>NC_092717.1:66802125-67173125 GCF_047496885.1 Scyliorhinus torazame | reverse complement strand
ACCAGGTCAGGGAAACAAATGGCCTTTCGTTCGGGTTCTGAGTCTGCGGGATTCAAAGTTGGTACGGATTGGTAGCTAGGAGCGCCTATCTCGTAGCGAGCATTGAGTTAAGACTTACGGGTTTCGGTGATCACTGGAGTCACTGCACCAGTCACGGTCAATGTTGGTTCGTGTTGCTGGGTGACCCGGGTAGGAAGAAGAGAGCGATTTAAACTTGGGGCTCAACTCTTATAGTCCCCAGGGGCTTCCCGCCTTTCGGGGCGGACCCTGTACCTGGTCCCAAGTGATTGGACTTTGTCCCAATCGCTTGGTTCGATTTTCTCCAATATTGGAGCGGTTCCCTGATCGATGGGCGGTCTTGAGGTGCTCATTCACCTCCTTTGTGTTGGCTCCTGCTGGCGCCGAGGAGTCTGGCTTTGCTTTGTGTGTCAAAAATGTTACTTATTGTTCTCGGGGATTGCTCATCAGTATGCAGATAGCTGCTACTTTGTTATGCTGATGGCCACTGGTATCGATGTTGTCTGGTTTTTGCAGAGGTAAATACACAGCAAACCTGCAGCTGCTGGTTTCTGTCTTGTTGGCTGACTTTCCCATCAGCCTTTGCCGTTCGCCATTTTAAATCGGGAGTTGGCCACTTTAGGTGGCTACATTCCCTCCTTGTGATCCTAACGCGAAGCGTGAAGGATCACATAACTATGTTGCTTTCCATTCCCTGACCTGGGGGGGCACTTCTTTCTTGGCCTCTACACTGACCATAACTATGCAAAAAAAATGTAGCTGACAATTCTAAGGGGCGCTATGTCAAACAGGGACACGCATTACAAAACAATAAAAATGGGAACCACTAACTATTCTTAATACACTACACTCACTTAAACATTTCATTATTCTACCTTCCTCAACCATACAAACAAAATCATAGCAGTTGATACACATTTTTCCTGGCTTGGCAGTCAAGCTCAGGATCGTACAATTTGCTCATGAACAGTTCTTTACATTTCTTTATTTACAATAAAACCCGCAAATGAATGATCTTTATTATAGATCGCGGGGGTCGGGGGTCTGGTCGTATCCGAAGATAGGGGATCTGATCCTATATACCGGGGTTCGAGCGCGGTAGGCTCTCCTTCTCCATTTTCTTAGACGCATAGTCTGCACGATGCAGCAGAGTATCGCCAATACCAGTAAGGTTTCTATTACATATGACAGAGAGTACCAGGTTATAAACCTGGCACACCAAGATGATGTGGTGTCACAGGTGACTGGGCTCTGGGTACTGTGGGGAAGTGAAACATTATCGGCTGGGGGGCTTGAAGTCGTGGGGTTCACGTTCACTCGCAACCAAATGTCCATTATTATGATGATGAACCATGTGAAGGAAGCCCTCATGGCTCTTCTCTTTTCTTCTCTTCTCTGGTCCTGGAGCTTCTGGAGTTCTGTGGAAACAAGCATAGTGTCTGTAACTATCTTGGTTTAACATCTCATATGATAGAGCAGGGACAGGAATGGTTGTTGCAGGTTCCGGGGTTTAGGTGTTTTAGTAAGCTCAGAGAAGGAGGCAAAAGAGGGGGAGGTGTGGCGCTGCTAGTCAAAAACAGTATTACGGTGGCGGAGAGGATGCTAGATGGGGACTCTTCTTCCGAGGTAGTATGGGCTGAGGTTAGAAACAGGAAAGGAGAGGTCACCCTGTTGGGAGTTTTCTATAGGCCTCCAAATAGTTCAAGGGATGTAGAGGAAAGGATGGTGAAGATGATTCTGTATAAGAGCGAAAGTAACAGGGTAGTTATTATGGGAGACTTTAACTTTCCAAATATTGACTGAAAAAGATATAGATTGAGTACATTAGATGGGTCGTTTTTGTACAATGTGTGCAGGAGGGTTTCTTGACACAATGTGTTGACAGGCCAACAAGAGGAGAGGCCACATTGGATTTGGTTTTGGGTAATGAACCAGGCCAGGTGTTCGATTTGGAGGTAGGTGAGTACTTTGGGGACAGTGACCACAATTCGGTGACGTTTACGTTAGTGATGGAAAGGGATAAGTATACCCCGCAGGGCAAGAGTTATAGCTGGGGGAAGGGCAATTATGATGCCATTAGACATGACTTGGGGGGGATAGGTTGGAGAAGTAGGCTGCAAATGTTGGGCACACTGGATATGTGGAGCTTGTTCAAGGAACAGCTACTGCGTGTTCTTGATAAGTACGTACCGGTCAGGCAGGGAGGAAGGCGTAGAGCGAGGGAACCGTGGTTTACCAAAGAAGTGGAATCTCTTGTTAAGAGGAAGAAGGAGGCCTATGTGAAGATGAGGTGTGAAGTTTCAGTTGCGGTGCTTGATAGTTACAAGGTAGCGAGGAAGGATCTAAAGAGAGAGCTAAGACGAGCAAGGAAGGGACATGAGAAGTATTTGGCAGGTAGGATCAAGGAAAACCCAAAAGCTTTCTATATGTATGTCAGGAATAAAAGAATGACTAGGGTAAGAGTAGGGCCAGTCAAGGACAGGGATGGGAAGTTGTGTGTGGAGTCTGAAGAGATAGGCGGGATACTAAATGAATATTTTTCGTCAGTATTCACTCAGGAAAAAGAGAATGTTGTGGAGGAGAATGCTGATGGGATTTATCCTAGGATTCTCTGGGAAGCCAGGGCAGAGATTGCTGAGCCTTTGGCTTTGATTTTTATGTCATCATTTGCTACAGGAATAGTGCCAGAGGACTGGAGGATAGCAAATGTGGTTCCTTTGTTCAAGAAGGGGAGTCGAGACAACCCCGGCAACTATTGACCGGTGAGCCTCACGTCTGTTGTGGGTAAAGTCTTGGAGGGGATTATAAGAGACAAGATTTATAATCATCTAGATAGGAATAATATGATCAGGGATAGTCAGCATGGCTTTGTGAAGGGTAGGTCATGCCTCACAAACCTTATCGAGTTCTTTGAGAAGGTGACTGAACAGGTAGACGAGGGTAGAGCAGTTGATGTGGTGTATATGGATTTCAGCAAAGCGTTTGATAAGGTTCCCCATGGTAGGCTATTGCAGAAAATACGGAGGCTGGGGATTGAGGGTGATTTAGAGATGTGGATCAGAAATTGGCTAGCTGAAAGAAGACAGAGGGTGGTGGTTGATGGGAAATGTTCAGAATGGAGTTCAGTTACAAGTGGCGTACCACAAGGATCTGTTCTGGGGCCGTTGCTGTTTGTCATTTTTATAAATGACCTAGAGGAGGGCGCAGAAGGGTGGGTGAGTAAATTTGCAGACGACACTAAAGTCGGTGGTGTTTTCGGCAGTGCGGAAGGATGTTGCAGGTTACAGAGGGACATAGATAAGCTGCAGAGCTGGGCTGAGAGGTGGCAAATGGAGTTTAATGTAGAGAAGTGTGAGGTGATTCACTTTGGAAGGAATAACAGGAATGTGGAATATTTGTCTAATGGTAAAGTTCTTGGAAGTGTGGATGAGCAGAGGGATCTAGGTGTCCATGTCCATAGATCCCTGAAAGTTGCCACCCAGGTTGATAGGGTTGTGAAGAAGGCCTATGGAGTGTTGGCCTTTATTGGTAGAGGGATTGAGTTCCGGAGTCATGAGGTCATGTTGCAGCTGTACAAAACTCTGGTATGGCCGCATTTGGAGTACTGCGTACAGTTCTGGTCACCGCATTATAGGAAGGACGTGGAGGCTTTGGAGCGGGTGCAGAGGAGATTTACCAGGATGTTGCCTGGTCTGGAGGGAAAATCTTATGAGGAAAGGCTGATGGACTTGAGGTTGTTTTCGTTGGAGAGAAGAAGGTTAAGAGGAGACTTAATAGAGGCATACAAAATGATCAGGGGGTTAGATAGGGTGAACAGTGAGAGCCTTCTCCCGCGGATGGAAATGGCTAGCACGAGGGGACATTGCCTTAAACTGAGGGGTAATAGATATAGGTCAGAGGTAGGTTCTTTATGCAAAGAGTGGTGAGGCCGTGGAATGACCGACCTGCAACAGTAGTGAACTCGCCAACATTGAGGGCATTTAAAAGTTTATTGGATAAGCATATGGATGATAATGGCATAGTGTAGGTTAGATGGCTTTTGTTTTTTGACTTCCCATGTCGGTGCAACATCGTGGGCCGAAGGGCCTGTACTGCGCTGTATCGTTCTCTGTTCTATGTTCTATAGTCTGTCTGTCCCTTAGTGCCAATTACTCCCTGTGATAATACCAAGTATTGCAGTATCTGAGAGGTGGATGGCCATTGGCTTGACCTAGGAGGCTACCATTGGCTAACATACATAGCTCTGCCCTGAGAGGCGGGGTATAAGAATCAATGCCGTCCCAGCAGCCTTCACTTTCTGTATCCAAGCTGCTGGGTACAGTTCTAGCTGATTAATGTCCATTAGTTATGACTCACCTTGTCTCGAGAGTAATTGATTGTGCATCAATTTAATCAGCTATTACTTCTGAAAGTATGGATCTCCTCATCAAGCCGGAGTGCCTTCAGCTCAGCCCCCACGCAGACAACTCCGCTGCTATCTTCAAGCACTGGCTGGCTTGTTTTAAGAGCTTTGTCGACATGGCATCCGACACCCCCACGGAAAATGCACCTTCTACGCTCCCGGGTCAGCCCTGCAATCTACCCTCTGATCGAGGAGGCGGAGAATTATGCTGCAGCTATCGAGCTGCTAGAAGGACACTATATCCGACCTGTGAACCAGGTCTACGCCCGTCACCTGCTGGCAACTAGAAGGCAAAGCCCTGAAGAAACACTGGAAGACTTCTATCGGGCACTGCTAGTGCTGGGCCGGAACTGTGGATGCCCGCCAGTTTCGGGGAACGAGCAAACGGAACTTTTGATTAGGGCTGCTTTCGTGGCAGGTATGACTTCTCCTGCTATCCGCCGAAGGCTCCTAGAAATGGACACACTGGGACTTACTGAGGCACGGGCCCTGGCGGGGTCTATGGACGTTGCATATAATAACGCGCTGGCTTTTGCCCCCGGATGCGCAGTGCCCCCCTGGGCTGCGTGGCACCCCGTAACGGCAGCCCCCCAGACCTATCCCCTAACCCCGCAAACCTGCGCGACAAGACGGCCCACTATCGCTCCCGGCCAACGCTGCTTTTTCTGCGGGCAGGCAAATCATCCCCGCCCGCGCTGCCTGACCCGCACCGCCACTTGCAAAGGGTGCCGCAAGAAGGGCCACTATGTCGGGGTCTGCCAGGCCCATGCCGTGGCCGCAGTCTCCAGCGACTATCGGTAGCCTTTAGTTCAGGTCCCGGCCGTCCAAAGCCCACCGCCGACCTCCTATCCCCTGGCTGCTTGCGATCCATGGGCGTGGCCATTTTGCCCCCCAGCCACCACGCTGGATGGGTGGGCGCCGCCATTTTGTCCCTCGCCGCGGCCATCTTCGGCATCCCCGAACTCCATGTGCGACCCGTGGCTGACGCCATCTTGGATGGGGCCTCAAGCCCCCAGCACAGCCGACTCCACGCTGCCTGACCAGAACTTCCCCTTGCTGCTGCTGGCCTCCGTTACCCTGGACCGGCCTCAAGCCCCAGCACAGCCGACTCCACGCTGCCTGACCAGAACTTCCCCTTCCGCCTGTACGTCCTGCCGCACCTATGCACGGCCACCCTTCTTGGGCTGGATTTCCAGTGCCACCTACAAAGCCTGACCTTTAAATTTGGCGGCCCTATACCCCCCCCTTACTGTCTGCGGCCTCGTGACCCTTAAGGTCGACCCGCCTTCCCTGTTTGCGAACCTCACCCCGGATTGCAAACCTGTCTCCACCAGGAGCAGACGGTACAGTGGCCAGGACCGGACCTTCATCAGGTCCGAGGTCCAAAGGCTGCTGAGGGAAGGGGTTGTCGAAGCGAGCAAAAGCCCCTGGAGGGCTCAAGTAGTGGTGGCAAAGACCGGGGAGAAACATAGGATGGTCATCGACTATAGCCAGACCATCAACAGGTTTACGCAACTGGACGCGTACCCTCTCCCCCGTATAGCCGACCTGGTAAACAGGATTGCGCAATACAAGGTTTTCTCCACGATGGATCTCAAGTCTGCCAACCACCAGCTGCCCCTCCGTCATGGTGACCGCCAGTACACTGCCTTCGAAGCAGATGGGCGGCTCTATCACTTTTTAAGGGTTCCCTTCGGTGTCACGAACGGGGTCTCGGTCTTCCAACGTGAGATGGACCGAATGGTTGACCGGTACGGCTTACGCGCAACGTTCCCGTATCTTGATAACGTCACCATCTGCGGCCATGACCAGCAGGACCGCGACACCAACCTCCGAAAATTTCTCCAGACCGCGAATATCCTTAATCTGACCTACAATAAGGATAAATGCGTGTTTAGCACCGACCGTCTAGCCATCCTAGGCTACGTAGTGCGAAATGGAGTCATAGGCCCCACCCCTGAACGCCCCCTCATGGAGTTTCCCATACCTCACTGCCCCAAGGCCTTAAAGCGCTGCCTCGGCT
Organism: Scyliorhinus torazame; assembly: GCF_047496885.1. Lineage (NCBI taxonomy): Eukaryota > Metazoa > Chordata > Chondrichthyes > Carcharhiniformes > Scyliorhinidae > Scyliorhinus > Scyliorhinus torazame. The sequence goes on along the minus strand of NC_092717.1, from coordinate 67,166,682 downwards.
TCTTTAGCCTTCACCCTGTCGACAGAGGCCCGCCAGGCTTTCTGCCGCATCAAAACAGACATCGCAAAAGCCACGATGCGCGCCATCGACGAGTCCCTCCCCTTCCAGGTCGAGAGCGGCGTGTCCGACGTAGCTCTGGCGGCCACCCTCAACCAGGCGGGCAGACTCGTGGCTTTCTTCTCCCGCACTCTCCATGCTTCCGAAATTCGCCACTCCTTGGTCGAAAAGGAGGCCCAGGCCATAGTTGAAGCTGTGCGACACTGGAGGCATTACCTGGCCGGCAGGAGATTCACTCTCCTCACGGACCAATGGTCGGTGGCCTTCATGTTCGATAATGCGCAGCGGGGCAAGATTAAAAACGACAAGATCTTACGGTGGAGGTTAGAACTCTTCACTTACAATTATGAGATCTTGTACCGTCCCGGGAAGCTGAACGAGCCTCCTGATGCCCTGTCCCGCGGCACTTGTGCCACCGCACAAGTGGACCGCCTCCGAGCTCTCCACGAGGACCTCTGCCACCCGGGGGTCACTCGTTTCTTTCATTTCATTAAGACCCGCAACCTGCCCTACCCCATCGACGAGGCCAGGACAGGCACCAGGGACTGCCAAATCTGCGCGGAGTGCTAACCGCACTTCTACCGGTCAGAGAGAGCGCATCTGATAAAGGCTTCCCGTCCCTTTGAACGCCTCAGCATGGATTTCAAGGGCCCCCTCTCCTCCACCGACCGCAACACGTACTTCCTGAACGTGATTGACGAATACTCCCGGTTCCCATTCGCTATCCCCTGCCGGACATGACCACAACCACCGTCATCAAGGCCCTCCAGGGTATCTTTACACTGTTCGGTTTCCCCGCATACATTCACAGTGATAGGGGGTCCTCTTTTATGAGTGACAAACTGCGTCAATTCCTGCTCAGCAAAGGCATCGCCTCCAGCAGGACGACCAGTTACAACCCCCTGGGAAACAGGCAGGTAGAAAGGGAGAACGGAACGGTCTGGAAGACCGTCCTGCTGGCCCTTCGGTCCAGGTATCTCCGAGTCTCCCGCTGGCAAGAAGTCCTCCCAGTGGCCCTTCACTCCATCCGGTCACTGCTCTGTACTACCACACACCAGACACCACACGAACGTCTCCTTATTTTTCCCAGGAAGTCCTCCTCCGGGACCTCGCTCAAAACCTGGCTAGCGACACCCGGACCCGTCCTGCTGTGGAAACATATGAGGGCGCACAAGTCGGACCCGTTGGTCGAGCGGGTCCGCCTGCTGCATGCCGACCCCCAGTACGCCTACGTAGCATTCCCCGACGGCCGCCAAGACACGGTCTCCCTTCGGGACCTGGCGCCTGCCGGAGCCCCACGCGCACCCGCACCATTGCCCCCACCCCCACCCTCCCCGCAGCACCTGACCGGAGGGTCAGTACTGCCGCCGCCCCTACCCAGCGCCGAACAGGCACCGACGCCCCCTCCAGGTGCCCCTCCCCCTGCCCACTTTTCGCCCCAACAGCACCGCCTAGGGGTGACGAAGCTGCCTGGGAGGAAGACACCACATTCCCGGAGCCACAACCGCCGGGGCCCCCACCAGGATCATCGCCGAAGCCCAGACGCTCCAGAAGGACGACCAGGCCACCCGATCGTCTGATTGCTGCACCATAAAACAAAAAACGTTTTCTGTTACCCTCGACATCACGGTACCTCCATACCTGGTCCTACCATGCAAAAGGCGACAGTAACGCTGGCCATCACCCCGCTGGGTTCTTTTTTAACAGGGGGTGAATGTGGTAATACCAGGTATTGCAGTACCTGAGAGGTGGATGGCCATTGGCTGACCTAGGAGTCTACCATTGGCTAACGTACATAGCACCGCCCTGAGAGGCGGGGTATAAGAACCAATGCCGTCCCAGCAGCCTTCACTTTCTGTATCCAAACTGCTGAGTACAGTTCTAGCTGATTAAAGCCAATTAATTATGACTCACCTTGTCTCGAGAGCAATTGATTGTGCATCACTCCCTTTATAATTGGTCACTATGTGTGACTCCCTCATTTCTTTTTCAAAAACTGAATTTTAGGACAAGACACACTTCCAAATAATGAACCAGTGCGAGCCGTCTCGCAAACTGTGCAATTTACCATCCAAATGTTTCAGGATGTAAATAGCATGTGGTTGGCAACCTAAGAGTTACCTGAAACAAAACAAAACTTTTTGCACTAAAATTTCCAAAATGAGGTGCGTATGGGCCGCGACGGGTAAGAGTTGGATGGAGTCCCCAGGTAGGACGGCAACCAATGCCGTGTCTCCCCTACCCGAGCGCAGTTGACCAGAGGGGGGGTTCCCAGGCAGGGCGGGTCCCAAGCCGTTTCTCCACTGCCTGAGCAACCGACAAGAACGGGCAAGAAATGTAGTCATCGTGGGGGGCTGCCGTAGTGGTTCTTCCCTCGAACCAGAAGGGCAGTTATGAATGGGCGTGTGGTATCTGTCGACAGAGGAGTTCCGCTGAACAGGCGTCTGGGTCAGTAGCAAGTCTCTGTGGGCAAGTCCTCAGAGTTTTCGGCCGAAAAGGCGTGGGGCCGTGGAAATTTTTTTCCTGTCTGACATACAACATTTAACAAAACACTACAAACAACATAAAACATGCTGCAGGTTCCATCAGAAAAGACACCGTTTCACATTTGGGCTGGGGTGTAACTAGCATATGGAGGGAATGCAGCATGAACGAAGAAGAGAGGAAGGAGGAGCAAAACAAAAATGAAGTGGCCTTGCTGAGGTAACGCTGCCATGAGAAGTGGTGGGTAAGCGCTCAGTTTGCATGGGGCAGCTGGGATCTTGTAGCTGCTGTGGGTTGTGTTCTCTTTCATATCTGGGGGCTAGTCCAGCTGGTGGGGGTCTCCTGCAATCTTGGGCGAAGTGTCCTGACTGCCCCCTGTAACATGACCCCTGGGGCACATAAGGTGGAGCAGGCTCTCTGGTGCATTGTTCCCTTGGGTATGGTTCCCGAGGTGGGGGGTCGGGGCTGTTGGTGTCGGTGCTGGTTCAGGGGGCATTGGTGGGCTGATTCCGCTGCAGTTTCAGGGGGGCTTGACATTCTCGTGTGTAATGTCCTAATTGTCCGCAATTATAACATTCCGGTGGTTTCTGTGGGGGGGCTGTTCCTTCCTTCGTTTACCCATGCGGGGTTCTGGTGCGTTTTAACTGGATGCATGTCTGCCTGCTCTTCCTGCTGTTCTTCGGGTTTCCTATCTGCGGATTTGTTTTGTACAGACTGCTCCCAGGCGCGGGACAATCTTTTTAAAACCCATTTCTCATTGTGGGCTTCCTCTGAGGGGGTCATAATTCGTACAGGCTTTTTGTCCTGCCTCTGTGGCATGGGAGATAAGGGTGCGGGTCCATTTGGCCATGTAGTCTGGGGACAAATGGGCACAGTCTACGTCTCCAAAGACTGTTGCAAAGTGGATCCACAGGCGTCCAGCAAACGCTGTGGCGTGCTCGGATTTCTTTTGCCTACATTTGTTGAGGCCATCTACGGGGTCACCCGATCGCATCCAGGATCGCGGTATGCATTTCTGCAAGGGTGCCTCCTCCTACATTCTGTGGGCCGGGAAGGGCTGCTGCTACTGAAGGATCTAAACTTAAAACTGTGAGCTTTACATGCTCTCGATCATCCAGGCTGTACATGGTCGCCTGATGCTTAACTGTGGCAAAGAAATGGTGGGGGTCTGAGGTGGGGAGGAACGGTGTGGTCTTCTCGCACGTGTCCCGTAATTGGGTCACTGTTACGGGGGTGGAGTATAGAAATTCTGCATCGTCCGATGTGGCTGTGCGGTGGGTGGTGACTGGGTTCATTGGAGCTTGAACTATCTGCTCTGTGGGGGGTTGAGGCGCTTTCCTCTTTTGTGGCTTTCCCTGCGCACATGTTCCCTGAACATATCTCTGCACTGTCTCATTCAATTCTTTCCAATCAGGGCCGTCTTCCTGATCTAATTTCGCTCCAAAGGTTTCCTGGAAGCCTTTCTGAACTGAAAGCAGCGATTGCAGCTCTGCAATCTGCTTCCGGCACTTTGCGTGATCTAATGTGCTTTGTCTTTGTTCTGTGGTGGCAGCATGGAGTGTTCTTAATGCTGCCTTTAGGTCACTACACTGTCTCTGTAATGCCTCTACATGCTTTTCTGTTTCTTCACGTACCAGGACTGCACGTTGCGTGTCCTGATAGGCGTTTTCATATTGAGACTGGAAGCTGCTTAAGTGCGGCAGACAAGACTGGTGTGCCCTTTTGGCATCCTCCACCTCTCCATCTTTTGCTGCCAACTTCCTTCTCAATACCAACTTCTCCTTTTCTACCTCGCTTACATCGACCTTACTCATTCGATGTATGCCCTCAACTTCTTTCCGGAGGGTCCTAACGACCTCCTCTGTGCCTCGCAATTGTGCCAAGCAGGACATGATTGTCATCGGCTTGCGAGCTTTCCCTAAGCTCTTTTTGTGGATCTTGCTCAGGTTCTCCCACCAAGTATGTCCTATACTCCCGGAACCTCATTCCAAAGGGGCCATCCTTTCCCTTTGAGATGTTTCATGATCTCTTCCTCCCAAATGAGACATTATCCCACTCTACTGCTGCTGCTCGCTGCGACCGCAAATTCCTCTGGGTTCATTAGGCGCTGCATTGCCATCTTTCCTATCTGAATGCTGCTCTTCAAATTTGGGACAGGGGTATTAAGGCGGTGCTGTAAATACGGGTATGGCTTTCGCTACTTTCCGATATACAAACTTCCGATAATCTTGACGCAACAAAAAATCTATCAGTTTTACCTTATCGCCCCGTTAGTTACACACACTTCCGAATTAATGAGTATTGATCAGAACTGCTTGAGCACTTGTGGTTTTCTGTTTCCAATTGGATCTCTAATTCAAATTCTGGGTTCTCCCAGAGTGGTTTTCCACTTCTAGATCGGGTCCCGTCAGATGTCGGCAAATAATGTTGCTGATTTTCTCCTTGGTTCAATTGCTCTGTTTTATTACCTTTGCTCTCAAGTCGCCAGGTATCTTTATGATACCGCCACGAGGTTCAAGTCCGAGTAATGATCAATAACCCAATACACCGATTAGTAAGATTTAAATCAAAGCACATTTATTATACACAGTAATCGCTACTCATGCACAAATTCTACGTCTAAGCTACTTCTGCAACTAACAGGCCTATACTTAACTTTGGACTGGCCCACCAGGTCAGGAAAACAAATGGCCTTTCGTTCGGGTTCTGAGTCTGCAGGATTCAAAGTTGGTACGGATTGGTAGCTAGGAGCGCCTATCTCGTAGCGAGCGTTGAATTAAGACTTACTTTGTTCGGGAGTCACTGCACCGGTCACGGTCAATGTTGGTTCGTGTTGCTGGGTGACCCGGGCAGGACGCAGAGGTGAAGAGAGAGCGATTTGAACTTGGGGCTTAACTCTTATAGTCCCCAGGGGCTTCCCGCCTTTCGGGGCGGACCCTGTACCTGGTCCAAAGTGATTGAACTTTGTCCCAATCGCTTGGTTCGATTTCTCCAATACTGGAGCGGTTCCCTGATCGATGCGCGGTCTTGAGATGCTCGTTCACCTCCTTTGTGTTGGCTCCTGCTGGCGCCGAGGAGTCTGGCTTTGCTTTGTGTGTCAAAAATGTTACTTATTGTTCCCGGGGATTGCTCATCAGTATGCAGATAGCTGCTACTTTGTTATGCTGATGTCCGCTGGTATCGATGTTGTCGGTTTTTGCAGTGGTAAATACACAGCAAACCTGCAGCTGCTGGTTTCTGTCTTGTTGGCTGACTTTCCCATCAGCCTTTGCTGTTCGCCATTTTAAATCGGGAGTTGGCCACTTTAGGTGGTAAACCCCCATTAATATATTATCTAAGCAATAAGGCCTCATTTTGATGTTGTTTAGTTTTATTTCTTTAAACAGTTTGGCATATTGATCTTCTGGAGTTTTTTTAGAGAAAGAAAGAGAATGAATGAATATATAATCGAGGTTCCAATGAAAAGGATGAGGGAGACATGAGAACAGGAAGATTCTGCTGAATTTATAAGCAGGACCTAAAGTATATTTCTGTTCTTCCATCTCCCACCCAGAATACAGTCCAATTGATAGGCTGTCCGGAAGCCAATTAGGAAAAACAGGCAGAAGGCCAAGCAGAAGTAATGAGGGACGGTCCCGAGTTTTTGGGAGGATTAGGGCTGGAATTGAATGCCACAATTTGCGGTTTAGCTGTGGTCACGAAGGTTATGATGGGCGACTGCAGATCGGAGGGAATCGTGCACAGTGGAAGGAATGACAACTGTGATTCTGGGGGTTGGTTGGTGATTATTGCAGGCGGAAGGGAGAGACTGTTGTGTGGCGTAGAGGCTTCCTTGAAGGATTAAGAGGTGCAGATGAAAACACACAAATGATCTGAGGTAGAAAGTCACTGTCGGAAGCACTGGATTCATTTCTTATTCACAATTGGATCTTTCTCTCCTCTCCCAAAAATTAATCAGGCTCATATCGCAGTTTATAATATGAACATACTGATGCGCAATCAATTACTCTCAAGACAAGGTGAGTCATAACTAATAGGCTTTAATCTGCTAGAACTATTTCCCAGCAGCTTCGATACAGAAAGTGAAGGTTGCTGGGACGGCATTGGTTCTTATACTCCGCCTCTCAGGGCGGAGCTATGTACATCGGCCAATGGTAGACTCCTGGGTCTAGCCAATGGTCATACACCTCTCAGGTACCACAATACCTGGTATTACCACATTCACCCCCTGTTAAAAAAAGAATCCGGCGGGGTGATGGCCAGCGTTAATGTCGCCTTTCGCATGGTAGGACCAGGTATTGAGGTGCCGTGATGTCGAGGGTAATAGCAAAGTGTTCATGGTGCAGCAATCAGTCGATCGGGTGGCCTGGTCGTCCTTCTGGAGCGTCTGGGCTTCGGTGCTGATCCTGATGAGGGTCCCGGTGGTTGCCGGGACCCTCATCCGGGAACGAGGTGTCGTCCTCCCAGGCAGCTTTGTCACCCCTAGGCGGCGCTGTTGGGGCGAAAAGTGGGCAGGACGGGGGGTTGCCTGTAGGGGGCGTCGGTGCTGTTTCAGGCCGAGGCAGGGGCGGCGGGAGTACTGACCCTCCGGTCAGGTGTTGCGGGGAGGGTGGGGGTGGGGGCACTGGTGCGGGGGCGCGTGGGGCTCCTGCGGGCGCCAGGTCCTGAAGGGAGACCGTGTCTTGGCGGCCGTCCAGGAACGCTACATAGGCGTACTGGGGGTTGGCGTGCAGCAGGTGGACCCTCTCGACCAACGGGTCCGACTTGTGCGCCCTCACATGTTTCCGAAGCAGGATGGGTCCGGGTGTCGCTAGCCAGGTTGGGAGCGAGGTCCCGGAGGAGGACTTCCTGGGGAAAACAAGGAGACGTTCATGAGGTGTCTGATTTGTGGTAGTACAGAGCAGCGACCCAATGGAATGCAGGGCGACAGGGAGGACTTCCTGCCAGCGGGAGACTGTGAGATTCCTGGACCGTAGGGCCAGCAGGACGGTCTTCCAGACCGTGCCGTTCTCCCTCTCAACGTGCCCGTTTCCCGGGGAGTTGTAACTGGTCGTCCTGCTCGAGGCGATGCCCTTGTTGAGCAGGAATTGACGCAGTTCGTCACTCATGAAGGAGGACCCCCTATCACTGTGAATGTACGCGGGGAAACCGAACAGTGTAAAGATACCCTGGAGGGCCTTGATGACGGTGGTTGTGGTCATGTCCGGGCAGGGGATGGCGAATGGGAACCGGGAGTACTCGTCAATCACGTTCAGGAAGTACGTGTTGTGGTCGGTGGAGGGGAGGGGGCCTTTGAAATCCATGCTGAGGCGTTCAAAGGGACGGGAAGCCTTTATCAGATGCGCTCTCTCTGTCCGGTAGAAGTGCGGTTAGCACTCCGCGCATATTAGGCAGTCCCTGGTGACGGACCTGACCTCCTCAATGGAGTAGGGCAGGTTGCGGGTCTTGATAAAATGACAGAGACGAGTGACCCCCGGGTGGCAGAGGTTCTCGTGGAGGGATCAGAGGCGGTCCACTTGTGTGGTGGCACAAGTGCCGCGGAACAGGGCATCAGGAGGCTCGTTCAGCTGCCCGGGACAGTACAAGATCTCGTAATTGTAGGTGGAGAGTTCGATCCTCCACCGCAAGATCCTGTCATTCTTAATCTTGCCCCGCTGCGCATTATCGAACATGAAGGCAACCGACCGTTGGTCCGTGAGGAGAGTGAATCTCCTGCCGGCCAGGTAATGCCTCCAGTGTCGCACAGTTTCTACTATGGCCTGGGCCTCCTTTTCGACCGAGGAGTGGCGAATTTCGGAAGCATGGAGAGTGCGGGAGAAGAAAGCCACGGGCCTGCCTGCTTGGTTGAGGGTGGCCGCCAGAGCTACGTCGGACGCATCGCTCTCGACCTGGAAGGGGAGGGACTCGTCGATGGCGCGCATCGTGGCTTTAGCAATGTCTGCCTTGATGCGGCAGAAGGCCTGGCGGGCCTCCGTCGACAGGGGGAAGGTTGTGGACTGGACCAGGGGTCGAGCCTTGTCGGCGTAATTGGGGACCCACTGTGCATAATAGCTGAAGAAGCCGAGGCAGCGCTTTAGGGCCTTGGGGCAGTGAGGGAGGGGGAACTCCATGAGGGGGCGCATGCGCTCAGTGTCAGGGTCTATGACTCCACTTCGCACTACGTAGCCCAGAATGGCTAGCCGGTCGGTGCTAAACACGCATTTCTCCTTATTGTAAGTCAGATTAAGGATATTCGCGGTCTGGAGAAATTTTCGGAGGTTGGTGTCGTGGTCCTGCTGGTCATGGCCGCAGATGGTGACGTTATCAAGATACAGGAACGTTGCGCGTAAGCCGTACCGGTCGACCATTCGGTCCATCTCTCGTTGGAAGACCGAGACCCCGTTCGTGACACCGAAGGGAACCCTTAAAAAGTGATAGAGCCGCCCATCTGCTTCGAAGGCAGTGTAATGGCGGTCCCCATGACGGAGGGGCAGCTGGTGGTAGGCAGACTTGAGATCCACTGTGGAGAAAACCTTGTATTGCGCAATCCTGTTCACCAGGTCGGCTATACGGGGGAGAGGGTACGCATCCAGCTGCGTAAATCTGCTGATGGTCTGGCTGTAGTCAATGACCATCTTGCATTTCTCCCCGGTCTTTACCACCACTACTTGAGCCCTCCAGGGGCTGTTGCTTGCTTCAATGACCCCTTCTCTCAGCAGCCTTTGGACCTCTAACCTGATGAAGGTCCGGTCCTGGGCACTGTACCGTCTGCTCCTGGTGGCGACGGGTTTGCAATCTGGGGTGAGGTTCGCAAACAGGGAAGGCGGGTCGACCTTAAGGGTCGCGAGGCCGCAGACAGTAAGAGGGGGTATCGGGCCACCAAATTTAAAGGTCAGGCTTTGCAGATGGCACTGGAAATCCAGCCCAAGAAGGGTGGCCGTGCAGAGGTGCGGCAGAACGTACAGGCGGAAATTGTGGAATTCCCGGCCTTGGACCGTGAGGTTCGCTAGGCAGAACCCCTTTATCTCCACCGCGTGTGACCCGGAGGCCAGGGAGATCCTTAAGTTAACGGTATGGGTGACAAGAGAACAGCGCCTTACCGTGTCGGGGTGAATAAAGCTCTCTTTGCTCCCGGAGTCGATCAAGCACGATGTCACGTGGCCGTTGATGGAGATCGTCGTGGTAGCTTTCGTTCGCGTCCGGGGCCGGCTCTGGTCCAGAGTCACCGAGGCCAGCTGAAGTAATTGAGAGTTTGAGTTCTGGTCGGGCAGCGTGTAGTCGGCTGTGCTGGGGGCCTGAGGTCCCATCCAAGATGGCGTCAGCCATGGGTCGCACATGGAGTCCGGGGACAAAGAAGATGGCGGTGGCGAGGGACAAAATGGCGGCACCCACCCATCCAGCGTGGTGGCCGGGGGGCACAATGGCCGCGGCCGCATATCGCACGCGGCCCGAGAATAGGGGGGTAGCGGTGGTCTTAGGACGGCTGGGGCCTGAAAAGGGGGCTGCCGATAGTCACTGGAGACCGCGGCCACGGCACGGGCCTGGCAGACCCTGACATAGTGGCCCTTCTTGCCGCACCCTTTGCAGGTGGCGGTGCGGGCCGGACAGCGCGGGCGGGGATGATTTGCCTGCCCGCAGAAGAAACAGCGGGGCCCGGCGGCATTCGCGGGCCGTCTCGCCGCGCAGGCTTGCGGGGTCAGGGGAAAAGTCTGAGGCGCTGCCGCAGAGGGGTGCCACGCAGCCCAGGTGGCCGCCACGCGTCCGGGAGCAAAAGCCAGCGCGTTTTTATACGCAACGTCCATGGAACCCGCCAGGGCCCGTGCCTCAGTCAGTCCAAGAGTGTCCATTTCTAGGAGCCTGCGGCGGATGTCGGGGGAAGTCATACCTGCCACGAAAGCAACCCTGATCAAACGTTCCGTGTGCTCGTTCCCCTGGCAGTTTCGGCCCAGCACCAGCAGCACCCGGTAGAAGTCTTCCAACGTTTCCATGGGGCTTTGCCTCCTAGTAGCCAGCAGGTGACGAGTGTAGACCTGGTTCACAGGGCGGATATAGTGTCCTTCTAGCAGTTCAATCGCCGCAGCATAATTCTCCGCCTCCTCGATCAGAGGGTAGATCCCAGGGCTGTCCCGCGAGGGTAGAAGGTCCATTTTTTGTCTTTCCGTGGGGGTGTCGGCGGCCGTGTCGAGGTAGCCCTTAAAGCACACCAGCCAATGTTTAAAGATAGCAGCAGAGTTGTCCGCGTGGGGGCTGAGCTGAAGGAACTCCGGTTTGATATGGAGATCCATCCTTTCACTGAAGTTGCAGCAGATTAAATTGATGCGCAATCAATTACTCTCAAGACAAGGTGAGTCATAACTAATAGGCTTTAATCTGCTAGAACTATTCCCCAGCAGCTTCGATACAGAAAGTGACGGCATTGGTTCTTATACTCTGCCTCTCAGGGCGGAGCTATGTACATCGGCCAATGGTAGACTCCTGGGTCTAGCCAATGGTCATCCACCTCTCAGGTACCGCAATACCTGATATTACCACACATACACTACTCCAGACATTTTCAAACTCAGGGTCGTGACCTGTGGGTGGGTGTCAGGAGGGCCGCATCAGTCATGGCATTCCCGATCGTAGGAAGAAGTGCTCAACGGTCACGACTGGCTTTCAGAATGCTGCCCGTCCTGTGCATGCGTTGCCCCCTCAGCAGTGCGCAGGCCCAGAGCTCAGCGGGACACAATGCCTCCTCCTGATGTCAGCGTGCGCTGACCCAGGAGCAGATTATGTTTAGAAATCGATGGGGTCTTCTCTCCAGAAGCGGTGGCAGAGAGCAGGTGAAGGAAACCAACTATTTCTGATAGGTAAAAGGGATCATTAATTAGTCTTCAATTATAGATTTTAAAAGCTCAGTTTAAAATGGATTCCTTCATAACACTGTAAACCAGTACAAATTTACAAAGTGCATAGTTAGCAAGAATAAAGTCAAGGCAAAATACAAGCATTTGCAACAGTTTGCAAACGAGCTAAAAGCAAAATGCACCATTTCTACTGAGGGTCAAATTGACATTATAGCTCATATGAGCTTTCCATTGTCCAAAGAAGGAATTGCAGGTTTCAGCACATACCAGTCCAATGATAAGAGCAGAGTTTGCATTCCAACACACACGTAAGAATTTTAGATGCAACATTTATATTAACTTTAAAGTTCAACGAAATAATGTTGCATATTGAAGACTGACAACCCAATCATCAAACCAAATGTATTGAAGACTCACCCAAACCAATCAGCATGTTACATGGGTAGGAATAGATTGACTTAGACTGATAACAAATTCCTTAAAGGTAGTAGTTCATGCTGCCATTTTCCATTCTAGAATCACCCTATACTATTTGCCTAGCTATCTACTATCTTCGTTTCATATTTTCTATTTCTACTTCTAATTGGCGCAGCTGTTTGTTTTGAACAAAGAAACCGTTACTGCTATCATATTTTGAATTCAAGTTGTTTTGTAAGTTACTAAATATAATCATCTCAAGTAAAGCCTTCTGCGGCAGGGGCTTGTATTGAGAACATTTGATTTTGTAACACAAGATTTACCCTTTTTATAATCAATACATACCAAATAAAATTTCATTTCGCACCCGAGAAGTGTAGTGCAAATTTCTGTCCAGTTACGTGTAAAGGAGAATACATTAACACAAGGGCAGTCTTTGACAATTGCCGTAGTGGCAGAGGGGAGGAGATAGAAGAGCTGGAGGCGGTCAGAAAGAATTGGAAGAAACCAGAAGACTGAAGATCGTACCATTAACAGAAAGACCAGAAGGATGGAAGGCCAAAAGACATCTATCCGAAAAACGGCTAGATTGGGGTAAGAAAATATTTTTTCACCTCATTAAAAGTCTTAAAGCTGCACCGGCTAGTGCCACGACCCCCTCTAGAAAGGACCTGTAAAGAAAGAGCTATTCAATCGGGTGCAGGCCGTACAACTAAATAAAATACAACTGCCAAGTTGTGAAGGAGTAATTTCAAACGGTGCGCGACGACATCAGTATTTTACTGGTTTATGCGGTCGCTAACGATAAGTTTCAATTACGACCACCTGTTTGTGACAAAAAAAATTGATTTTAAGGCAGGATTTATGGCGCAAGAATGTCCTAAAATAGACCCTGTTCCTTCCAAGGGTAGAGCACAGCTTCCCACAACTTCAAAGGAAGGTCGAGCTGTACCAGAGGTATCTATTGACGATATTTTGGGAGACCTTAAATCTTCTATTTATAGACATTTTGGACTGTCTCAAGTAACTACAAAAATTGAATCAAAATATGACATCCCTAAAGGACAGTGGTCGATTGACGACATTAAAAAAGTTTTGGGGAAAACCACACGATTGACCAACAAAAAACGTATGAAATGGTCATTTGCAGTAATGTCACAGCTCCATAAGCAATAAGAAACAATCACAAATACAAAACACAATTGCGAACTTAAATCTGCCAAAGAAAAATTCGTGGCAGTCACTGACCAATTGCGAGCTGCAAAATCTAAGCTCGAAAAATCTGATCAAACTGAAACACTATTGGCAGACTCGAACTGCAGAACTCAGCAACTACTATTACAAATTGGGGAACTCCAAAAGAGAAATACTGACTCAGAATCCACAGTTCAACAGTTAAGATCACAAATTGATGGACTAAAAACTCAAAATAACCATTTACTTGAGGAAAAAAGTACTTTGGAGAATGAAATGGACACCATGAAATGTCAAAACAAATTACTGACAGACAAATTAACGGCTCAGAAGCCTTCAAATCTGTTTTTAAATCCCCAGCTATATCTCAATTCTCCAAAGCAAACAACTTTGCCAGAGGCAGATGCAGAAATAATTCTAATCAAGACTGTACCGCTTGCAGATCCCACAATGCAGGATCTGCAAGCTGCTACTGACATGACAACTATCGTTCTGGGTTCAAGGGCCCTTGCCCCAGAGAACAAACCGTTATCTCACTCTGACACCAACCAAGACATGCTGCTGGCCCCGATTCAAAAGCATCTCATGGCAGTTTTAACAGACTCCGAGATTGTTAAACAAGGGAAGCCTGTTCAGTTGAACAATGATAGTTGCGAGGGGGACGAGCCTAGTGGCAACAAAGTGTAATACAACTTAACCAGTTAAGTGTATAGGAGAATACATTAACACAAGTGCAGTATTCAACAGCAGGTCACGAGCTCTGGGTGTGAGAGATTCCTCCATTTTGTAGCTACTCGCAGTGCTGGTGTGAGCTTCAAGGCCTCTGGTGAACAACCCATTGAGAAGAAGCTGAAATCAGGAAAAAAATCAGTATAAAGATGATTTCCTGATGTATGGATTTTAAAATTGTCTCAATGAAAATCAGGATTTTTGTCATATGAGGGACGTACTGGCAAATGGAAGATTAAACCCTCAAAACTTCAAAGGTAATTGAAGAATAAACATGGCGAGTTTGAGGTCAAAGAATTTTTCCAAGGATGCTGGGAGAACTTAAATCATCAGCTGAAGTACTCAGCAGAAATGTAACATTGAATGACCAGGCAAGTGAGATTGTGAGGACCAAGCAGGCTCACCTGTCACATTGAAGGTAAGCGAAAATGGTGGGCCGTTAAGGATGGCCAGTTGGTAAAAGTGAGACCTGGGCAAAAAAGTTTGAAAAACACTGAACTATGCTATCCAGGGTTAGTATTACATTCTGACATTGTTCTGAGTAGTGCAAGCAAAAAAACAATTCATTGAAGGAACAATTTGACCTGGCAATGAGGGAACATTAGTTTTTTTTTTCTGAACAAATAAATTAAGATGGTCAACCAACTGAAATTCGATTCACTGGAGAACATTTAGGCTGCTTAAATGGTTACTTATGGTTATTTTTTTTCTTGCACCACCAACCCCCTCCTCAAACTAAACTTGAAATGATGTGCAGCTCACTCAGCTGGTTTGTTGTGACTGGTGCCTTTATGACGTTCAGCTGGTAACTGCTGCTCTCACTGAGCACCAGAAATGCTGGAGCCACCCAAGAAGTCAGACAGCGTCTGTGAAGAGAGAAACACAAGAGCCTTCCAGTTCATTATTCTTTTGACAGAATTCAGCGCCAGTCGAATGCAAACTTCACAGCCATTTGTGTTTGTTTTCTTTATCGTTTGACCGACAAAATATATCGTCAAATAGTTTAATAAGTCACCACCTAAGGACGTTTATATCCAGGTGAAAGGACATTGACCGGGGAAGCGTTGTTGCAGCAGAGGTGCAATCAATGTTACATAAAACTACAAAGAGCTGACTTATTTGCTTTCCCCTAGTTGCTCTCATTTTCTGTCCTCCCCCCAAAATCGTTCAGCATCGGCCGTGTTACAAATCGTCGATGTCCAACTGCTCGACCGAGCGAGCGAGCCCAGATTGCCAATGGAGCAGAGAAACAAACCACCAGAAAAATTCACAACCGGTATGTGGAGACCGCTGGATTTATAAAATGTTATTGTTTACTGGATTTGGGCGGTGAAATTTGACTTTAGTGTCTGTATTTCAGCGCGCGCGATGGGATGTAACCAAAATGGTGGCGCAGACTCTTGCTCCTGTTATGGGGTTACTGCAGCATTATGGCGAGAGGGTGGGCAATGGCAGTAGACGAATTGTTCATTTTGAGAGCTATTGCAGAAATTATGGGCCGAATAGCTTCCTATTCTTCTGCACTTTATCAACTCTTGAGATTCTGTAAATGCATTTCCAGTATTACCAACTTTTATCTCACAATGTTTATAAGTGTAAGAGAATTGAGTAAAGAGGCTCTGTACCTTTTGCACACCGTACCGTTGACTTTTCCTTTTCTTTTTCAGCGCCTCCACATGTAACTGCGGATGATTTTGTAAGTATGTGTGTTGAATGAGGGTATAAGTATGTATGCAGAGTGCAGGTATAAATACGTGTTGTGTTACTAAACAGGTAAAATTGAGTGAATTTTAACTTGTAGGAGTGAGTGGGTTTGAGAGTGGAGGCATCAGAAATCCTGAAACTGATAATTACTTGGGATTACAAGGTAAATGAACTTGTTGTGGACATTGAAATTGGCTGATACTATGTGGGCTTTACCGACACGTGGCTGCAAGGGGATCAGGGCTGGGATCTAAATATCCAAGGATATGTGTCCTATCGAAAGGATGGGCAAAGGGGGCTGGGTTGCATTGTTAGTAAGGAATGGAGTTGAATCAATAGCAAGGATCAGAAGACATACAATCTCTGTGGGTAGAGTTGAGGAATTGAAAAGGTGAAAAGGATCCTAATGGGAGTTATGTACAGGCCCCGTAGCAGTAGTCAGGATGTGGGGCAGAAAATAAATCGGGAGATAGAGAAGGCATGTGAAAAAGGCAATATTACAATAATCATGATGTGGAGATGCCGGAATTGGACTGGGGTGAACAGAGTAAGAAGTCTTACAACACCAGGTTAAAGTCCAACAGGTTTGTTTCGAATCACTAACCTGAGGAAGGAGCTGTGCTCCGAAAGCTAGTGATTTGAAACACAACCTGTTAAATGTACAAGTCAGCAGATTAAGACACAGAAGCAGAATTAGGCCACTCGGCCCATCGAGTCTGCTCAGCCTTCAATCATGGCTCTCCATTCCAGTGATCATTCTTGTGAACCTCCTCTGGTCCCTTTCCAAGACCAGCACATCCTTCCTTGGGTATGGGGCCCAAAACTGCTCACAATACCCCAAATGAGGTCTGACCAGAGCCTTCTACAGCCTCGGAAGTACATCCTTGCCCTTGTATTCTAGCCCTCTCGACATGAATGCTAACATTGCATTTGCCTTCCTAACTGCCGACTGAACCTGCACATAATGCACAGTTTCCAGGGATTCCTGGAACTCTCAGTGAAGGAAAACTGAACACAAGCGCAGTTAAGAGGTTGAAGCAATGCAAATCAACAATTCTGCGAAATAAAGAAACCTGTCAGCTGCTTATTTGCCAAATTGTGCAGAATCATTTTGTTCACAGCACTCGTTCCAGGAGATTACTTTCACTAGTAATGCTTACTAGTGATGTTTAGTAGTTTGGATGTCAACATTACTACTTTGTATGGTAGATGACGATCTGCATGGGTACTGGGTTGGCTTGGATTGAGGGTCAAAATTACCAGCTGCAGGAGAGGGGCTGAACAAAGTTCACAGGAGGAAATTCCTGGGCATGTTGAAATGCTAGTATCTCAGGAGGTTCAGATTCTTGAGTCAAGTGCAGTCTGCTGGGAGGAAACCTGCCATGTGGACTTTGTCACCACACATTACCAATGGCTGTCGAAGTCACAACCACTCTCAACTCTTATGTTTCTGGCTCCTTCTGGGTACTTTACAGTTTGCCACTGACAAATTTGTTACACGGGTTGCTTATATCATGTTTTTCAGTGAAGGGACACTTTGCCACTGACCATGTCAGAATGAGATGCTTGAGCTGGTTTTCCACAGGTGTGGGGTGTCATCAGCGCACCCGTGACTTTGAAGGCACCCCGAGATCACCTAAGAATATACATCAGCTTCAAGAATTTTGCAATATCAATGTACAAACACAATGTTTCAAGTACAAAATGATTTATGCAAGAGTGCAAAATTCCCAGGGCATTGCCATAATGGTTTCTCCTGTGCCAGTCCACAGATGCAAGATGGTTATTCCATTTAGTGGGTTTCACCTGTGCCAGTCCACTTGGGTAGATGCAAGATGGATATTCCATTTAGTGGGTATGTCTAGAACCAGAGGTTACAATTTGGGGATACGTGGTAGACCTTGTTAGGACAAAAAAAATGAGGAGAAATGTCTTCACTCAGAGAATAGTGAGCCTGTAGTTGAGGCAAAACATTGCTTTTCAAGAAGCAGTTAGATATAGCACTTGGGGCGAAGGGTGGGGTGAGGGGGAAAACCAAAGGATATGTAGAAAGCAGGATCAGGCTATTGAGTTGGATGATCAGCTATGACAATGAGTGGTGTGAGGAGCTTGAAGGGCCAAATTACTACCTCTTATACTCCTATATTCTTTGTTTCTATCTCTTGACACCATGAAGCTGATTTACCAGTTAACTAATCCAGGAAATTACAGGCTGGTGAGCCTTATGTCAGTGGCAGGGAAATTATTGGAGAGGATTCTTCAAGACAAGATTTACTCCCATTTGGAAACAAATAGATGTATTAGTGAGATGCGGCATGGATTTGTGAAGTGGAGGTTGTGCTTCGTGAACTTGTTGAGTTTTTCGAGGAAGTGACGAAGAAATTTGATGAAGTAGGGCAGTGGGTGTTGTCTACATGGACTCCAGTTAAGGTCTTTGACAAGGTCCCTCATGGCAGACGAGTACAGAAGGTGAAGTCATACTGGATCAGAGGTGAGCTGGCAAGATGGATACAGAAGTGGCTCAGTCATAGAAGAGAGAGTATAAGCGGTGCTTTTCTAAATGGAGGGCTGAGACTAGTCGTGTTCTAGTGTTCTTCAGGGATCAATGCTGGGACTGTTGCTGTTTGTAGTGGATATAAATGATTTTGGAAAATAACTGGTCTGATTAATAAGGTTTTAAAAAAATAATATTTATTGAGATATTTGAAAATTTTTATAACTGTAACATAAACAATGACATCAACATGGTAAAATAAATACTTCCTCCCCCAGCCCAATCTTCACGCAGCTCAACCATACAACAACAAACCTCCCCCTTGGGATACTGCATCTGCTGACATTTTGATTTTCCCCGAGAAAGTCGACAAAGGGCTGCCACCTCCGGGTGAACCCTAACATTGACCCTCTTAAGGCAAACTTTATTTTCTCGAGACTGAGAAACCCAGCCATGTCACTAACCCAGGTCTCTACACTCGGGGGCTTCGAGTCCCCCCACATTAACAAGATCTGTCTCCGGGCTACCAGGGAGGCAAAGGCCAAGACGTAGGCCTCTTTCGCTGCCTGAACTCCCGGATCTCCCGACACTCCAAATATCGCTACCTCTGGACTCGGCACCACCCATGTTTTTAGAACCGTGGACATTGCCTTAGCAAACTCCTGGCAAAACCCTCTAAGCTTCAGGCATATCCAAAACATGATTTGCTGGGCTCCTCGCACACCTATCCTCTACCCCGAAGATCTTGCGCATCCTAGTCGCTGTCATGTGTGCCCAGTGGACTACCATAAATTGTATCAGGCTAAGCATGGCACATGATGAGGAGGTATTAACCCTGTTTGGAGCATCCGCCCATAGACCCGCCTCTATCTCTCCTCCTAGCTCATCCTCCCACTTGCCCTTAAGCTCCTCCATCGGAGATTCCCCCGCCTCAGAAAGCTCCTGGTAAATATCCAATACTTTCCCCTCTCCCACCCAGGTACTGGAAACTACTCTATCCTGTATCCCCCGTGGCGGCAGTAGCGGAAAGGCTGGCATCTGTTTTCTCAGGAAGTCTCACACCTGCAAATACTAAAACCATTCCCTGCTGGCAATTCAAATTTATCCTCCAAAGCTTTCAAGCTGGGAAAGCTCCCGTCCATAAATAGATCCCCACATCCTTCTAATTCCTGCCTTTTGCCATCTCCGGAACCCACCATCTAGCCTACCCGGTACAAACCTATGATTATAAATCGGGGTCCAAACCGATGCTCCCTCCACTCTCTTATATCTCCGCCATTGCACCCAGATCTTCAGAGCCACCACGACCACCGGACCTGTGGAGTATCGGGCCAGCGAGAACGGCAGAGGTGGCGTTACCAGTGCTCCCAAACTGGTGCCTTTACATGACGGCGACTCCATCCGCTCCCATGCCGACCCCTCCCCCGCTACCCACTTCCTGATCATGGCTATATTAGCCTTAGCCGCCCAATAGTAATTACAGAAGTTCCGCAGCGCCAACCCCCCCCCCCCCCCCCCCACCCCCGACTGCGCTCCAGCAACACTTCTTCACTCGCGGGGTTTTACTCGCCCACACAAAGCCCGATATAATCTTATTCACCCGCTTGAAAAAGGCCTTGGGTTGGTGGGAAAGCATGTATCATTTGAGGCCAAGACTATCGTAGCGGATAATGGTGGGAGATATGTGATGGTGAGTGGTAGGTTGCAAGGGACGTGGGTGGTGTTGGTAAATGTATACGCCCCGAACTGAGATGATGCTGGATTTATGAAGCGCATGTTGGGGCGCATTCCGGACATGGAGGTAGGAGGACTGATAATGGGAGGGGACTTCAATACAGTGCTGGACCCAGCACTGGACCGCTCCAGATCAAGGACGGGAAGGAGGCCGGCGGCGGCCAAGGTGCTCAGGGGTTTTATGGATCAGATGGGGGGAGTGGACCCATGGAGGTTTGCAAGACCGCAGGCCAGGGAATTTTCTTTTTTCTCCCACGTGCATAAGGCTTACTCCCGGATAGATTTATTTGTTCTGGGCAGGGCGCTCATCCCGAGAGTGGAGGGGACGGAGTATTCGGCCATAGCCGTTTCGGACCATGCCCCGCACTGGGTGGAACTGGAGCTGGGAGAGGAGAGGGACCAACGCCCGCTGTGGCGGCTGGATGTGGCTGATGAGATGGTGTGTGGGAAGGTGAGGGGGTGTATTGAAAGGTACTTGGAGGCCAACGACAACGGGGCATTGCGAGTCGGGGTGGTATGGGAAGCGTTGAAGGCGGTGATCAGGGGAGAGCTGATCTCCATCAGGGCTCATAGGGAGAAGACAGAGGGAATGGAAAGGGAGAGGTTGGTGGGGGAGATCTTGCGAGTGGACAGGAGATACGCAGAGGCCCCGGAGGAAAGATTACTTGGGGAAAGGCGACGGCTCCAGACGGAGTTTGACTTGCTGACCACGGGCAAGGCGGAAGCACAGTGGAGGAAGGCGCAAGGGGCGACTTACGAGTACAGGGAAAAGGCTAGTCTGATGCTGGCGCACCAGCTCCGTAAGAGGGCGGCAGCGAGGGAAATAGGGGGAATCAAAGATGGAAGGGGAGCCACGGTTTGAAGTGCAACGAAAATAAATAAGGTATTCTATGAAGAGCTGTACAGATCCCAGCCCCCAGGGGGGGAAGGGGGGATCAGGCGATTCCTGGACCAGCTGGGGTTCCCGAGGGTGGAGGAGCAGGAGGCGGTTGGTTTGCGGGCACCAATTGGGTTGGAGGAGTTGAGTAAGGGTTTGGGGAGCATGAAGGCGGGGAAGGCCCCGGGGCCGGATGGGTTCCCGGTGGAGTTCTATAGAAAATATGTGGACCTGCTGGCCCCGCTACTAGTGAGGACCTTCGACGAGGCAAGAGAGGAGGGAACCCTGCCCCAGACACCCTGCCCCAGACAATGTCGGAGGCGACAATCTCCTTGATTCTAAAGCGAGACAAGGATCCACTGCAATGTGGATCGTACAGGCCGATTTCGCTCCTCAATGTGGATGCTAAGCTATTGGCGAAGGTACTGGCCACTAGGATTGAGGACTGTGTCCCGGGGGTGATTCACGAGGACCAAACGGGATTCGTAAAGGGCAGGCAGTTAAATACCAATGTGCGGCGGCTCTTAAACGTGATAATGATGACATCGGAGGAGGGAGAGGCGGAGATAGTGGCAGCTATGGACGTGGAAAAAGCCTTTGACCGAGTTGAGTGGGAGTACCTCTGTGAGGTATTGCGCAGGATTGGGTTCGGGGGAGGGTTTATTAGATGGGTTCAGCTCCTTTACAGCGCCCCGGTGGCGGGTGTAGTGATGAACCGGCGGAGGTCGGAGTACTTTCGGCTTTACCGAGGGACGAGGCAGGGGTGCCCCCTGTCCCCCCTGTTTGCATTGGCAATCGAACCCTTGGCCATATCACTTAGGGAGTCTAAGAAATGGAGGGGGATAGTCTGCGGGGAAGAGGAGCATCAGGTATCGCTATATGCGGATGACCTGCTATAGGTGGCGGACCCAATGGAGGGGATGGTGGAGATCATGCAGACTCTGAAGGAGTTTGGAGAGTTGTCGGGCTACAAGCTTAATGTAGAGAAGAGTGAGCTTTTTGTATTACAGGCAGGGGACCAAGAAAGAGGAATAGGGGACCTGCCGCTGAGGAGGGCGGAGAGGGGTTTTCGGTATCTGGGGATCCAGATAGCCAGAAGTTGGGGGGCCCTACATAAACTGAATTTGACGAGGGTGGTGGAGCAAATGGAGGAGGAGTTTAAAAGATGGGACATGCTCCCGCTCTCGTTGGCGGGTAGGGTGCAGCCGGTCAAAATGGTGGTCCTTCCGAGGTTTTTGTTCGTGTTTCAGTGCCTCCCCATCGTGATCACCAAGGGCTTTTTCAAGAGAGTAGGTAGGAGTATTATGGGGTATGTGTGGGCAAATAAGACCCCGAGGGTTAGGAGAGGGTTCTTGGAACGCAACAGGGACCGAGGAGGGTTGGCTTTGCCAAACCTAGGGAGTTACTACTGGGCAGCAAACGTGGCGATGATCCGCAAGTGGGTCATGGAGGGAGAGGGGGCGGCATGGAAGAGGATGGAGATGGCGTCCTGTAAAGGAACAAGCCTGGGGGCGTTGGTAACGGCACTGCTGCCGCTCTCGCCGACAAAATACACCACAAGCCCGGTGGTGGCGGCAACACTAAGGATCTGGGGCCAGTGGAGAAGGCACAGGGGTGCAATGGGAGCATCGGTGTGGTCCCCGATCAGGGGTAACCACCGGTTTGTCCCGGGGAAGATGGACCGAGGCTGGCATCGGGCGGGGATAAGAAGAATGAGGGACCTGTTCATTGACGGGACATTTGCGAGCCTAGGGGCACTGGAGGAGAAATTTGAGTTACCCCCGGGAAATGCATTTAGATATATGCAGGTGAGGGCTTTTGTGAGGCGACAGGTGAGGGAATTTCCGTTGCTCCCGGCACAAGAAGTTCAAGATAGGGTGATCTCGGGGGTATGGGTCGGGGAGGGCAAGGTGTCGGAAATATACCAAGAGATGAAAGAAGAGGGGGAAGCGCTAGTCGAAGAATTGAAAGGTAAATGGGAGGAGGAGCTGGGGGAGGAGATTGAGGAAGGGCTATGGGCTGATGCCCTGGGTAGGGTTAATACCTCCTCGTGTGCCAGGCTCAGTCTGATACAATTTAAGGTGGTTCACAGAGCTCATTTGATGAGGGCGAGGCTGAGTAGGTTCTTTGGGGTAGAGGGTAGATGTGAAAGATGTTCAGGGAGCCCGGTGAACCATGTCCATATGTTTCGGTCATGCCGGCATTGGAAGGGTTCTGGAGAGGTGTGGCGGGAGTAATATCCCAGGTGGTGAAAGTCCGGTTCAAGCCAAGCTGGGGGCTAGCAATATTTGGAGGAGTGGATGAGCCGGGAGTGCAGGAGGCGAAAGAGGCCGGAATTCTGGCCTTTGCGTCCCTAGTAGCCCGGCGAAGGGTCTTGCTATTGTGGAAGGAGGCAAAGCCCCCTAGCCTGGAGGCCTGGATTAACGACATGGCGGGGTTCATAAAATTGGAGAGAATTAAGTTTGCTTTGAGAGGGTCTGCACAGGGGTTTTACAGGCGGTGGCAACCGTTCCTAGAATATCTCGCGGAGCGTTAGAAGAAGGTCGGTCAGCTGCAGCAGCAATCCTGGGGGGGGGAAGGGGGGAACGAGAGATTGTTTGAGGGGATGGACGAGCGGGAGATAGCATGGAGGGTGGGGGGAAACGGTACGTGCGGCCAAGAGCCAGTGTATAAAGCTATGTAAATATACCATCTTGCCATGTATATATCTTGCTCAGGGAGATTTGGCGTTATTTTGTTACGGGGGGGTTACTGTTTGTAAGGGGAAAAAATTGTGCTGTTAAAAAACCTTAATAAAAAATATTTAAAAAAGAAAAGAAAAAGGCCTTGGGGGATAAAGATGGGGAGGCACTGAAAGACAAACAGAAATCTGGGGAGGACCGTCATTTTCACAGTCTGTACCCTCCCCGCCAGTGATAACAGGAGCATGTCCCATCTTTAAAAGTCCCCTTCCATTTGTTCTACCAACTGGGGTAAGTTTAACTTGTGCAGTACCTTCCATTCCCGGGCCACCAGGATTCCCAGATATCGAAAGCTCTACCCTACCATTCTAAGCGGCAGCTCTCCCAGTCTCTTCTCCTGTCCTCTTGCCTGGAATGCAAACATCTCGCTTTTCCCCATGTTCAATTTAAACCCTGAAAAATTGCAAAATTCCCCCAAGATTCTCATTACTTCCCCCATCCCCTCCAACAGATCTGAAATATACAAGAGCAGGTCATCTGCGTAGTGCGAGACCCGGTGCTCCACCCCGCCCCCGAACCAGTCCTTTCCAGTTCCTAGAGGCTCTTAACGCCATGGCCAATGGCTCTATGGCCAGAGCAAACAGTAAGGGGAGAGGGGGCACCTTTGCCTCGTCCCTCGGTGTAGTTTAAAATACCCTGACCTCAGCCGGTTCGTACGCACACTCGCTACTGGTGCCTGATAGAGCAACTGCACCCAGTCAATAAAGCCCTCACCAAACCCAAACCTTCCCAGCGCCTCCCACAGGTAATTCCACTCCACCCGATCAAAAGCCTTCTCCACATCCATCGCTACCACCACCTCCGCCTCCTCTTCTTCCGAGGGCATCATAATAACATTTAGAAGCCTTCGAACATTGGCATTGAGTTGCTTGTCCTTAGCAAATCCCATCTGGTCTTCCCCTACCTCTATCCTTGTGGCCAGTATCTTAGCCAGCAGTTTGGCGTCCACATTCAGTAGAGAAATTGGCCTGCATGACCCGCATTGCTCCGGATCCTTCTCCCGTTTCAGGATCAATGAAATCGAGGCCTGCAACATTATTGGGGGGGAGGACTCCTCTCTTGCTTCGTTAAATGTCCTCACCAACAGTGAGCTCAATATCTCTGAAAATTTATTATAAAATTCCACCGGGTAGCTGTCAGGCCCCAGGGCCTTGCCCTACTGCATGCCCTACAGCCGCTTGATTATTTCCTCAATCTCAATTGGGGCTCCCAGCCCTTCCACCAGGTCCTCCTCCACCCTCCGGAACCTCATCTGATCCAAAAACTGCCTCATCCCCTCCACCCCAGCTGGGGGTTCCGACTCATATCATTTACTATAGAAGTCCTTAAACACCTCGTATACCCCCCCCCCCTGGGTCCAGGACGGTATTACCGTCTCTACTCCTTACTTTACCTATCTCCCTAGCCGCCTCCCTTTTCCTGAGCTGGTGCGCCAACATTCTGTTTGCCTTTTCCCCGTACTCCTCGATCGCCCCCCTTTCCTTCCTCAACTGTTCCACTGCTTTCCCTGTGGTCAACAGCCCAAACTCCACCTGCAACCTCTGCTGCACCCTCAGTAGCCCCGCGTCCAGGGCCTCCTGTGCACCTGGAGTATTTCCTCCACTAACCTATCCTTCTCAGCCCGTTCCGCTTTTTCTCTGTGGGCCGGTATCGAGATTAATTCCCCTCTGACCGCTGCCTTCAAAGCTTCCCCTTACTTCAAAGATAACTCAGAAAATATTGCAACAGTAAATAATTCCTCAAAATGTTCCTTCAAACTTCCAAGAGACTTAACACCTTTAAACAGAATCACCTCAGGTTAAAGGCTTTACTATTATGAGTTTAAATCACCCAAATCATAGAATTTACAGTGCAGAAGGAGGCTATTCGGCCCATCGAGTCTGCACCGGTTCTTGGAAAGAGCACCCTACCCAAGCCCACACCTCCACCCTATTCCCACAACCCAGTAACACCACCCAACACTGAGGGCAATTTTGGACACAGGGCAATTTAGCATGGCCAATCCACCTAACCTGCACATCTTTGGACTGTGGGAGGAAACCGGAGCACCCGGAGGAAACCCACGCACACATGGGGAGAACGTGCAGATTCCACACAGACAGTGACCCAAGCCGGGAATCGAACCTGTGACCCAGGAGCTGTGAAGCAATTGCGCTAACTACTATGCTACTGTGCTGCCCTTGTTCCCTAGGTGTGGGATTACAATTATGGACACGCTGAATCAAAAATGATCTAGAGATGGTCTTTCATGGCAGAGATCCAGCTCACTGCAAACACACACTCCCAACTAAACTGCAAAATGGCTGACCTGACCTCCGCTCCACCCATTCTCTGACATCACTGTTTTCTTAAAGGTACATTGCTTAAACATCCATATCTTAAAGGTACTCTCAGATGACAGTGTCCCTGCTGATTTCACCTGTGGGAAGTGCACCCAGCTCCTCAGAAACCGCGTTAGGGAACTGGATCATTCGGGAGGCAGAGATGGTAGCTTCAGGGATGTAGTTACTCCGAAGAATGAAGATATATGGGTGACGGTGAGAGGGGCTGGGAGGAAGCAGTCAGTACAGGGATCCCCTGTAGTCGTTCCCCTGAGTAACAAGTATACCGCTTTGGATACTGGTGGGGACGACGACTTACCAGGGGTAAGCCACGATGACCGGATCTCCAGCACTGAGTCCGTCCCTGTGGCTCAAGGGAAGGGGGGAGAGCAGGAGAGTAATAGTTATTGGGAACTTGATAGTTAGAGGGACAGATAGACGGTTCTGTGGCAACGAAAGAGACTCATGTATGGTATGTTCCCTTCCGGGTGCCAGGATCCGTGACGTCTTGGACCGTGTTTTCAGAATCCTTAAGGGGGAGAACAATCACAAGTCGTGGTACACGTCGGTACCAACGACATAGGTAAGAATAGGGACGGGGATTTAAAACATGAATTTAGGGAGCTAGGGTGGAAGCTGAGAGCTAGGACAAACAATGTTGTCATCTTTTTTTTTCTGCCGGTGCCATGTGCTTGCGAGTTGAGGAACAGGGAGAGAGTGCAGATAAACACATGGCTGCAGGGATGGTGTAGGAGGGAGGGTTTCAGTTACGTGGATAATTGGAGCACATTCTGGGGAAGGTGGGACCTGTACAAACAGGACGGTTTGCACCTGAACCAGAGGGGCACCAATATCCTGGTAGGAAAATTTGCTACGTCTCTTCGGGAGGAGGGGGGGGGCGGTTAAACTAATTTGTCAGGGGGATGGGAAAACGAGCTGTAGTCCAGAAGCTAGTGTCGAGAGTAGTGAGGTACTGTGGAGGGTATCAAGGTTGTAGGAGTATACCGGCAGGCAGGAAGGTGGGTTGAAGTGTGTCTACTTTAATGCATACAGCATCCGGAATAAGGTAGGTGAACTTGGAGCGTGGATTGGTACTTGGGACTACGATGTTGTGGCCATCACGGAGACAAGGTTAGAACAGTGACAGCAATGGTTGTTGGAAGTTCCGGGGTATAGATGTTTCAGTAAGAGTAGGGAAGGTGGTAAAAGAGGTGGAGCAGTATCATTGTTAATCAAGGATAGTTTAACGGCTGCAGAAAGGCAGTTTGAGGGAGATCTGCGTACTGAGGTAATATGGGCTGAAATTAGAAATAGGAAAGGAGCGGTCATGTTGTTAGGAGTTTTTTGTAGGCCCCCAAATAGTAAGAGATGTGGAGGAAGAAATTGCAAAGCAGATTATGGATAGGTGTGGAGGTCTCAGGGTAGTTGTCATGGGTGACTTTAACTTTCCAAATACTGATTGGAACCTCTTGGTCAAACAGTTCGGATGGGGCAGTTTTTGTACAGTGTGCAGGAGGGTTTCCTGACACAATATGTGGACAGGCCGACAAAAGGTGGGGCCACATTGGATTTGGTACTGGGTAATTAACCGGGCCAAGTGTTAGATTTGTTTGTGGGGGAGCACTTTGGAGATAGTGACCACAACTCGGTGTCTTTCACTATTGCAATGGAGAGGGATAGGGCCAGATGGCAAGGCAAGGTTTATAATTGGGGGAGGGGCAATTATGATGCGATTAGGCAAGAATTAGGGAGCATAAGATGGGAACAGAAACTGTCAGGGAAAGGCACAAATGAAAAGTGGAGCTTGTTCAAGGAACAAATACTGCGTGTCCTTGATAGGCATGTCACTGTCAGGCAGGGAGGAAATGGCCGTGTGAGGGAACCATGATTCACAAAAGAGGTTGAATGTCTTGTCAAGAGGAAAAAGGAAGCGTATGTAAGGATGAGAAAACAAGGTTCAGTAGGGTCGCTTGAGGGTTACTAGGTAGCAAGGAATGAGCTTTAAAAAAAAAAGGGCTGAGGAGAGCTAGGAGGAGGCATGAGGAGGCGGGTCGGATCAAGGAAAACCAAGGAAAAGGCTTTTTACTCTTTTATGTGAGAAATAAAAGAATGACCAGAGTGAGGTCAGGGCCGGCCAAGGACAGTAATGGGAACTTGTGCATGGAGTCAGAAGAGATAGGAGAGGCATTGAATGAATACTTTTCTTCAAAGAACAAAGAAATGTACAGCACAGGAACAGGCCCTTCGGCCCTCCAAGCCCGTGCCGACCATGCTGCCCGACTAAACTACAATCTTCTACACTTCCTGGGTCCGTATCCCTCTATTCCCACCCTATTCATGTATTTGTCAAGATGCCCCTTAAATGTCACTCGTCCCTGCTTCCACCACCACCTCCGGTAGCGAGTTCCAGGCACCCACTGCCCTCTGCGTAAAAAAACTTGCCTCGTCCATCTACTCTCAACCTTGCCCCTCTCACCTTAAACCTATGCCCCCCCAGTAATTGACCCCTCTACCCCGGGGAAAATTATGCCCCTCATAATTTTGTAGACCTCTTATCAGGTCGCCCTTCAACCTCCTTCGTTCCAGTGAGAACAAACCCAGTTTATTCAACCGCTCCTCATAGCTAATGCCCTCCATACCAGGCAATATCCTGGTAAATCTCTTCTGCACCCTCTCTAAAGCCTCCACATCCTTCTGGTAGTGTGGCGACCAGAATTGAACACTATACTCCAAGTGTGGCCTAACTAAGGTTCTATACAGCTGCAACATGACTTGCCAATTCTTATACTCGATGCCCCGGCCAATGAAGGCAAGCATGCCGCATGCCTTCTTGACTACCTTCTCCACCTGTATTGCCCCTTTCAATGACCTGTGGACCTGTACTCCTAGATCTCTTTGACTTTCAATACTCTTGAGGGTTCTACCATTCACTGTATATTCCCTACCTGCATTAGACCTTCCAAAATGCATTACCTCACTTTTGTCCGGATTAAACTCCATCTGCCAAGTCTCCAAACAATCTAAATCCTGCTGTATCCTCTGACAGTCCTCATTGCTATCCGCAATTCCACCAACCTTTGTGTCGTCTGCAAACTTGCCAATCAGACCAGTTACATTTTCCTCCAAATCATTTGTATATACTACAAACAGCAAAGGTCCCAGCACTGATCCATGTGGAACACCACTGGTCACAGCCCTCCAATTAGAAAAGCATCCTTCCATTGCTACTCTCTGCCTTCTATGTCCTAGCCAGTTCTGTATCCACCTTGCTAGCTCCCAACTGATCCCGTGTGACTTCACCTTTTGTACTAGTCTACCATGGGGGACCTTGTCAAAGGCCTTACTGAAGTCCATATAGACAACATCCACTGCCCTACCTGCATCAATCATCTTAGTGACCTCCTCGAAAAACTCTATCAAGTTGGTGAGACACGACCTCCCCTTCACAAAACCATGCTGCCTCTCACTAATACATCCGTTTATACGTCCATTTGCTTCCAAATGGGAGTAGATCCTGTCTTGAAGAATTCTCTCCAGTAATTTCCCTACCACTGAAGTAAGGCTCACCGGCCTGTAGTTCCCTGGATTATCCTTGCTACCCTTCTTAAACAGAGGAACAACATTGGCTATTCTCCAGTCCTCCGGGACATCACCTGAAGACAGTGAGGATCCAAAGATTTCTGTCAAGGCTTCAGCAATTTCCCCTCCAGCCTCCTTCAGTATTCTGGGGTAGATCCCATCAGGCCCTGGGGACTTATCTACCTTAATATTTTTTAAGACACCCAACACCTCGTCTTTTTGGATGACCCAGGCTATCTACACACGATTCTCCAGACTCAACATCTACCAATTTCTTCTCTTTGGTGAATACTGATGCAAAGTATTCATTTAGTATCTCGCCTATTTCCTCTGGCTCCACACATAGATTCCCTTGCCTATCCTTCAGTGGGCCAACCCTTTCCCTGGCTACCCTCTTGCTTTTTATGTACGTGTCAAAAGCCTTGGGATTTTCCTGAACCCTATTTGCCAATGACTTTTCGTGACCCCTTCTAGCCCTCCTGACTCCTTGCTTAAGTTCCTTCCTACTTTCCTTATATTCCACACAGGCTTCGTCTGTTCCCAGCCTTTTAGCCCTGACAAATGCCTCTTTCTTTTTGACGAGGCCTACAATATCTCTCGTTATCCAAGGGTCCCGAAAATTGCCGTATTTATCCTTCTTCCTGACAGGAATATGCCGGTCCTGAATTCCTTTCAACTGACACTTGAAAGCCTCCCACATGTCAGATGTTGATTTGCCCTCAAACATCCGCCCCCAATCTATGTTCTTCAGTACCCGCCTAATATTGTTATAATTAGCCTTCCCCCAATTTAGCACATTCATCCTAGGACGACTCTTATCCTTGTCCACCAGCACTTTAAAACTTACTGAATTGTGGTCACTGTTCCCGAAATGCTCCCCTACTGAAACATCTACCACCTGGCCCGGCTCATTCCCCAATACCAGGTCCAGTACCGCCCCTTCCCTAGTTGGACTGTCCACATATTGTTTTAAGAAGCCCTCCTGGATGCTCCTTACAAACTCCGCACCGTCTAAGCCCCTGGCTTTGTTTGCCCTCCCCCTTCAGGATGCCCTCTACCTGTTCGGAGACATCCTGGACCCTGGCACCAGGGAGGCAACATACCATCCTGGAGTCTCTTTCACGTCCACAGAAGCACCTATCTGTGCCCCTGACTATAGAGTCCCCTATTACTATTGCTCTTCTGCGCTTTGACCCTCCCTTCTGAACATCAGAGCCAGCCGTGGTTCCACTGCTCTGGCTGCTGCTGTTTTCCCCTGATAGGCTATCCCCCCCGACAGTATCCAAAGGGGTATACCTGTTCGAGAGGGGGACAACCACAGGGGATTCCTGCACTGACTGCCTGCCCTTTCTGGTGGTCACACATTTCTTTGCCTGCACCTTGGGTGTGACCACATTTATATAACTGCGATCTATGACGCTTTCCGCCACCTGCATGCTCCTAAGTGCATCCAATTGCTCCAACCGAACCATGCGGTCTGTGAGGAGCTCCAGTTGGGTGCACTTTCTGCAGATGAAGCCATCCGGGACGCTGGAAGCCTCCCAGACCTGCCACATCTCACAGTCAGAGCACTGCACCCCTCTAACTGACATTGCGTCAATTAATTAAAATTAAAAGTTTAAAATTTAAAAAAAAAAAAATTTAAATTAAATATTTTTTTTTACTGTTAACAATCTGTTTCCGAGCACTACATTTCTAATATAAATGTGAAAGCTAAATATAGTACTCTCCGATCTCTGGCTTAGATACCCCTCTAAATTATAATTAAGCAATTATGTTTAATTAGTTCCCAATGCTTAATTTTTTTAATTTAGTGTAGATTCCCAACCAGCCACTCCGGTTACAGCTTTTCTGTTTCCCCCTGACACACAGTTTGA
Organism: Scyliorhinus torazame; assembly: GCF_047496885.1. Lineage (NCBI taxonomy): Eukaryota > Metazoa > Chordata > Chondrichthyes > Carcharhiniformes > Scyliorhinidae > Scyliorhinus > Scyliorhinus torazame. The sequence goes on along the minus strand of NC_092717.1, from coordinate 67,135,649 downwards.
AAAAGGTATAAAAGTAAAAATCACTTACTTACCTTCTTACCTTCTGAGTGTCTTAGATGTTCTCAGGTTCTCTCCCTGACAGAGACTGCTCCTCCTCCTCCGAACGGCTCCCGAAACTGGGCTGCGATCTTTTAAAATCTCCGCTCTGACTCTCATCTCCCGAGCTTTTTAAATCTCCCGTGCTTTTTAAATCTCCCGGCTCTCTCTCCTCTCGCGCTGTTTTCAATGTCCCGGCTCTCTTTCCTCCCCTTCAGTGTTCACCAAGGAGAGCGGCTATGTTTTTGAGGATCAGTGTGTGATACAGGTGGGTAGGCTGGAGGAGGTAGATGTTCTGAGGGAAGATGTATTAGCAATTTTGAAAAGCCTGAGTTCGACAAGTCCCCTGGGCCAGATGGGATATATCCTAGGATTCTTTGGGAGGCAAGGGATGAGATTGCAGAGCCTTTGGCTTTGATCTTTGGGTCCTCACTGTCCACGGGGATAGTGCCAGAGGATTGAGAGTGGCGAATGTTGTTCCTCTGTTCCAGAAAGGGAATCGGAATGACCCTGGTAATTATCGGCCGGTTAGTCTTACTTCGGTGGTAGGTAAGTTAGTGGAAAGGGTCCTGAGGGATAGGATTAATGACCATTTGGAAAGATGCAGCTTAACCCGGGATAGCCAACACGGATTTGTGAAGGGTAAGTCTTGCCTCACAAATTTGATTGAATTCTTTGAAGTGTGTTGATGAAGGTTGATGTCTTATACGTGGATTTCAGTAAGGCAGTTGATAAGGTCCCCATGGCTGGCTCATTAAGAAGGTAAGGAGGTGTGGGATAGAGGGAAATTTGACCGATTGGATAAGTAACTGGCTATCACATAGAAGACAGAGGGTGGTGGTGGTGGATGGAAAATTTTCAGACTGGAGACCAGTTACCAGCGGTGTACCACAGAGATCAGTGCTGGGTCCTCTGCTATTTGTGATTTTTACAAATGACTTGGAGGAGGGGGCTGAAGGGTGGGTCAGTAAATTTGCTGATGACACCAAGATTGGTGGAGTAGTGGATGAGGGGGAGCGCTGTTGTAGGCTGCAAAGAGACATTGATAGGATGCAGAGCTGGGCTGAAAAAATGGCAGATGGAGTTTAACCCTGAAGTGCGAGGCAATTCATTTTGGCAGGACAAATTTGAATGCGGATTACAGGGCCAACGGCAGGGTTCTGAGGAATGGGGAGGAAAAGAGATCTTGGGGTTCCTGTCCACAGATCTCTGAAGGTTGCCACTCGAGTGGATAGAGCCGTGAAGAAGGCCAAAAGTGTGTTAACGTTTATTGACGGGGCTTGAGTTCATGAGCCGTGGGTTATGCTGCAACTGTACATGACCCTGGTGAGACCACATTTGGAGTATTGTGTGCCGTTCTGGTCACCTCACTATAGGAAGGATGTGGAAGCATTGGAAAGGGTGCAAAGGAGATTTCCCAGGATGCTGCCTGGTTTGCAGGAGAGGTCTTATGAGGAAAGGTTGAGGGAGCTAGGGCTTTTCTCATTGGAGCGAAGGAGGATGAGAGGCGACTTAATAGATATTTTATAGATGATGAGGGGGATAGATAGAGTGGACATTCAGAGACTATTTCCTCGGGTGGATGTAGCTGTTACAAGGAGGCATAACTATAGGTTCGGGGTGGTAGATAAAGGAGGGATCTCCGAGGTAGGTTCTTTACTCCGAGAGTGGTTAGAACATAGAACATAGAACGATACAGCGCAGTACAGGCCCTTCGGCCCACGATGTTGCACCGAAACAAAAGCCATCTAACCTACACTATGCCATTATCATCCATATGTTAATCAATTAACTTTTAAATGCCCTCAATGTTGGCGAGTTCACTACTGTAGCAGGTAGGGCATTCCACGGCCTCACTACTCCTTGCGTAAAGAACCTACCTCTGACATCTGTCCTATATCTATTACCCTCAGTTTAAAGCTATGTCCCCTCGTGCCAGCCATTTCCATCCGCGGGAGAAGGCTCTCACTGTCCACCCTAACCAACCCCCTGATCATTTTGTATGCCTCTATTAAGTCTCCTCTTAACCTTCTTCTCTCCAACAAAAACAACCTCAAGTCCATCAGCCTTTCCTCATAAGATTTTCCCTCCATACCAGGCAACATCCTGGTAAATCTCCTCTGCACCCGCTCCAAAGCCTCCACGTCCTTCCTATAATGCGGTGACCAGAACTGTACGCAATACTCCAATTGCGGCCGTACCAGAGTTCTGTACAGCTGCAACATGACCTCCTGACTCCGGAACTCAATCCCTCTACCAATAAAGGCCAACACTCCATAGGCCTTCTTCACAACCCTATGAACCTGGGTGGCAACTTTCAGGGATCTATGTACATGGACACCTAGATCCCTCTGCTCATCCACACTTCCAAGAACTTTTCCATTAGCCAAATATTCCGCATTCCTGTTATTTCTTCCAAAGTGAATCACCTCACACTTCTCTACATTAAACTCCATTTGCCACCTCTCAGCCCAGCTCTGCAGCTTATCTATATCCCTCTGTAACCTGCTACATCCTTCCACACCACCGACTTTAGTATCATCTGCAAATTTACTCACCCGCCCTTCTGCGCCTTCCTCTAGGTCATTGATAAAAATGACAAACAGCAACGGCCCCAGAACAGATCCTTGTGGTACTCCACTTGTAACAACTCCATTCTGAACATTTCCCGTCAACCACCACCCTCTGTCTTCTTTCAGCTAGCCAATTTCTGATCCACATCTCTAAATCACCCTCAATCCCCAGCCTCTGTATTTTCTGCAATAGCCTACCGTGGGGAACCTTATCAAACGCTTTGCTGAAATCCATATACACCACATCAAGTGCTCTACCCTCGTCTACCTGTTCAGTCACCTTCTCAAAGAACTCGATAAGGTTTGTGTGGCATGACCTACCCTTCACAAAGCCATGCTGACTATCCCTGATCATATTATTCCTATCTAGATGATTATAAATCTTGTCTCTTATAATCCCCTCCAAGACTTTACCCACTACAGACGTGAGGCTCACCGGTCTATAGTTGCCGGGGTTGTCTCTGCTCCCCTTTTTGAACAAAGGGACCACATTTGCGATCCTCCAGTCCTCTGGCACTATTCCTGTAGCCAATGATGACATAAAAATCAAAGCCAAAGGTCCAGCAATCTCTTCCCTGGCCTCCCAGAGAATCCTAGGATAAATCCCATCAGGACCCAGGGACTTATCTATTTTCAGCCTGTCCAGAATTGCCAACACCTCTTCCCTACGTACCTCAATGCCATCTATTCTATTAGCCTGGGTCTCCGCATTCTTCTCCACAACATTATCTTTTTCCTGAGTGAATACTGACGAAAAATATTCATTTAGTATCTCGCCTATCTCTTCAGACTCCACACACAACTTCCCATCCCTGTCCTTGACTGGTCCTACTCTTTCCCTAGTCATTCGCTTATTCCTGACATACCTATAGAAAGCTTTTGGGTTTTACTTGATCCTACCTGCCAAATACTTCTCATGTTCCCTCCTTGCTCGTCTTAGCTCTCTCTTTAGATCCTTCCTCGCTACCTTGTAACTATCCATCGCCCCAACTGAAACTTCACACCTCATCTTCACATACGCCTCCTTCTTCCTCTTAACAAGAGATTCCACTTCTTTGGTAAACCACGGTTCCCTCGCGCGACGCCTTCCTCCCTGCCTGACTGGTACATACTTATCAAGAACACGCAGTAGCTGATCCTTGAACAAGCTCCACTTATCCAGTGTGCCGAACACTTGCAGCCTACTTCTCCACCTTATCCCCCCCAAGTCACGTCTAATGGCATCATAATTGCCCTTCCCCCAGCTTTCACTCTTGCCCTGCGGTGTATACTTATCCCTTTCCATCATTAACGTAAACATCACCGAATTGTGGTCACTGTCCCCAAAGTGCTCTCTTACCTCCAAATCCAACACCTGGCGTGGTTCATTACCCAAAACCAAATCCAACGTGGCCTCGCCTCTTGTTGGCCTGTCAACATATTGTGTCAGGAAACCCTCCTGCACACACTGTACAAAAAACGACCCATCTAATGTACTCTAACTATATCTTTTCCAGTCAATATTTGGAAAGTTAAAGTCTCCCATAATAACTACCCTGTTACTTTCGCTCTTATCCAGGATCATCCTCGCCATCCTTTCCTCTACATCCCTAGAACTATTTGGAGGCCTATAGAAGACTCCCAACAGTGTGACATCTCCCTTCATGTTTCTAACCTCAGCCCATACTACCTCGGAAGATGAGTCCCCATCTAGCATCCTCTCCGCCACCGTAATACTGCTCTTGACTAGCAGCGCCACACCTCCCCCTCTTTTGCCTCCTTCTCTGAGCTTACTAAAACACCTAAACCCCGGAACCTGCAACATCTATTCCTGTCCCTGCTCTATCCATGTCTCCGAAATGGCCACAACATCGAAGTCCCAGGTACCAACCCATGCTGCCAGTTCCCCTACCTTATTTCGTATACTCCTGGCATTGAAGTAGACACACTTCAAACCACCTACCTGAACACTGGCCCCCTCCTGCGACGTCAAATCTGTGCTCCTGACCTCTATACTCTCATTCTCCCTTACCCTAAAACTGCAATCCAGGTTCCCATGCTGCATTAGTTTAAACCCCCCCAAAGAGCACTAACAAATCTCCCCCCCCAGGATATTTGTGCCCCTCAGGTTCAGATGTAGACCATCCTGTCTGTAGAGGTCCCACCTTCCCCAGAAAGAGCCCCAGTTATCCAGAAATCTGAATCCCTCCCGCCTGCACCATCCCTGTAGCCACGTGTTTAATTACTCTCCCTATTCCTCATCTCACTATTACGTGGCACGGGCAACAACTCAGAGATAACAACTCTGTTTGTTCTAGTTCTGAGCTTCCATCCAAGCTCCCTGAAAGCCTGCCTGACATCCTTGTCCCCTTTCCTACCTATGTCGTTAGTGCCAATGTGGACCACGACTTGGGGCTGCTCCCCCTCCCCCTAAGGACCCGGAAAACACGATCCGAGACATCACGTACCCTTGCACCTGGGAGGCAACATACCAAACGTGAGTCTCTCACGCTCCCACAAAATCTCCTATCTGTGCCCCTGACTATTGAGTCCCCAATTACTAATGCTCTGCTCCTCTCCCCCCTTCCCTTCTGAGCAACAGGGACAGACTCCGTGCCAGAGGCCCGTACCCCATGGCTTACCCCTGGTAAGTCGTCCCCCCCCCACAAGTATCCAAAGCGGTATACTTGTTTCTCCGGGGAACGACCGCAGGGGATCCCTGCACTGACTGCTTTTTCCCAGTCCCTCTTACAGTTACCCATCTATCTCCAATCTTTGGTGTAACTAATTCCCTGAAGCTGCTATCTATGACCCCTTCTGCCTCCCGAATGATCCGAAGTTCTTCCAACTCCAGCTCCAGTTCCCTAACTCGGTCTTGGAGGAGCTGGAGATGGCACTACTTCCTGCAGGTAAAATCAGCAGGGACACTAACGGCATTCCTCACCTCAAACATCCTGCAGGAGGAACATTGCACTCCCTTCCCTGCCATCCCTCTAACTTTCTACCAAGATCTGGCTAACAACTAAATTAAATTAAAAAAAAAAAAAATAATAATAATAAAATATGGTACTTGCCTCACACCAATGGGTTTTATTATTAGGTTAGAGGAGGAGGGTGGGTGGGAGACACTACACGTGTAGTGTCTCGGGTTTCCTCTCCACCAGAATTTATTGGTGAGGGTCTTCCCAGAAGTCCGCGGGTCGAACTTCCTGTTCCCGCCTTAAACACTAAAATTAAAAAAAAAAAACAGCAAAGAGGGACTGAAAACGGGACCAGGTAAGTGTTTACCGCTGAAATTGACTAGCCTGCTCCTGTGAAGGTCTCCCAGAAATCACTAGCGCACTGCTCCCGCTGAAATCGACTGGCCTGCTCCTGCAAAGACAAATGTTTTTAAAGGAGCGACTTACCTCCCAGAAATCACTTCCGCACTGCTCCTGCTGAAATTGACTAACCTGCTCCACTCCCGCTGAAATCGACTGGCCTGCTCCTGCAAAGACAAGTGTTTTTAAAGGAGAGACTTGCCTCCCAGAAATCACTTCCGCACTGCTCCCGCTGAAATTGACTATCCTGCTCCGCTCCCGCTGAAATCGCATTTCTATTAGAAATCGAGTGCTAGGAAACAGATAGTCAACAGTAACTTTGAAATTTAAAAAAAAATTTAATTTTAAATTTAAATTTTAATTAATTGACGCAGTGTCAGTTAGAGGGGTGCTGTGCTCTGACTGTGAGATGTGGCAGGTCCGGGAGGCTTCCAGCGTCCCGGATGGCTTTATCTGCAGAATGTGCACCCAACTGGAGCTCCTCACAGACCGCATGGTTCGGTTGGAGCGGCAATTGGATGCACTTAGGAGCATGCAGGTGGCGGAAAGCGTCATAGATCGCAGTTATATAAATGTGGTCACACCCAAGGTGCAGGCAGAGAAATGGGTGACCACCAGAAAGGGCAGGCAGTCAGTGCAGGAATCCCCTGTGGTTGTCCCCCTCTCGAACAGATATACCCCTTTGGATACTGTCGGGGGGGATAGCCTATCAGGGGAAAACAGCAGCAGCCAGAGCAGTGGCACCACGGCTGGCTCTGATGTTCAGAAGGGAGGGTCAAAGTGCAGAAGAGTAATAGTAATAGGGGACTCTATAGTCAGGGGCACAGATAGGTGCTTCTGTGGACGTGAAAGAGACTCCAGGATGGTATGTTGCCTCCCTGGTGCCAGGGTCCAGGATGTCTCCGACCGGGTAGAGGGCATCCTGAAGGGGAGGGCAAACAGGCAGAGGTCGTTGTACATATTGGTACTAACGACATAGGCAGGATGGGGCATGAGGTCCTGCAGCAGGAGTTCAGGGAGCTAGGCAGAAAGTTAAAAGACAGGACCTCTAGGGTTGTAATCTCGGGATTACTCCCTGTGCCACGTGCCAGTGAGGCTAGAAATAGGAAGATAGAGCAGCTAAACACGTGGCTAAACAGCTGGTGTAGGAGGGAGGGTTTCCATTATCTGGACCACTGGGAGCTCTTCCGGGGCAGGTGTGACCTGTATAAGAAGGACGGGTTGCATCTAAACCGGAGAGGCATAAATATCCTGGCCGCGAAGTTTGCTAGTGTCACACGGGAGGGTTTAAACTAGTATGGCAGGGAGGTGGGCACGGGAGCAATAGCTCCGAAGGTGAGAGCATTGAGGGAGAACTAGGGAATAGGGACAGTGTGGCTCTGAGGCAGAGCAGACAGGGAGAAGTTGCTGAACACAGCGGGTCTGGTGGCCTGAAGTGCGTATGTTTTAATGCAAGAAGTATTACGGGTAAGGCAGATCAACTTGGAGCTTGGATTAGTACTTGGAACTATGATATTGTTGCCATTACAGAGACCTGGTTGAGGGAAGGGCAGGATTGGCAGCTAAACGTTCCAGGATTTAGATGTTTCAGGCGGGATAGAGGGGGATGTAAAAGGGGAGGCGGAGTTGCGCTACTGGTTCGGGAGAATATCACAGCTGTACTGCGAGAGGACACCTCAGAGGGCAGTGAGGCTATATGGGTAGAGATCAGGAATAAGAAGGGTGCAGTCACAATGTTGGGGGTTTACTACAGGCCTCCCAACAGATAGAGGAGCAGATAGGTAGACAGATTTTGGAAAAGTATAAAAACAACAGGGTTGTGGTGATGGGAGACTTCAACTTCCCCAATATTGACTGGGACTCACTTAGTGCCAGGGGCTTAGACGGGGCGGAGTTTGTAAGGAGCATCCAGGAGGGCTTCTTAAAACAATATGTAGACAGTCCAACTAGGGAAGGGGCGGTACTGGACCTGGTATTGGGGAATGAGCCCGGCCAGGTGGTAGATGTTTCAGTAGGGGAGCATTTCGGTAACAGTGACCACAATTCAGTAAGTTTTAAAGTACTGGTGGACAAGGATAAGAGTGGTCCTAGGATGAATGTGCTAAATTGGGGGAAGGCTAATTATAACAATATTAGGCGGGAATTGAAGTACATAGATTGGGGGCGGATGTCTGAGGGCAAATCAACATCTGACATGTGGGAGGCTTTCAAGTGGCAGTTGAAAGGAATTCAGGACCGGCATGTTCCTGTGAGGAAGAAGGATAAATGCGGCAATTTTCGGGAACCTTGGATGTCGAGAGATATTGTAGGCCTCGTCAAAAAGAAAAAGGAGGCATTTATCAGGGCTAAAAGGCTGGGAACAGACTAAGCCTGCGTGGAATATAAGGAAAGTAGGAAGGAACTTAAGCAAGGAGTCAGGAGGGCTAGAAGGGGTCACGAAAAGTCATTGGCAAATAGGGTTAAGGAAAATCCCAAGGCTTTTTACACGTACATAAAAAGCAAAAGGGTAGCCAGGGAAAGGGTTGGCCCACTGAAGGATAGGCAAGGGAATCTATGTGTGTAGCCAGAGGAAATGGGCGAGGTACTAAATGAATACTTTGCATCAGTATTCACCAAAGAGAAGAAATTGGTAGATGTTGAGTCTGGAGAAGGGTGTGTAGATAGCCTGGGTCACATTGAGATCCAAAAAGAAGAGGTGTTGGGTGTCTTAAAAAATATTAAGGTAGATAAGTCCCCAGGGCCTGATGGGATCTACCCCAGAATACTGAAGGAGGCTGGAGAGGAAATTGCTGAGGCCTTGACAGAAATCTTTGGATCCTCGCTGTCTCCAGGGGATGTCCCGGAGGACTGGAGAATAGCCAATGTTGTTCCTCTGTTTAAGAAGGGTAGCAAGGATAATCCCGGGAACTACAGGCCGGTGAGCCTTACTTCAGTGGTAGGGAAATTACTGGAGAGAATTCTTCGAGGAAGGATCTACTCCCATTTGGAAGCAAATGGACGTATTAGTGAGAGGCAGCACGGTTTTGTGAAGGGGAGGTCGTGTCTCACTAACTTGATAGAATTTTTCGAGGAGGTCACTAAGATGATTGATGCAGGTAGGGCAGTAGATGTTGTCTATATGGACTTCAGTAAGGCCTTTGACAAGGTCCCTCATGGTAGACTAGTACAAAAGGTGAAGTCACACGGGATCAGGGGTGAGCTGGCAAGGTGGATACAGAACTGGCTAGGCCATAGAAGGCAGAGAGTAGCAATGGAAGGATGCTTTTCTAATTGGAGGGCTGTGACCAGTGGTGTTCCACAGGGATCTGTGCTGGGACCTTTGCTGTTTGTAGTATATATAAATGATTTGGAGGAAAATGTAACTGGTCTGATTAGTAAGTTTGCAGACGACACAAAGGTTGGTGGAATTGCGGATAGCGATGAGGACTGTCGGAGGATACAGCAGGATTTAGATTGTTTGGAGACTTGGGCGGAGAGATGGCAGATGGAGTTTAATCCGGACAAATGTGAGGTAATGCATTTTGGAAGGTCTAATGCAGGTAGGGAATATACGGTGAATGGTAGAACCCTCAAGAGTATTGAAAGTCAAAGAGATCTAGGAGTACAGGTCCACAGGTCATTGAAAGTCAAAGAGATCTAGGAGTACAGGTCCACAGGTCATTGAAAGGGGCAACACAGGTGGAGAAGGTAGTCAAGAAGGCATACAGCATGCTTGCCTTCATTGGCCGGGGCATTGAGTATAAGAATTGGCAAGTCATGTTGCAGCTGTATAGAACCTTAGTTAGGCCACACTTGGAGTATAGTGTTCAATTCTGGTCGCCATACTACCAGTAGGATGTGAAGGCTTTAGAGAGGGTGCAGAAGAGATTTACCAGAATGTTGCCTGGTATGGAGGGCATTAGCTATGAGGAGCGGTTGAATAAACTCGGTTTGTTCTCACTGGAACGAAGGAAGTTGAGGGGAGACCTGATAGAGGTATACAAAATTATGAGGGGCATAGACAGAGTGGATAGTCAGAGGCTTTTCCCCAGGGTAGAGGGGTCAATTCCTCGGGGGCATAGGTTTAAGGTGAGAGGGGCAAGGTTTAGAGTAGATGTACGAGGCAAGTTTTTTATGCAGAGGGTAGTGGGTGCCTGGAACTCGCTACCGGAGGAGGTGGTGGAAGCAGGGACGATAGTGACATTTAAGGGGCATCTTGACAAATACATGAATAGGATGGGAATAGATGTATACGGACCCAGGAAGTGTAGAAGATTGTAGTTTAGTCGGGCAGCATGGTCGGCACGGGCTTGGAGGGCCGAAGGGCCTGTTCCTGTGCTGTACATTTCTTTGTTCTTTGTTCTTTGACTGGTTAGGGTGTGGAATGTGATAGTGGAGTCAGCTACTTTAGGAACTTCCAAGCAGTTATTGGATAGGCACATGGAGCACACCAGAATGACTGGGAGTGGGATAGCTTGATCTTGATTTCGGACGAAGCTCGGCACAACATAGAGGGCCGAAGGGCCTGTACTGTGCTGTACTGTTCTATGTTCTCTGAGAGTATACCTTGTGGACATGTGAGAAAACTCCTTCGCCCTCGGCCGTGTAAACCTCCATGGGTCTACTCTCTTTCCCCCCCCACTCCCCCCCCATCTGTTCCATAAAACCCTTCAATTCCTTTGCCGTAGCTGGCCTCCCCCCTGTCCTGGATTTTGACTGGTCCAATTCCGGATCAATGACTGCATTGATGTCCCCTCCCATGATCAGGTTATGTGACTCTTAAGTCTGGGATCTTACCTAAACCCTGCCTCATAAATTCCATGTTGTCCCAATTCGGAGCATTATATGTTTACAAGTACCACCCGCACCCCCTCCAGCTTCCCACTCACCATTATGTACCTACCCCCACTTGTCTGACACGATTCTCCCTGCCTCGAATACCACTCGTTTGCTGATCAAGATCGCGACACCCCTGGTCTTAAATCCAGTCCTGAGTGGAACACTTGGCCGACCCACCTCTTCCTTAATCTCATCTGGTCTGTAACCTTTATATGTGTCTCTTGTAGCATTGCCACATCCGCCTTCAACCCCCTCAAATGCGCGAATACGTGGGCCCTCTTGACTGGCCCATTCAGTCCTCTAACATTCCATGTGATCAGCCTTGTCGGGGGGACTTCCAACCCCCCCCCCCCCAATGGCCGACTAGCCATCACCCTTGTTAGGCCAGCCCCGAGCTCCCTTCCGCTTCCTTGAGTCCCCACTCGGGCAGTCGCCGTTCCCGACCTCCCATTTGTCCCCTAGTAACAGTTCCTCCCCTGTCAGCAAAGCAGCTCCCCCCCCCCCCCAGCAGCAACACTAGAAACCCAACCCCCCAAGTCAAGCTCCAGCTTAACACCTGCTCGCCCCCCCCACTGCGCCTCCGAGAGTCAGCTGACCCATGCTGACATGATAGCGCCCGCCCCGGCACCAAGCAGTCTGTCTCCTCATTGTTCTCTCCCCTCTCCCCCCACAAGAATAAACATTTTAAAAGCATCACATTCCCCAGTAAACAAACATCAGTGAAGAAACAGTCATTTTTCCAGTGAAGAAACAGTCACTTTAGAAAAATAATCACACAAAAAGTCGAACCAAATTCAAAGCCTATCCCCCCCCCTCTAACCAGCTCCCTGCAAGACAAAGTTACCTTTAGACATCCAAACAGCCCCTTATTACACATAGCAGTACTTATATTTATGCAACCCAGCACAACAAATCGCCGCCACAGTACTTCTCCAAGGCTTCAGTGTCTTTTCATAGAATTTACAGTGCAGAAGGAGGCCATTCGGCCCATCAAGTCTGCACCGGCTCTTGGAAAGAGCACCCTACCAAGGTCCACACCTCCACCCTATCCCCATAACCCAGTAACTCCACCCAACACTAAGGGTAATTTTGGACACTAAGGGCAATTTATCATGGCCAATCCACCTAACCTGCACATCTTTGGACTGTGGGAGGAAACCGGAGCACCCGGAGGAAACCCACGCACACACGGGGAGAACGTGCAGACTCCGCACAGACAGTGACCCAAGCCGGAATCGAACCTGGGACCCTGGAGCTGTGAAGCAATTGTGCTAACCACTATGCTACCGTGCTGCCCTCCTTTTCATTTGCCTCCAGCTTCATTTCTTTAATATTTCTGGTGTTTCAAAATAGAAGTCTCGTTCCTCATGTGTGACCCAGAGACGGGCTGGGTACAGCATCCCGAACTTCACCCCTTTCTTAAAGAGGATTGTTTTTGCCAGATTGAACCCTCTTGGCCAAATCCGCTCCCAGGTCCTGATTAGATGCGCAACTTGCAGTTCTCCCACTTGCTGCTCCGTTCTTTCTTGGCCCACCGTAAAACGTGTTTCTTGTCCATGAAACAGTGAAAATGTACCACCATGACCCTCGGCAACTCGTTCGCTCGGGGCTTCCTTGCAACGGCTCTGTGCGCTCTGTCCAATTCGAGGGATCGCCCCAACCCCCATCAACTTCTCCAACATGTCCGTCACAAAAGCCCTTGCATCTGATCCCTCACTGCCTTCAGGGAGGCCGACAATTCTGAGATTCTGTCTCCTGGACCAATTCTCCAGGTACTCCAGCTTCCCCTGCATTCTTTTCTGGCGGTCGTTCATCAACCCCACCTTGCTTTCCATCACGGTTATGTACTCCTCGTACTTGGACAACTTTTGCTGCACCTCCTGGATCGCTCGCCCATGGGTTTTCTGATTCTGAACCACTTGATCAATCAAAGCCTTAATCGGATCCAGCGTGTCCTTCTTCAACTTGGCAAAGCAATCCTCGAAACACTTCAGCTGATCCGTCAACCACTGTGCCGTCTCCCCGCGGCCCTGCTTCTCCGCCATGTTGTCCCGTGTTACCAGCTCTGCTTGCGACTCCCTTTAGGACTTTGTCTTTTCACACAGCCACTTCTGGTCCAATTCTCCTCACAAGGGGGATTTCTCCTTGTTGTCTCGCTCTTTACCGATTTATCCAGAAAGAAAAACATATAGAACATAGAGCATAGAACAATACAGCGCAGTACAGGCCCTTCGGCCCACGATGTTGCACCGAAACAAAAGCCATCTAACCTACACTATGCCATTATCATCCATATGTTTATCCAATAAACTTTTAAATGCCCTCAATGTTGGCGAGTTCACTACTGTAGCAGGTAGGGCATTCCACGGCCTCACTACTCTTTGCGTAAAGAACCTACCTCTGACCTCTGTCCTATATCTATTACCCCTCAGTTTAAAGCTATGTCCCCTCGTGCCAGCCATATCCATCCGCGGGAGAAGGCTCTCACTGTCCACCCTATCCAACCCCCTGATCATTTTGTATGCCTCTATTAAGTCTCCTCTTAACCTTCTTCTCTCCAACGAAAACAACCTCAAGTCCATCAGCCTTTCCTCATAAGATTTTCCCTCCATACCAGGCAACATCCTGGTAAATCTCCTCTGCACCCGCTCCAAAGCCTCCACGTCCTTCCTATAATGCGGTGACCAGAACTGTATGCAATACTCCAAATGCGGCCGTATCAGAGTTCTGTACAGCTGCAACATGACCTCCTGACTCCGGAACTCAATCCCTCTACCAATAAAGGCCAACACTCCATAGGCCTTCTTCACAACCCTATCAACCTGGGTGGCAACTTTCAGGGATCTATGTACATGGACACCTAGATCCCTCTGCTCATCCACACTTTCAAGAACTTTACCATTAGCCAAATATTCCGCATTCCTGTTATTCCTTCCAAAGTGAATCACCTCACACATTAAACTCCATTTGCCACCTCTCAGCCCAGCTCTGCAGCTTATCTATATCCCTCTGTAACCTGCTACATCCTTCCACACTATCGACAACACCACCGACTTTAGTATCGTCTGCAAATTTACTCACCCACCCTTCTGCGCCTTCCTCTAGGTCATTGATAAAAATGACAAACAGCAACGGCCCCAGAACAGATCCTTGTGGTACTCCACTTGTGACTGTACTCCATTCTGAACATTTCCCATCAACCACCACCCTCTGTCTTCTTTCAGCTAGCCAATTTCTGATCCACATCTCTAAATCACCCTCAATCCCCAGCCTCCGTATTTTCTGCAATAGCCTACCATGGGGAACCTTATCAAACGCTTTGCTGAAATCCATATACACCACATCAACTGCTCTACCCTCATCTACCTGTTCAGTCACCTTCTCAAAGAACTCAATAAGGTTTGTGAGGCATGACCTACCCTTCACAAAGCCATGCTGACTATCCCTGATCATATTATTCCTATCTAGATGATTATAAATCTTGTCTCTTATAATCCCCTCCAAGACTTTACCCACTACAGACGTGAGGCTCACCGGCCTATAGTTGCCGGGGTTGTCTCTGCTCCCCTTTTTGAACAAAGGGACCACATTTGCTGTCCTCCAGTCCTCTGGCACTATTCCTGTAGCCAATGATGACATGAAAATCAAAGCCAAAGGTCCAGCAATCTCTTCCCTGGCCTCCCAGAGAACCCTAGGATAAATCCCATCAGGACCCGGGGACTTATCTATTTTCAGCCTGTCCAGAATTGCCAACACCTCTTCCCTACGTACCTCAATGCCATCTATTCTATTAGCCTGGGTCTCAGCATTCTCCTCCACAACATTATCTTTTTCCTGAGTGAATACTGACGAAAAATATTCATTTAGTATCTCGCCTATCTCTTCAGACTCCACACACAACTTCCCATCCCTGTCCTTGACTGGTCCTACTCTTTCCCTAGTCATTCGCTTATTCCTGACATACCTATAGAAAGCTTTTGGGTTTTCCTTGATCCTTCCTGCCAAATACTTCTCATGTCCCCTCCTTGCTCGTCTTAGCTCTCTCTTTAGATCCTTCCTCGCTACCTTGTAACTATCCATTGCCCCAACCGAAACTTCACACTTCATCTTCACATAGGCCTCCTTCTTCCTCTTAACAAGAGATTCCACTTCCTTGGTAAACCACGGTTCCCTCGCTCGACGCCTTCCTCCCTGCCTGACCGGTACATTCTTATCAAGAACACGCAGTAGCTGATCCTTGAACAAGCCCCACTTATCCAGTGTGCCCAACACTTGCAGCCTACTTCTCCACCTTATCCCCCTCAAGTCACGTCTAATGGCATCATAATTGCCCTTCCCCCAGCTATAACTCTTGCCCTGCGGTGTATACTTATCCCTTTCCATCATTAACGTAAACGTCACCGAATTGTGGTCACTGTCCCCAAAGTGCTCTCCTACCTCCAAATCGAACACCTGGCCTGGTTCATTACCCAAAACCAAATCCAACGTGGCCTCGCCTCTTGTTGGCCTGTCAACATATTGTTTCAGGAAACCCTCCTGCACACACTGTACAAAAAAGGACCCATCTATTGTACTCGAACTATATCTTTTCCAGTCAATATTTGGAAAGTTAAAGTCTCCCATAATAACTACCCTGTTACTTTCGCTCTTATCCAGAATCATCTTCGCCATCCTTTCCTCTACATCCCTAGAACTATTAGGAGGCCTATAAAAAAACTCCCAACAGGGTGACCTCTCCTTTCCTGTTTCTAACTTCAGCCCATACTACCTCGGAAGAAGAGTCCCCATCTAGCATCCTCTCCGCCACCGTAATACTGCTCTTGACTAGCAGCGCCACACCTCCCCCTCTTTTGCCTCCTTCTCTGAGCTTACTAAAACACCTAAACCCCGGAACCTGCAACATCCATTCCTGTTCCTGCTCTATCCATGTCTCCGAAATGGCCACAACATCGAAGTCCCAGGTACCAACCCATGCTGCCAGTTCCCCTACCTTGTTTCGTATACTCCTGTCATTGAAGTAGACACACTTCAAACCACCTACCTGAACACTGGCCCCCTCCTGCGACGTTAAATCTGTGCTCCTGACCTCTATACTCTCATTCTCCCTTACCCTAAAACTGCAATGCAGGTTCCCATGCCCCTGCTGCATTAGTTTAAACCCCCCCAAAGAGCACTAACAAATCTCCCCCCCAGGATATTTGTGCCCCTCAGGTTCAGATGTAGACCATCCTGTCTGTAGAGGTCCCACCTTCCCAGAAAGAGCCCCAGTTATCCAGAAATCTGAATCCCTCCCGCCTGCACCATCCCTGTAGCCACGTGTTTAAATGCTCTCTCTCCCTATTCCTCATCTCACTATCACGTGGCACGGGCAACAACCCAGAGATAACAACTCTGTTTGTTCTAGTTCTGAGCTTCCATCCTAGCTCCCTGAAAGCCTGCCTGACATCCTTGTCCCCTTTCCTACCTGTGTCGTTAGTGCCAATGTGGACCACGACTTGGGGCTGCTCCCCCTCCCCCTAAGGACCCGGAAAACACGATCCGAGACATCACGTACTCTTGCACCTGGGAGGCAACATACCAAACGTGAGTCTCTCACGCTCCCACAAAATCTCCTATCTGTGCCCCTGACTATCGAGTCCCCAATTACTAATGCTCTGCTCCTCTCCCCCTTCCCTTCTGAGCAACAGGGACAGACTCCGTGCCAGAGGCCCGTACCCCATGGCTTACCCCTGGTAAGTCCCCCCCCCCACAAGTATCCAAAGCGGTATACTTGTTTCTCCGGGGAACGACCGCAGGGGATCCCTGCACTGACTGCTTTTTCCCAGTCCCTCTTACAGTTACCCACCTATCTCCAATCTTTGGTGTAACTAATTCCCTGAAGCTGCTATCTATGACCCTCTCTGCCTCCCGAATGATCCGAAGTTCTTCCAACTCCAGCTCCAGTTCCCTAACTCGGTCTTGGAGGAGCTGGAGATGGCAGCACTTCCTGCAGGTAAAATCAGCAGGGACACTAACTGCATCCCTCACCTCAAACATCCTGCAGGAGGAACATTGCACACCCTTCCCTGCCATTCCTCTAACTTTCTACCAAGATCTGGCTAACAACTAAATTAAATTTTTTATAAAAAATATAATAAAATATGGTACTTACATCAGACGAATGGGTTTTATTATTAGGTTAGAGGAGGAGGGCAGGTGGGAGACACTACACGTGTAGTGTCTCGGGTTTCCTCTCCACCAGAATTTATTGGTGAGGGTCTTCCCAGACGTCCGCGGGTCGACTTCCTGTTCCCGCCTAAAACACTAATTTAAAAATTAAATAAATAAATTCTCAGCTCCTGCTGAAATTGACTAACCAACCAGCTCCACTCCCGCCGAAATCGACTGGCCTGCCCCTGCAAAGACAAGAGCTTTTAAAGGACAGACTTACCTCCCAGCAGCCACTTCCGCACTGCTCCCGCTGAAACTGACTCACCAGCTGCTCCAGGCCCGATTGATGTTGGCAGGTGGCAGCCTCCTGCCCATCTAGGGGAACAGGATGTTTTGCCTCTCCTCCATGGCATCCAGCAGTATCTCCAGCTCTGCATTGGCGAACCTCACTGCTGCTCTTCGGGGCGGCATCTTCTTGGCTGAAATGAGTGTCTGGGCAGTGGAGTGCTTATATGTGCTGTAGCTTGTCAGGCTCTCGAGTACCAATCCCGGATCCTGGTGATTCGCACGCTAGTATTCGTTATTATTATGGTTGAAAAGAATGGGGAAAGAGATAAAGTGTAGCAAACGTGTTTCCTTTAATTAATTCTTCATTTTGTTATTTCCAGGAAGATTACCTGGTAACGGATGATCTACTGGTGGATTACTTCAATATATTCCTCAGTTTATTTGTAAGTGGTTTCTTGATGACGTAGTTGTGTAATGTTTAAATTATGATGGACATGGCAGCAATGCTGTTCCTTTACTATTATGAAAATGTGGTTGCAGTTGTGATTTCTTTTCCTGTTGCAAATGTCTGTGCCATTTTTGAAGATTTGCTGTGGATTTTACGAAATACTTTTCTGTACAACATATCAGTGTATATTGCAAATTTAAAGCGTAGTAATTTTCACTAATTACAAAATCTTAAATGTACATTGTAAATCCATAGTCAGGGCTCAACCAAAACAAAGTGCAATAAGAAGCCCATGGAATGGTAGATTCAGAGAAGCATAGTAAGTCCTCCTTACTAACACAGACTCATCATAGAATTTACAGTGCAGAAGGAGGCTATTCGGCCCATTGAATCTGCACCGACCCTTGGAAAGAGCACCCTACCTAAGCCCACACATCCACCCCATCCCCGTCACCCAGTAACACCACTTAAACTTTTTGGACACTTAAGGGCAATTTAGCATGGCCAATCCACCTAACCTGCACTTGTTGGACTGTGGGAGGAAACCTACGCAGTCACGGAGAGAATGTGCAGACTCCGCACAGACAGTGACCCAAGCCGGGAATCGAATCCGGGACCCTGGAGCTGTGAAGCAACTGTGCTAACCACTGTGCTACTGTGCCATCCTCGAACATCTGGGGGCTTGTGACAGAATTGGGAGGTTAGTAAAGCCACAGCCTGACATTGTCATACTCACAGAATCATACCTTACAGACAATAATAACCTTTTTATTATCACAAGGATCAAGTTACTGTGGAAAAACCCCTAGTCGCCACATTCTGGCGCCTGTTCGGGTAAGCTGATACGGGAATTAAACCTGCTGGCCTTGTTCTGCATCACAAACCAGCTGTCTAGCCCACTGAGCTAAACCAGCCCTTACCAGACACCACTATTAACATTCCTGGGTATGTTCTGTCTCACCAGCAGGACAGACCCAGCAGAGGTGGCGGCACAGTGGTCTACAGTCAGGAGGGAGTTGCCCTGGGAGTCCTTAACATCGGTTCTGGACCCCATGAAGTGTCATGGCTTCAGGTTAAACAAGGGCAAGGAAACCTCGTGCTGATTACCACATACTGGCTACCATCGACTGATGAATCCTCTATGTTGAACACCACTTAGAGGATGCACTGAGGGTCGCAAGGACGCAGAATAGTCTCTCGGTGGGGGACTTCAATGTCCATCACCAAGAGTGACTAGGTAGTACCACCGCAGATTGAGCGAGCTGGGTTTTAAAGGACATAGCTGCCAGACTGGTACTGCAGCAGGTGGAAAGGGAACCAACAAGAGGGAAAAACATACTTGACCTCATCCTCCCCAATCTGCCTGCTGCTGATGCATCTGCCCATGGCAGTATCGGTCGAAGTGACAACCGCACAGTCCTTGTGGAGACAAAGTCCGGTCTTCACATTGAGGATACCCTCCATTGTGTGGCACTGGCACCTTGCTAAATGGAATGCATTTCGAAAAGATCGAGCAAATTAAGACTGGGCATCCATGAGACACTGTGGGCCATCAGCAGCAGCAGAATTGTATTGAACCACAATCCTCATGGCCCGGCATGTCCCCCACTCTATCATTATCATTAAGCCAAGGGATCCTGGTTCAATGAAGTGTGCAGGAGAGCATGCCAGAAGCAACATCAGGCATACCAAAAAATGAGGTGTTGACCTGGTGAACCTACAACACAGGACTACTTTTGGTTCAAGCAATATAAGCAGCAAGTAATAGACACTGCTAAGTGATTCCAAACAACGCTTCAGATCTAAGCTCTACAGTCCTGCCACATTCAGCAGTGAATGGTGGTGGACAATTAAACACCTCACTGGAAGAGGAGGCTCCACAAATATCCCAGCCTCCATGATGGAGGAGCCCAGCACATATGTGCCAAAGACGAGGCTGAGGCGTTCGGAAGTGCCGAGTGAATGCTCCACCTTGGTCTCCTCTGGAGGTCCCCAGCATCACAGATGTCTGTCTTCAGCCAATATGATTCACTCCATGTGATATCAAGAAATGGCTGAAGGCACTAGATATTGCAACGGTTATGGGCCCTGATAATATTCTGGCAATAGTACTGAAGAGTTGTGCTCCAGAACTTCCTCTAGCAAAGCTGTTCCAGTCCAGCCAGACCATTGGCATCTACCAGGCAATGTGGTAAGTTACCCAGGTGTGTCCTGTACACAAGAAACATGAAAATCCAACCCAGCCAAATACCGTCCTATCAGTCTACTCTCCATCAGCAGCAAAGTGATGGTAGGAGTCATCAACACATTCTAGAAAGTATGTATTTATTTGCTCAGCTATTCCCTTGCCCCCTATTATACATTCCCCTGTTTCTGACTGCAATGGGACCTACGTTTGTCTTCACCAATCTTCTGTTCTTGTAGAAACATAAAGCACGGTAGCACGTGCTTCGGGCAGCACTGGTTTGGGTAGCACAGACAGCACGGTAGCATAGTGGTTACCACTATGGCTTCACAGCACCAGGGTCCCAGGTTCGATTCCCGGCTTGGGCCACTGTCTGTGCGGAGTCTGCACATTCTCCCAGTGTCTGCGTGGGTTTCCTCCGGGTGCTCCGGTTTCTTCCCACATGTTCCGAAAGACGTGCTATGAGGTAATTTGGACATTCTGAATTCTCCCTCTGCACCCGAACAGGCGCTGGAATGTGGTGACTAGGGGCTTTTCACAGTAACTTCATTGCAGTGTTAATGTAAGCCTACTTGTATTATGGGCCAGTTTAGAGAACCCCAATGTGTGTCATGGAGTTCACCTGACCCATAACTTTGAATAGATTGTGGTTATGGGGAGCACAAGGACCCACTTTACAGGTGTGATGCAACAGAGAACTAGAGTATTTTAAAACAAAAACAATGTTTATTCTATAAAATCCAGTTAACACTTTATAAACCCACAGTAAACATCTTAACAACTATCAATACCAATAATCCCCAAAGATACAATATTGTATAAGTAACTCTTAAACTTTCCTTGCAACATCCAGAAGACAAATACCCTCTTTAACACGGAGATAAGATTTAAATTCTCTCCTGAGAGCAGTCAGCACTTTGAAATCCTCCAATGATCTGGAGACAGTCTTTAGATTGCAGAGAGAGATCCTTATACAGCTCCTTGCTTTGCCTGCAGTTATCCAGCTCTCAAAACTAAACTAAAACACACCTTGTAGCAGACAGCCAACAGCGAAAGTAAGAGCAGACAGACAGCCCACTCTCTGACATCACTGCAGCCATTAGACAAACATCCATTTCTTAAAGGTACACCCACTACAGCTATTTGATAGACACCCATTTTTAAAAAGTACTCTCACATGACACTTATGACAATGAAGATTATTATTATTATTATTACTAAATGGAAAATAGGAGCAGGAGGACGTTATTTGGACCTTCGAGCCTGCTCCGCCATTCATTATGAGCATGGCTGACCATCCAACTCAGTCGCCCCACATTGTTTGATCCCCTTCGCCCCAAGTGCTTCGTGAAACCATACAATGTTTTCCTCAACTACTTCCTGAGAACAAAGAAAGAACAAAGAAAAATACAACACGGGAACAAGCCCTTCGGCCCTCCAAGCCTGTGCCGACCATGCTGCCCGTCTAAACTAAATCTTCGTCACTTCCTGGGTCCGTATCCCTCTAAGTCGTGGTCCACATAGGTACCAACGATATAGGCAGGAAAAGGGATAGGGATGTAAGGCAGGAATTCCGGGAGCTAGGGTGGAAACTTAGATCTAGGACAAACGGTTATTATCTCTGGGTTGTTACCCGTGCCACGTGCTAGCGAGACGAGGAATAGGAAGAGAGAGGAGTTGAGCACGTGGCTACAGGGATGGTGCAGGAGGGAGGGTTTCAGATTTATGGATAATTGGGGCCCATTCTGGGGTCGGTGGGACCTCTACAAATGGGATGGTCTACACCTGGACCAGAGGGGTACCAATATCCTGGGGGGGAAATTTGCTAATGCTCTTCGGGAGGGTTTAAACTAGTTCAGCAGGGGCTTGGGAACCTGAATTGTAGCTCCAGTATACAGGAGGTTGAGTGTAGTGAGGTCATGAGTAAGGTTTCAAAGTTGGAGGAGTGTACCGGCAGGCAGGAAGGTGGTTTAAAGTGTGTCTTCAATGCCAGGAGCATCTGGAATAAGGTGGGTGAACTTGCGGCATGGGTTGGTACATGGACTTCAATGTTGTGGCCATTTCGGAGACCTGGATAGAGCAGGGACAGGAATAGTTGTTGCAGGTGCCGGGGTTTAGATATTTCAGTAAGCTCAGGGAAGGTGGTAAAAGGGGGAGGGGTGGCATTGTTAGTCATGGACAGTATAACGGTGGCAGAAAGGACGTTTGATGAGGACTCGTCTACTGAGGTAGTATGGGCTGAGGTTAGAAACAGGAAAGGAGAGGTCACCCTGTTAGGGGTTTTCTATAGGCCTCCGAAAGGTTCCAGAGATGTAGAGTAAAGGATTGCAAAGATGCTTCTGGATAGGAGCGAAAGCAACAGGGTAGTTGTTATGGGGGACTTTAACTTCCCAAATATTGACTGGAAACGCTATAGTTCGAGTACTTTAGATGGGTCCGTTTTTGTCCAATGTGTGCAGGAGGGTTTCCTGACACAGTATGTATATCGGCCAACGAGAGGCGAGGCCATTTTGGATTTGGTACTGTGTAATGAACTAGGACAGGTGTTAGATTTGGAGGTAGGTGAGCACTTTGGTGATAGTGACCACAATTCGATTACGTTTACTTTAGTGATGGAAAGGGATAGGTATACCGCAGGGCAAGAGTTGTATCTGGGGGAAAGGCAATTATGATGCGATGAGGCAAGACTTGGGATGCATCGGATGGAGAGGCACAGTATTCCATTCCATTGGGCACAATGGAAATGTGGAGCTTGTTCAAGGAACAGCTACTGCGTGTCCTTGATAAGTATGTACCTGTCAGGCAGGGAGGAAGTGGTCGAGCAAGGGAACCGTGGTTTACTAAAGCAGTCGAAACACTTGTCAAGAGGAAGAAGGAGGCTTATGTAAAGATGAGACATGAAGGTTCAGTTAGGGCGCTCGAGATTTACAAGTTAGCTAGGAAGGACCGAAAGAGAGAGCTAAGAAGAGCCAGGAGGGGACATGAGAAGTCTTTGGCAGGTAGGATCAAGGATAACTTCAAAGCTTTCTAGAGATATGTCAGGAATAAAAGAATGACTAAGGTAAGAGTAGGGCCAGTCAAAGACAGTAGCAGGAAGTTGTGCGTGGAGTCCGAGGAGATGAGAGGTGCTCAATGAATATTTTTCTTCAATATTCACACCGGAAAAAGATAATGTTGTCGAGGAGACTATTGAGATTCGGGCTACTAGACTCGAAGGGCTTGAGGTTCATAACGAGGATGGATGTGTTAGCAATTCTGGAAAGTGTGAAAATAGATAAGTCCCCTGGGCCGGATGGGATTTATCCTAGGATTCTCTGGGAAGCTAGGGAGGAGATTGCTGAGCCTTTGGCTTTGATCTTTAAGTCATCTTTGTCTGCAGGAATAGTGCCAGAAGACTGGAGGATAGCAAATGTTGTCCCCTTGTTCAAGTAGGGGAGTAGAGACAACCCCGGTAACGATAGACCAGTGAGCCTTACTTCTGTTGTGGGCAAAATTTTGGAAAGGTTTATAAGAGATAGGATGTCTAATCACCTGGAAAGGAATAATTTGATTAGAGATAGTCAACACGGTTTTGTGAAGGGTAGGTCGTGCTTCACAAACTTGATTGAGTTCTTTGAGAAGGTGACCAAACAGGTGAATGAGTGTAAAGCAGTTGGTGTGGTGTATATGGATTTCAGTAACGCGTTTGATAAGGTTCCCCACGGTAGGCTACTGCAGAAAATACAGAGGCAGGGGATTCAGGGTGATTTACCAGTTTGGATCAGAAATTGGCTAGCTGGAAGAAGACAAAGGGTGGTGGTTGATGGGAAATGATTAGACTGGAGTCCAGTTACTAGTGGTGTACCACAAGGATCTGTTTTGGGGCCACTGCTGTTTGTCATTTTTATAAATGACCTGGAGGAGGGCGTAGAAGGATGGGTGAGTAAATTTGCAGATGACACTAAAGTCGGTGGAGTTGTGGACAGTGCGGAAGGATGTTACAAGTTACAGAGGGACATGGATAAGCTGCAGCTCTGGGCTGAGAGGTGGCAAATAGAGTTTAATGCAGAAAAGTGTGAGGTGATTCATTTTGGAAGGAATATCAGGAAGACGCAATACTGGGCTAATGGTAAGATTCTTGGCAGTGTGGATGAACAGAGAGATCTCGGTGTCCATGTACATAGATCCCTGAAAGTTGCCACCCAGATTGAGAGGGTTGTTAAGAGGGCGTATGGTGTGTTAGCTTTTATTGGCACAGGGATTGAGTTTCGGAGCCATGAGGTCATGTTACCGCTGTACAAAACTCTGGTGCGGCTGCATTTGGAGTATTGTGTGCAATTCTGGTCGCCGCATTATAGGAAGGATGTGGAAGCATTGGAAAGGGTGCAGAGGAGATTTACCAAATGTTGCCTGGTATGGAGGGAAGAGCTTATGAGGAAAGGCTGAGGGACTTGAGGCTGTTTTCGTTAGAGAGAAGAAGGTTAAGAGGTGACTTAATTGAGACATACAAGATGATCAGAGGATTGGATAGGGTGGACAGAGAGCCTTTTTCCTCGGATGGTGATGTCTAGCATGAGGGGAGATAGCTTTAAATTGAGGGGAGATAGACATAGGACAGATGTCAGAGGTAGGTTATTTACTCAGAGTAGTAAGGGCATGGAATGCCCTGCCTGCAACAGTAGCGGACTCGCCAACACGAAGGGCATTCAAATGGTCATTGGATAGACATGTGGATGATAAGGGAATAGTGTAGATGGGCTTTAGAGTGGTTTCACAGGTCGGCGCAACATCTAGGGCCGAAGGGCCTGTACTGCGCTGTAATGTTCCATGTTCTATTCCCATCCTATTCATGTATTTGTCAAGATGCCCCTTAAATGTCACTACCGTCCCTGCTTCCACCACCTCCTCCGGCAGCGAGTTCCAAGCACCCATTACCCTCTGTGTAAAAAATCTGCCTCGTTCATCTCCTCTAAATCTTGCCCCTCGCACCTTAAACCTATGCCCCCTGGTAATTGACCCCTCTACCCTGGGAAAAAGTCTCTGACTATCCAATTTGTCTCTGCCCCTCATAATTTTGTAGACCTCTATCAGGTCACCCCTCAACCTCTGTTGTTCCAGTGAGAACAAACCAAGTTTATTCAACCGCTCCTCATAGCTAATGCCCTCCATCCCAGGCAACATCCTGGTAAATCTCTTCTGCATCCTCTCTAAAGCCTCCATATCCTTCTGGTAGTGTGGCGACCAGAATTGAACACTCTACTCCCAAGTGTGGCCTAACTAAGGTCCTATACAGCTGCAACATGACTTGCCAGTTCTCATACTCAGTGCCCCGGCCAAATGCCTTCTTGACTACCTTCTCCACCTGTGTTGCCCCTTCCAGTGACCTGTGGACCTGTACACCTAGATCTCTCTGACTTTCAATACTCTTGAGGGTTCTACCATTCACTGTATATTCCCTACCTGTATTAGACCTTCCAAAATGCATTACCTCACATTTGCCCATATTAAACTCCATCTGCCATCTCTCCGCCCAAGTCTCCAAACGATCTAAATCCTGTTGTATCCTCTGACAGTCCTCATCGCTATCCGCAATTCCACCAACCTTTGTGTCGTCTGCAAACTTGCCAATCAGACCAGTTACATTTCCCTCCAAATCATTTATATATCCTACGAACAGCAAAGGTCCCAGCACTGATGCCTGCGGAACACCACTAGTCACAGCCCTCCAATTAGAAAAGCACCCTTCCATAGCTACTCTCTGCCTTCTATGACCTAGCCGGTTCTGTATCCATCTTGCCAGCTCACCCCTGATCTGTGTGAATTCACCTTTTGTACCAGCCTACCATGAGGGACCTTGTCAAAGGCCTTACTGAAGTCCATATACACAACATCCACTGGCCTACCTGCATCAATCATTTTTGTGACCTCTTCGAAAAACTCTTATCTAGTTAGTGAGACATGACCTCCCCTTCACAAAACCATGCTGCCTCTCGCTAATAATCTCATTTTCTTCCAAATGAGAGTAGATCCTGTCTCGAAGAATTCTCTCCAGTAATTACTCTACCACTGATGTAAGGCTCACCGCCTGTAGTTACCTGGATTATCCTTGCTACCCTTCTTAAGCAAAGGAATACCATTGGCTATTCTCCAGTCCTCCGGGACATCACCTGAAGACAGTGACGATCCAATGATTTCTGTCAAGGCCTCAGCAATTTCCTCTTTAGCCTCCTTAAGTATTCTGGGGTAGAGCCCATCAGGCCCTGGGGACATATCTACCGTAATCTTTTTCAAGACACCCAACACCTCGTCTTTTTGGATTTCAATGTGACCCAGGCTATTCACACGCCCTTCTCCAGAGTCAACATCTACCAATTCCTTCTCTTTGGTGAATACTGATGCAAAGTATTCATTTAGTATCTCGCCCATTTCCTCTGGCTCCCCACACATTCTCTTGTCTAGCCTTCAGTGGGCCAACCCTTTCCCTGGCTACCCTCTTGCTTTTTATGTACGTGTCAAAAGCCTTGGGATTTTCCTTAACCCTATTTGCCAATGACTTTTCGTGACCCCTTCTAGCCCTCCTGACTCCTTCCTTAAGTTCCTTCCTACTTTCCTTATATCCCACACAGGCTTCGTCTGTTCCCAGCCTTTTAGCCCTGACAAATGGCTCCTTTTTCTTTTTGACGAGGCCTATAATATCTCTCGTTATCCAAGGTTCCCGAAAATTGCCGTATTTATCCTTCTTCCTGACAGGAACATGCCGGTCCTGAATTCCTTTCAACTGACATTTCAAAGCCTCCCACATGTCAGATGTTGATTTACCCTCAAACATCCGCCCTCAATCTAGGTTCTTCAGTTCCCGCCTAATATTGTTAAAATTAGCCTTCCCCCAATTTAGCACATTTACCCTAGGACCACTCTTACCCTTGTCCACCAGCACTTTGAAACTTACTGAGTTGTAGTCACTGTTCCCAATATGCTCCCCTACTGAAACTTCTACCACCTGGCCGGGCTCATTCCCCAATACCAGGTCCAGTACAGCCCCTTCCCTAGTTGGATTATCTACATATTGATTTAAGAAGCCCTCCTGGATGCTCCTTACAAACTCTGCCCCGTCTAAGTCCCTATCACTAAGCGAGTCCCGGTCAATGTTAGCGAAGTTGAAGTCTCCCATCACAACAACCCTGTTTTTACTCTTTTCCAAAATCTGTCTACCTATCTACTCCTCTATCTCCCGCTGGCTGTTGGGAGGCCTGTAGTAAACCCCCAACATTGTGACTGCACCCTTCTTCTAGTGGGCAGTACGGTAGCATTGTGGTTAGCACAATTGTTTCACAGCTCCAGGGTCCCAGGTTCGATTCCCAGCTTGGTTCCCAGTCTGTGCGGGTCTGCACGTTCTCCCCATGTGTGCGTGGGTTTCCTCCGGGTGCTCTGGTTTCCTCCCACAGTCCAAAGATGTGTGGCTTAGGTGGCTTGGCCATGCTAAATTGTCCTTGGTGTCCAAAATTGCCCTTAGAGTTGGGTGGGGTTACTGGGTAATGGCGGTAGGGTGCAGGTGTTGGCTTGGGTAGGGTGCTCTTTCCAAGAACCAGTGCAGACGCGATGGGCCGAATGGCCTTCTGCCCAGTAAATTCTATGATTCTTATTCCTGATCTCTACCCATATAGCCTCGCTGCCCTCTGAGGTGTCCTCCCGTCATACAGGTGTGATATTCTCCCGAACCAGTAGCGCAACTCCGCCACCCCTTTTACATCCCCCTCTATCCCGCCTGAACCATCTAAATCCTGGAATGTTTCGCTGCCAATCCTGTCCTTCCCTCAAACAGGTCTCTGTAATGGCAACAACATAGTTCCAAGTACTAATCCAAGCTCTAAGTTCATCTGCCTTACCCGGAATACTTCTTGCATTAAAACACATGCACTTCAGGCCGCCAGACCTGCTGTTTTCGCAACATCTCCCTGTCTGCTCTTCATCAGAGTCATACTGGCCCTATTCCCTAGTTCTGCCTTAATGCTTTCACCTATCTGACCTATCGCTCCGGTGCCCATCCCCCTGCCATACTAGTTTAAAGCAAACCTCGCTGCCAGGATATTTATGCCCCTCCAGTTTAGATGCAACCTGTCCTTCTTATACAGGTCACACCTGCCCCGGAAGAGCTCCCAGTGGTCCAGATAACGGAAACCCTCCCTCCTACACCAGCTGTTTAGCCACATGTTTCGCTGCTCTATCTTCCTATTTCTAGCCTCACTGGCACAGGGAGTAATCCCGAGATTACAACCCTAGAGGTCCTGTCTTTTAACTTTCTGCCTAGCTCCCTGAACTCCTGCTGCAGAACCTCATGCCCTTCCTGCCTGTGTCGTTAGTACCAATATGCCCAACAACCTTTGCCTGTTTGCCCTCCCTCTTCAGTATGCCCACTACCCGTTCGGAGACATCCTGGACCCTTGCACCAGGGAGGCAACATACCATCCTGGAGTCTCTTTCACGTCCACAGGAGCGCCTATCTGTGCCCCTGACTGTAGAGTCCCCTATGACTATTGCTCTCCTGCGCTTTGACCCTCCCTGCTGAACATCAGAGCCAGCCGTGGTGCCACTGCTCTGGCTGCTGCTGTTTTCCCCTGATAGGCTGTACCCCCTGACAGTATCCAAAGCGGTATACCTGTTCGAGAGGGGGGACAACCATAGGGGATTCCTGCACTGAATACCTGCCCCTTCTGGTGGTCACCCATTTCTTTGCCTGCACCTTGGGTGTGAGCACATTTATATACCTGCTATGTGTGATGCTTTCCGCCACCTGCATGCTCCTAAGTGCATCCAACTGCTGCTCCAACCGAACCATGCGGTCTGTGAGGAGCTCTAGTTGGGTGCACTTTCTGCAGATGAAGCCATCCGGGACGCTGGAAGCCTCCCGGACCTGCCACATCTCACACTCCGAGCACTGCACCCTTCTAATTGACATTGCATTAATTAATTAGTAAATTAAATTCTAAATTTTTTTACAAAAAAAGTTACTGTTAACTACATGTTTCCGAGTACTAGATTGCTACTACAAATGTGAAAGATAAATACAGTACTCTCCGATCTCTGGCATAGATAGCCCTCTAAATTATAATTAAGTAATTAAGTAATTATGTTTAATTAGTTTAACAATGTTTAATTTTTAAATTTAGTGTAGATTCCCAACCAGCCAATCAGGTCACAGCTTTACTAGGATGCCACTTCAGTCCCCCCCCCCATTTGAAAAGGTAATAGAAATCACTTACCTTCCCAGGATGCTCTCTGGTTCTCTCCCTGCAGATTAACAGTTACAGGCCAGAGGAAAGAGAACAAAACAGTAGGGAAAAAGCACCTTCTCCCACTCTGCATCGAATTACCTCACTGCACCAAATTACCAAGTTCCAATTCCCACTCTGGATGTCTCTCACTCACTCAGGCTGTGTCTCTTTGACTTGCGCAAAGGTTACTGAGTGCGCTTTCTGTCTGTCTTTTATACAGACCTCCGCTAACCAGAGTGACTCACACTACTTAAGCTTCAAACAGAAGAATACAATGTACACCCTTGTGTACTAAACAGGCCTCAGGTGACTGACAGATAACTACCTCTCAGCAATTAGGGTGAGGGCAGCTTCAGCCACTGCCTCTAAGCAGTTAGGGTGGAGGCAGCTTCAGCCAATCAGACTCTAAGCTACACACTGCACTTTTGACTGAGAAACGGCAGAATTAGACTTAGACTAAGCCTAAGAATTAGACTTGCCACTTACCTTTCCTTTCCTGATTACCTCACTGCACCAAATTACCGAGTTCCAATTCCCACTCTGGATGTGTCTCACTCCGGCTGTGTCTCCTTGACCTGCACAAAACTGTGGTCACAAATTCCACAGGCTGACCACTCTCTGTGTGAAGACATTTCTCCTAATTTCTGTCCTAAATAGTCTGATCTACTCCTAATCCTTAGACTATTACTCCTGGTTCTGGATACCTCCACCATCAGGAACTTTCTTTCTGCATTTACCCTGTCTATCCCGTTAGAATTGTTTAGCTTCTATAAGATCCCCCTCACCCCCGCATTCTTCTGACCTCCAGCAAATACAATTCTAACTGATTCAATCTCTCCTCGTACGTCATTCCCACCATCCCAGGAATCCGTCTGGTAAATGTTCGCTGTGCTCCCTCGAGAGCAAGAATATCCTTCCTCAGATAAGGAGACCAAAATTCCACACTGTCGTGTTGGGTGTTTCGATACACAAATGAACCAACAAGGTTGTAGATGGTACAACTCTGTTTTATTGTCTTAAACAATAGCAACTAATAACTGTTGGCTGAGGTTCGTGCTTCACCAGCTAACCTGTGGACCCAGCCCTTTCGCTATCTTGGTGAGGCACTCAGCACATGGTGTATGTCTGAGTGGCACGCTGTGAGCTCTGTGCTCTGAGCTATCTCCTGGTAGAATGAGCGGAACTGTTTTATAGTGTGTGTGCTCTCACTGGTGATTGGCTGCGATGTTGTGTGTGTGCTGGTTGGTCCAACTACCTGTCCATCAGTGTGTGTGTGATTGCACCATGATATGCTAAGGTGGATATCATGACACACACACTATTCCAGGTGTGGCCGCACCAAGGTCCTGTATAAGTCCAGCAAGACATCCCTGCCCCTGTACTCGAATTCTCTCTCCCTGAAGGCCAAAATACCATTTGCCACCTTGACCGCCTGCTGTACCTGCATGCTTCCTTCAGTGACTGGTGTACAAGGGCACCGAAGTGTCATTGCAGATTTCTCCCTCCTAATTTCTGGCCATTCTGATATTAGTCTGTCTGTCTTATTTTTCCTATCATAAGAACATAATAACTAGGAGCAGGAGTAGGCCATCTGGCCCCTCGAGCCTGCTCCACCATTCAATGAGATCATGGCTGATCTTTTGTGGACTCAGCTCCACTTTCCGGCCTGAACTCCATAACCCTTCATCCCTTCATCCCTTTATTCTTCAAAAAACTATCAATCTTTATCTTAAATCTTATCATAGTGGATAACCTCGCATTTTTCCAAATTATACTGCATCTGCCATTGATTTGCCCACTCGCTCAACTCGTACAAATCACACTGAACAAAGAAGAAAGAACAAAGAAAAGTACAGCACAGGAACAGGCCCTTCGGCCCTCCAAGCCTGCGCCGACCATGCTGCCCGTCTAAACTAAAATTTTCTACACTTCTGGGGTCCATATCCCTCTATTTCCATCTTATTCATATATTTGTCAAGATGCCCCTTAAACGTCACTTTTGTCCCTGCTTCTACCACCTCCGGCAGCGAGTTCCAGGCACCCACTACCCTCTGTATAAAAGACCTTACCTCGTACATCTCCTCTAAACCTTGCCCCTCGCACCTTAAACCTATGCCGCCTAGTAATTGACTCCTCTATCCTGGGAAAAAGCCTCTGAATATCCACTCTGCCTATGCCCCTCGTAATTTTGTAGACCTCTATCAGGTCGCCCCTCAACCTCCATTGCCAATTTTTAAACTCAGTGCGCTGGCCAATGAAGGCAACAATGCCGTATGCCTTCTTGACTACCTTCTCCACCTGTGTTGCCATTTTGTGACCTGTGGACCTGTGCACCAAGATCTCTCTGACTGTCAATACTCTTGAGGGTTCTACCATTCACTGTATATTCCCTACCTGTATTAGACCTTCCAAAATGCATTACCTCACATTTGTCCAGATTAAACTCCATCTGCCATCTCCGCCCAAGTCTCCAAACAATCTAAATCCTGCTGTATCCTCTGACAGTCCTCATCGCGATCTGCAATTCCACCAACCTTTGTGTCGTCTGCAAACTTACGAATCAGACCAGTTACATTTTCCTCCAAATCATTTATATATACTACGAACAGCAAAGGTCCCAGCACTAATCCCTGCGGAACACCACCAGTCACAGCCCTCCAATCAGAAAAGCACCCTTCCATTGCTACTCTCTGCCTTCTATGACCTAGCCAGTTCTATATCCATCTTGCCAGCTCACCTCTGACCCTGTGTGACTTCACCTTTTGTACCAGTCTACCATGAGGGACCTTGTCAAAGGTCTTACTGAAGTCCATATAGACCACATCCACTGCCCTACCTACATCAATCATCTTTGTGACCTCCTCGATCAACTCTTATCAAGTTAGTGAGACATGACCTCTCCTTCACAAAACCGTGCTGCCTCTCGCTAATACGATTACTTGCTTCCAAATGGGAGTAGATTCTGCTCGAAGAATTCTCTCCAGTAATTTCCCTACCACTGACGTAAGGCTCACCGGCCTGTAGTTTGCTGGATTATCCTTGCTACCCTTCTTAAACAAAGGAACAATATTGGCTGTTCTCCAGTCCTCCGGGACATCACCTGAAGACAGTGAGGATCCAAAGATTTCTGTCAAGGCCTCAGCAATTTCCTCCCTAGCCTCCTTCAGTATTCTGGCTAGATCCCATCAGGCCGTGGGGACTTAACCACCGTAATATTTTTCAAGACGCCCAACACCTCGTCTTTTTGGATCTCCATGTGACCCAGGCTATTCACACGGCCTTCTCCAGACTCAACATCCACCAATTCCTTCTCTTTGGTGAATACTAATGCAGAGTATTCATTTAGTACCTCGCCGATTTCCTCTGGCTCCACACAGCGATTCGCTCCCCTGTCCTTCAGTGGGCCAACCCTTTCCCTGGCTACCCTCTTGCTTTTTATGTACGTATAAAAAGCCTTGGGATTTTCCTTAACCCTATTTGCCAATGACTTTACGTGACCCCTTTTAGCACTCCTGACTCCTTGTTTAAGTTCCTTCCTACTTTCCTTATATTCCACACGGGCTTACCAGCCTTCTAGCCCTGACCAGTGCCTCCATTTTCTTTTTTTTCTTTTTAAAAAAATATATTTTATTCAAAATCTTGTGGCCAAACATAACAGTACATAGTTTTTCTTTTGAACAACAAAGCAATATAAATAACCGTGGCCAATTTTAAACAAATAAATATATAAACAAAAACAAAACCAAGTGGCAACTGCCTTGTCAAAAATAGTTACTCTCCAGAGATACAATCCAACAATCCAATATACATTACCTATAACAAGTGTCTATACATATACAATGACATCCCTGAGAGTCCGTCCGGTTCCCCCTCCCCCCCCCCCCCCCCCACACACACACACACACACTCCCCCCTGGGTTGCTGCTGTTGTCTACTTCTTTTCCATTCCCTCTATCTTTCTGTGAGGTAGTCGACGACCGGTTGCCACCGCCTGGTGAACCCTTGAGCCGAACCTCTTAATACGAACTTAATCCGTTCTAACTTTATAAACCCTGCCATGTTGTTTATCCAGGTCTCCACACCCGGGGGTTTGGCTTCCTTCCACATTAACAATATCCTGCGCCGGACTACTAGGGACGCAAAGGCCAAAACATCAGCCTCTCTCGCCTCCTGCACTCCCGGCTCTTCTGCAACCCCGAATATAGCCAACCCCCAGCTTGGTTCGACCCGGACCCCCACCACCTTCGAAAGCACCTTTGCCACCCCCACCCAGAACCCCTGTAGTGCCAGGCATGACCAGAACATGTGGGTGTGATTCGCTGGGCTTCTCGAGCATCTCCCACACCTATCCTCTACCCCAAAAAATCTACTGAGCCGTGCTCCAGTCAAATGCGCCCTGTGTAGAACCTTGAATTGTATCAGGCTTAGCCTGGCACACGAGGACGATGAGTTTACCCTACGTAGGGCGTCAGCCCCACAGCCCCTCCTCCCCAGCTCTTCTTCCCATTTCCCTTTCAGCTCATCTACCATGATCTCCCCCTCGTCCCTCATTTCCCTATATATGTCCGACACCTTACCATCCCCCACCCATGTCTCTGTGATCACTCTATCCTGCACCTCCTGCGTCGCGAGCTGCGGAAATTCCCTCACCTGTTGCCTCGCGAAAGCCCTCAGTTGCACATACCGAAATGCATTCCCTTGGGGCAACCCATATTTTTCCGTCCGCGCACCCAGACTCGCAAACGTCCCATTTACAAACAGATCTCTCAATTGTACTACCCCAGCTCTTTGCCATGCTCCAAATCCCCCATCCATTCTCCCCGGAACAAACCTATGGTTATTTCTTATCGGGGACCGCACCGAGGCTCCCGTCTTTCCCCTATGCTATCTCCACTGCCCCCAGATTTTCAATGCAGCCACCACCACCGGGCTTGTGGTGTATTTCTTTGGTGAGAACGGCAACGGTGCCGTCACCATTGCTTGTAGGCTAGTCCCCCTGCAGGACGCCCTCTCCAATCTCTTTCACGCCGCTCCCTCCCCTTCTCCCATCCACTTACACACCATTAAAACATTGGCGGCCCAGTAATAGGCTCGGTAGTGCCAACCCCCCCCTGTCCCTGCTACGCTGCAAAAATCCCCTCCACTCTCGGGGTCTTCCCGGCCCACACACAACTCATAATACTCTTCTCGATTCTCTTGAAAAAAGCCTTCGTGACCACCACCGGGAGGCACTGAAACACAAAAAGGAATCTCGGGAGGACCACCATTTTAACCGCCTGCACCCTACCTGCCAGTGACAGGGACACCATGTCCCACCTCCTGAAATCCTCCTCCATCTGTTCCACCAACCGCGTTAAATTAAGCCTGTGTAATGTACCCCAATTCTTGGCTATCTGGGTCCCCAAGTACCGGAAGTCCCTTGTTACCTTCCTCAACGGTAAATCCTCTATTTCCCTGCTCTGCTCCCCTGGATGCACCACGAACAACTCACTTTTCCCCATGTTCAATTTATACCCTGAAAAATCCCCAAACTCTCCAAGTATCCGCATTATCTCTGGGATCCCCTCCGCCGGGTCCGCCACATACAACAACAAATCATCCGCATACAGAGATACTCTGTGTTCTTCTCCCCTGAGTCCTCCCCTCCACTTCCTGGAACCCCTCAATGCTATGGCCAGGGGCTCAATCGCCAGTGCAAACAATAACGGGGACAGAGGACATTCCTGCCTCGTCCCTCTATGGAGCCGAAAATAATCAGACCCCCGTCCATTTGTGACCACGCTCACCATCGGGCCCTTGTACAGCAACTGTACCCATCTGATATACCCATCTCCAAAGCCAAATCTCCTCAGCACCACCCACAAATAATCCCACTCCACTCTATCAAATGCTTTCTCAGCATCCATCGCCACCACCATCTCCGCTTCCCCCTCTGGTGGGGGCATCATCATTACCCCTAGCAGCCTCCGTATATTTGTGTTCAGCTGTCTCCCCTTCACAAACCCAGTTTGGTCCTCATGAACCACCCCCGGGACACAATCCTCTATCCTCGTTGCCATTACCTTGGCCAGAATCTTAGCATCCACATTCAGGAGGGAAATGGGCCTTTGGGACCTGCATTGCAGCGGGTCTTTTTCCTTCTTTAGGAGGAGCGATATCAATGGCTCTGACATAGTCGGGGGCAACTGCCCCCTTTCCCTAGCCTCATTAAAGGTTCTCATCAGTAGCGGGGCCAGCAAGTCCATATATTTCCTATAAAATTCCACTGGGGATCCGTCTGGTCCCGGGGCCTTCCCCGCCTGCATGCTTCCAATCCCTTTCACAACTTCCTCCGTCTCAATCTGTGCTCCCAGTCCCGCCCTCTCCTGCTCCTCCACCTTAGGAAATTCCAGCTGATCCAGAAAGCACATCATTCTCTCCTTCCCTTCCGGGGACTGAGCTTCATATAATCTTTCATAAAATGCCTTGAACACTCCATTCACTCTCTCCGCTCCCCGCTCCATCTTTTTCTCCTCATCTCTCACCCCCCCCTATCTTCCTCGCTGCTCCCCTTTTCCTCAGTTGGTGGGCCAGCAACCTGCTCGCCTTCTCCCCATATTCGTACTGTACACCCTGTGCCTTCCTCCATTGTGCCTCTGCATTACCCATAGTCAACAAGTCAAATTCTGCATGTAGCCTTTGCCTTTCCCTGTACAGTCCCTCCTCCGGTGCCTCCGCATATTGTCTGTCCACCCTCAAAAGTTCTTTCAACAACCGCTCCCTTTCCCTACCCTCCTGCTTTCCTTTAAGTGCCCTGATAGATATCAGCTCCCCTCTAACCACAGCCTTCAACGCCTCCCAGACCACTCCCATCTGAACCTCCCCATTGTCATTGAGTTCCAAGTACCTTTCAATACACCCCCCTCACCCTTAAATACACCCCCTCATCTGCCAATAATCCCATGTCCATTCTCCAGGGTGGGTGCTGTTCTTTTTCCTCCCCTATCTCCAGGTCCACCCAATGTGGAGCGTAGTCCGAAATAGCTATAGCCGTGTACTCCGTCCCCGTCACCTTCGGGATCAGTGCCCTTCCCAAAACAAAAAGTCTATCCGTGAATAGACTTTGTGGACATAGGAGAAAAACGAAAACTCCTTACTCCTAGGTCTACTAACTCTCCAGGGGTCTACTCCTCCCATCTGCTCCATAAAGTCCTTGAGCACCCTAGCTGCAGCCGGCCTCCTTCCGGTCCTGGACCTCGATCTGTCCAGCCCTGGGTCCAGCACCGTATTAAAATCTCCACCCATTACCAACTTTCCCGCCTCTAGGTCCGGGATGCGTCCCAACATACGCCTCATAAAATTGGCATCATCCCAGTTCGGGGCATATACGTTCACTAAAACCAACGCCTCCCCTTGCAATCTGCCACTCACCATCACGTATCTGCCCCCACTATCCGCCACTATGGTCTTTGCCTCAAACATTACCCGCTTCCCCACTAATATAGCCACCCCCCTGTTTTTTGCGTCTAGCCCCGAATGAAACACCTGCCCCACCCATCCTTTGCGAAGTCTGACCTGGTCTGTCAATTTCAGATGCGTCTCCTGCAGCATAACCACATCTGCCTTAAGTTTTTTTAGGTGTGCGAGTACCCGTGCCCTCTTAATCGGCCCGTTCAGCCCTTTCACATTCCACGTGATCAGCCGGGTTGGGGGGCTCTTTACCCCCCCCCCTTGTCGACTAGCCATCTCCTTTTTCAATCCAGCTCTTCACCCAGTTCCCACATAGCCGTATCTCCCCCCAACGGCGCCCTCCCGCCCCGACCACCCCACCCCATACCAGCTCCCCCTTCTCCCCAGCAGCAGCAACCCAGAACCCAGTTAACCCCCCCCCTCCGCTAGATCCCTTTCTAGCGTAATTGCACCCCACATGTTGCTCCCAGAAGTCAGCAAACTCTGGCCGACCTCGGCTTCCCCCCGTGACCTCGGCTCCCACTGTGCGAGGCCCCCTCCTTCCTGCTTCCCTGTTCCCGCCATGATTACCATAGCGCGGGAACAAAGCCCGCGCTTCCCATTTGGCCCCGCCCCCAATGGCCGGCGCCCCCAGCTGCTCATCCTCCCTCCCCCCCCCCCCCCCTCCCCCATGACATGGGGAAGAGAGAAAAGTTACAGGGTCGCAGGATTAACAACTTGGGAAATCATCTCTTCCCCAATTTCCCCCCCCCTTCACCCCACGCAGTCACCCCACCACTTTGTCCCAAACGTTCTTTTTCTAGCCCGCTTATTCCAGATTCTCCTCGACAATATATGTCCACGCCTCTTCTGCCGTTTCAAAGTAGTGGTGTTTCCCTTGATGTGTGACCCACAGTCTTGCCGGCTGCAGCATTCCAAATTTAACCTTCCTTTTGTGCAGCACCGCCTTGGCCCGATTAAAGCTTGCCCTCCTTCTCGCCACCTCCGCACTCCAATCTTGATATACGCGGATCACCGCGTTCTCCCACCTACTGCTCCGGGTTTTATTTGCCCATCTGAGGACCATCTCTCTGTCCTTATATCGGAGAAATCTCACCACTATGGCTCGAGGAATTTCTCCAGCCCTCGGTCTTCGCGCCATAACTCGATAAGCTCCCTCCACCTCCAACGGGCCCGTCGGGGCCTCCGATCCCATTAACGACTGAAGCAACGAGCTCACATATGCCCCGACGTCCGCCCCTTCTGCACCTTCGGGAAGACCAAGAATCCTTAAATTCTTCCTCCTCGCATTATTCTCCAGCACCTCCAGCCTTTCCACACACCTTTCGTGCAGCTCTGTCTTCACCACCAGGCCCTGTGTTTCGTCCTCATTCTCAGCAGCCTTTGCCTTCACGACCCGAAGCTCCTGCTCCTGGGTCTTTTTCTCCTCCTTTAGTCCTTCAATCGCCTGTAATATCGGGGCCAACAGCTCCTCCTTCATCTCCTTTTTAAGTTCTTCCACGCAGCGCCGCAGGAACTCTTGCTGGTCAGGGCCCCATATTAAACTGCCACCTTCTGACGCCATCTTGCTTTGTGCTTGCCTTCCTGGCTGCTGCTCTAGAGGATCCACCGCAATCTGGCCACTTTCCTCTCCTTTTTCCATCCGTGTCCAGGGGGGATTCCCTTCTGGTTTACCGCACAGTGTTTTTAGCCGTTAAAATTGCCGTTGGGGCTCCTATTAAGAGCCCAAAAGTCCGTTCCACCGGGAGCTGCCAAAACGTGCGACTTAGCTGGTCATCGCCGCACCCGGAAGTCACTCTCCATTTTCTTTTTGACGAGGCCTACAACATCTCTCGTTATCCAAGGATCCCGAAATTTGCCATATTTATCCTTCTTCCTCACAGGAACATGCCGGTCCTGAATTCCTTTCAACTGACATTTGAAAGCCTCCCACATGTCAGATGTTGATTTACCGTCAAACATCCACCCCCAATCTATGTTCTTCAGTTCCCGCCTAATATTGTTACAATTAGCCTTCCCCCAATTTAGCACATTCACCCGAGGACCACTCTTATCCTTGTCCACCAGCACTTTAAAACTTACTGAATTGTGGTCACTGTTCCCGAAATGCTCCCCTACTGAAACTTGTACCACCTGCCCGGGCTCATCCCCAATACTAGGTCCAGTACAGCCTCTTCCCGAGTTGGACTATCTACATATTGTTTTCAGAAGCCCTCCTGGATGCTCCTTACAAACTTTGCCCTGTCCAAGCTCTTAGCACTAAGTGAGTCCCGGTCAATTTTGGGGAAGTTGAAGTCTCCCATCACAACAATCCTGTTGCTTTTACTCCTTTCCAAAACCTGTCTACCTATCTGCTCCTCTATCTCCCGCTGGCTGTTGGGAGGCTTGTAGTATTCCCCCCAACATTGTGACTGCACCCTTCTTATTCCTGATCTCTAGCCATATAGCCCTTTGAGGTGTCCTCCTGCAGTACAGCTGTGATAATCTCCCAAACCAGTCGTGCAACTTCTCCACCCCTTTTACACCCCCCTCCCGCCTGAAACTTCTAAATCCCGGAATGTTTTGCTGCCAATCCTGTCCTTCCCTCAACCAGGTCTCTGTAATGGCAACAAGTACTAATCCAAGCTCTTAAGTTCATCTGCCTTACCTGTTCTACTTCTTGCATTAAAACATATGCACTTCAGGCCACCAGTCCCGCTGTTTTCAGCAACATCTCCCGGTCTGCTCTTCCTCAGAGCCATAGTGGCTCTATTCCCTAGTTCTCCCCAAATGCTTTCACCTTCTGACCTATTCCTCCAGTACCCACCTCCCTGCCATACGAGTTTAAACCCTCCCGTGTGACACTAGCAAACCTCGCAGCAAGGATATTGATGCCTCTCCAGTTTCGATGCAACCCGTCCTTCTTATACAGTTCACACCTGCCCCGGAAGAGCTCCTAGTGGTCTAGATAACTGAAACCCTCCCTCCTACACCAGCTGTTTAGCCACGTGTTTAGCTGCTTTGTCTTCCCATTTCTAGCCTCTTTGGCACGTGACGCAGGGAGTAATCCCGAGATTACAACTGTAGAGGTCCTGTCTTTTAACTTTCTGCCGAGCTCCCTGAGCTTCTGCTGCAGGACCCCATCCGCCTTCCAGCCTATGTCGTTAGTACCAATATGAACTACGACCTCTGCCTGTTGGCCCTCCCCCTTCAGAATGCCCACTACCCGTTCTGAGATGTCCTGGTCCCTGGCACCAGGGAGGCAGCATACCATCCTGGAGTCTCTTTCACGTCCACAGGAGCGCCTATCTGTGCCCCTGACTATAGAGTCCCCTATGACTATTGCTCTCCTGCGCTTTAACCCTCCCTTCTGAACATCAGAGCCAGCCGTGGTGACACTGCTCTGGCTGCTGCTGCTTTCACCTGATAGGCTATTCCCCCTGACAGTATCCAAAGGGGTATACCTGTTCAAGAGGGGGTCAACCACAGGGGATTCCTGCACTGACTGCCTGCCACTTCTGGTGGTCACCCATCTCTCTGCCTGCACCTTGGGTGTGACCACATTTATATAACTGCTATCTATGACACTTTCCGCCACGTGCATGCTCCTAAGTGCATCCAACTGCTGCTCCAACCGAACCATGCGGTCGGTGAGGAGCTCCAGTTGGGTGCACTTTCTGCTAATGAAGCCATTCGGGACGCTGGAAGCCTCCCGGACCTGCCACATCTCACAGTCAATTACTGCACCCCTCGAATTGACATTGCGTTAATTAATTACTAAATTAAATTAAAAAACAAAGCTACTGTTAACTATATGTTTCCTAGCACTATATTTCTACTATAAATGTGAATGCTAAATACAATACTCTCCGGTCTCTGGTTAGATACCCCTCTAAATTATGATTAAGTAATTAATTAATTATGCTTAACTAGTTTAACAATGTTTAATTTTTAAATTGAGTGCAAATTCCCTCCCAGCCAATTGGCTCAGAGCTTTCCTGTGACATCACTTTTCAGTCCCCCCCCTCCATTCCCCCCCCTCCATCCCTCCATCCCCCCCTCCATCCCCCCCTCCATCCCCCCCTCCATCCCCCCCTCCATCCCCCCCTCCATCCCCCCCTCCATCCCCCCCTCCATCCCCCCCTCCATCCCCCCCTCCATCCCCCCCTCCATCCCCCCCTCCACCCCCCCCTCCATCCCCCCCTCCATCCCCCCCTCCATCCCCCCCCTCCATCCCCCCCTCCATCCCCCCCTCCATCCCCCCCTCCATCCCCCCCTCCATCCCCCCCTCCATCCCCCCCTCCATCCCCCCCTCCATCCCCCCCTCCATCCCCCCCTCCATCCCCCCTCCATCCCCCCT
The DNA here is from genome assembly GCF_047496885.1 of Scyliorhinus torazame. NCBI lineage: Eukaryota > Metazoa > Chordata > Chondrichthyes > Carcharhiniformes > Scyliorhinidae > Scyliorhinus > Scyliorhinus torazame. Next base: position 67,094,813 of record NC_092717.1, on the reverse strand, counting down.
CCATCCCACCCTCCATCCCACCCTCCATCCCCCCCTCCATCCCCCCCTCCAACCCCCCCTCCATCCCCCCTCCATCCCCCCCTTCTCTCTCCCCCCCTTCTCTCTCCCCCCCTTCTCTCTCCCCCCCTTCTCTCTCCCCCCCTTCTCTCTCCCCCCCCTTCTCTCTCCCCCCCCTTCTCTCTCCCCCCCTTCTCTCTCCCCCCCTTCTCTCTCCCCCCCCTTCTCTCCCCCCCCTTCTCTCTCCCCCCTTCTCTCTCCCCCCCCTTCTCTCCCCCCCTTCTCTCTCCCCCCCTTCTCTCTCTCCCCCCCTTCTCTCTCTCCCCCCCTTCTCTCTCTCCCCCCCTTCTCTCTCTCCCCCCCTTCTCTCTCCCCCCCCCTTCTCTCTCTTCCCCCCCCTTCTCTCTCTTCCCCCCCCCCTTCTCTCTCTTCCCCCCCCCCTTCTCTCTCTTCCCCCCCCCCTTCTCTCTCTTCCCCCCCCCCTTCTCTCTCTTCCCCCCCCCCTTCTCTCTCTTCCCCCCCCCCCTCTCTCTCTCTCTCTTCCCCCCCCCTTCTCTCTCTTCCCCCCCCTCTCTCTCTCTCTCTTCCCCCCCCCCCTTCTCTCTCCCCCCCCCCTTCTCTCTTCCCCCCCCCCCCCCCAGACCACTCAGGATAGCAGGATATCTATCAATGACCTGTTCCCAAGCTGCTCCCCGGCTTTCTCTCTCTCCCGAATATGAACGCCGCTGGAACCTGGGGGCAAGATTTTATATCATCAAACTTCCCAGGGTGCTCCCTGGTTTGCTCCCTGCTTCCCGGAATGCACTTTGGATCTCCCCTGCAGATTACCAGTTACAAAGGAAACAGAACAAAAAAGGAAACAGTACCTGATGTGGTGTATATGGATTTCAGTAAAGCGTTTGATAAGGTTCCCCACGGTAGGCTACTGCAGAAAATACGGAAGCATGGGATTCAGGGAGATTTAGCAGTTTGGATCCGAAGTTGGCTAGCTGTAAGAAGACAAAGGGTGGTGGTTGATGGGAAGTGTTCAGACTGGAGTCCCCCCCCCTTCTCTCTCTTTTCCCCCCCCCTTCTCTCTCTTTCCCCCCCCCTTCTCTCTCTTTCCCCCCCCCCTTCTCTCTCTTTCCCCCCCCCCTTCTCTCTCCCCCCCTTCTCTCTCCCCCCCTTCTCTCTCCCCCCCCTTCTCTCTCCCCCCCCTTCTCTCTCCCCCCCCTTCTCTCCCCCCCCCTTCTCTCTCCACCCCCCATCTCTCTCCACCCCCCTTCTCTCTTCCCCCCCCCTTCTCTCTTCCCCCCCCTTCACTCTCCCCCCTTCTCTCTCCCCCCCTTCTCTCTCCCCCCCTTCTCTCTCCCCCCCTTCTCTCTTCCCCCCCCCCTTCTCTCTTCCCCCCCCCTTCTCTCCCCCCCCCTTCTCTCTCCCCCCCTTCTCTCTCCCCCCCTTCTCTCTCCCCCCCTTCTCTCTCCCCCCCTTCTCTCTCCCCCCCCTTCTCTCTCCCCCCCTTCTCTCTCCCCCCCTCTCTCTCCCCCCCCTTCACTCTCCCCCCCTTCTCTCTCCCCCCCCTTCTCTCTCCCCCCCCTTCTCTCTCCCCCCCCTTCTCTCTCCCCCCCTTCTCTCCCCCCCTTCTCTCTCCCCCCCCTTCTCTCTCCCCCCCCTTCTCTCTCCCCCCCTTCTCTCTCCCCCCTTCTCTCTCCCCCCCTTCTCTCTCCCCCCCTTCTCTCTCCCCCCCTTCTCTCTCCCCCCCTTCTCTCTCCCCCCCCTTCTCTCTCCCCCCCTTCTCTCTCCCCCCCCTTCTCTCTCCCCCCCCTTCTCTCTCCCCCCCCTTCTCTCTCCCCCCCTTCTCTCTCCCCCCCTTCTCTCTCCCCCCCTTCTCTCTCCCCCCTTCTCTCTTCCCCCCCTTCTCTCTTCCCCCCCTTCTCTCTTCCCCCCCCTTCTCTCTTCCCCCCCCTTCTCTCTCCCCCCCCTTCTCTCTCCCCCCCTTCTCTCTCCCCCCCTTCTCTCTCCCCCCTTCTCTCTCCCCCCTTCTCACTCCCCCCCTTCTCTCTCCCCCCCCTTCTCTCTCCCCCCTTCTCTCTCCCCCCTTCTCTCTCCCCCCCTTCTCTCTCCCCCCCTTCTCTCTCCCCCCCTTCTCTCTCCCCCCCTTCTCTCTCCCCCCCTTCTCTCTCCCCCCCTTCTCTCTCCCCCCCTTCTCTCTCCCCCCCTTCTCTCTCCCCCCCCTTCTCTCTCCCCCCCCTTCTCTCTCCCCCCCCTTCTCTCCCCCCCCCTTCTCTCCCCCCCCCTTCTCTCCCCCCCCCTTCTCTCTCCCCCCCCTTCTCTCTCCCCCCCTTCTCTCTCCCCCCCCCTTCTCTCTCCCCCCCCTTCTCTCTCCCCCCCCTTCTCTCTCCCCCCCCTTCTCTCTCCCCCCCCTTCTCTCTCCCCCCCTTCTCTCTCCCCCCCCTTCTCTCTCCCCCCCTTCTCTCTCCCCCCCCTTCTCTCTCCCCCCCTTCTCTCTCCCCCCCTTCTCTCTCCCCCCCTTCTCTCTCCCCCCCCTTCTCTCTCCCCCCCCTTCTCTCTCCCCCCCCTTCTCTCTCCCCCCCCTTCTCTCTCCCCCCCTTCTCTCTCCCCCCCCTTCTCTCTCCCCCCCCCTTCTCTCTCCCCCCCCTTCTCTCTCCCCCCCCCCTTCTCTCTCCCCCCCCTTCTCTCTCCCCCCCCTTCTCTCTCCCCCCCCTTCTCTCTCCCCCCCCTTCTCTCTCCCCCCCCTTCTCTCTCCCCCCCCTTCTCTCTCCCCCCCCTTCTCTCTCCCCCCCCTTCTCTCTCCCCCCCCCTTCTCTCTCCCCCCCCTTCTCTCTCCCCCCCCTTCTCTCTCCCCCCCCTTCTCTCTCCCCCCCCTTCTCTCTCCCCCCCCTTCTCTCTCCCCCCCCCTTCTCTCTCCCCCCCCCTTCTCTCTCCCCCCCCTTCTCTCTCCCCCCCCTTCTCTCTCCCCCCCCTTCTCTCCCCCCCCCCCCCCTCTCCTCCCTCCCCCCCCCCCTTCTCTCTCCCCCCCCTTCTCTCTCCCCCCCCTCCTCCCCTCTCCCCCCCCTCCTCTCTCCCCCTCTCCCCCCCCTCCTCTCCCCCCCCTTCTCTCTCCCCCCCCTTCTCTCTCCCCCCCTCTCTCTCCCCCCCTTCTCTCTCCCCCCCCCCTCTCTCCCCCCCTTCTCTCTCCCCCCCCCTCTCTCTCCCCCCCCCTCTCTCTCCCCCCCTTCTCTCTCCCCCCCCTTCTCTCTCCCCCCCCTTCTCTCTCCCCCCCCTTCTCTCTCCCCCCCCTTCTCTCTCCCCCCCCTTCTCTCTCCCCCCCTTCTCTCTCCCCCCCCTTCTCTCTCTCCCCCCCTTCTCTCTCCCCCCCTTCTCTCTCCCCCCCCTTCTCTCTCCCCCCCCTTCTCTCTCCCCCCCCTTCTCTCTCCCCCCCCTTCTCTCTCCCCCCCCTTCTCTCTCCCCCCCCTTCTCTCTCTCCCCCCTTCTCTCTCCCCCCCTTCTCTCTCCCCCCCTTCTCTCTCCCCCCCTTCTCTCTCCCCCCCTTCTCTCTCCCCCCCCTTCTCTCTCCCCCCCTTCTCTCTCCCCCCCTTCTCTCTCCCCCCCTTCTCTCTCCCCCCCTTCTCTCTCCCCCCTTCTCTCTCCCCCCCTTCTCTCTCCCCCCCTTCTCTCTCCCCCCCTTCTCTCTCCCCCCTTCTCTCTCCCCCCCTTCTCTCTCCCCCCTTCTCTCTCCCCCCCTTCTCTCTCCCCCCCTTCTCTCTCCCCCCCTTCTCTCTCCCCCCTTCTCTCTCCCCCCTTCTCTCTCCCCCCTTCTCTCTCCCCCCCTTCTCTCTCCCCCCCTTCTCTCTCCCCCCCTTCTCTCTCCCCCCCCCTTCTCTCTCCCCCCCTTCTCTCTCCCCCCCCTTCTCTCTCCCCCCTTCTCTCTCCCCCCTTCTCTCTCCCCCCCCTTCTCTCTCCCCCCCCTTCTCTCTCCCCCCCCTTCTCTCTCCCCCCCCTTCTCTCTTCCCCCCCTTCTCTCTCCCCCCCCTTCTCTCTCCCCCCCTTCTCTCTCCCCCCCCTTCTCTCTCCCCCCCCCCCTTCTCTCTTCCCCCCCTTCTCTCTCCCCCCCCTTCTCTCTCCCCCCCCTTCTCTCTCCCCCCCTTCTCTCTCCCCCCCCTTTCTCTCTCCCCCCCCTTCTCTCTCCCCCCCCTTCTCTCTCCCCCCCCTTCTCTCTCCCCCCCCTTCTCTCTCCCCCCCCCTTCTCTCTCTCCCCCCCCCCTTCTCTCTCCCCCCTTCTCTCTCTCCCCCCCTTCTCTCTTCCCCCCCCCCTTCTCTCTCCCCCCCCTTCTCTCTCCCCCCCCCCTTCTCTCTCTTCCCCCCCCCCCCCCCCCCCCCCCCCGGACCACTCAGGATAGCAGGATATCTATCAATGACCTGTTCCCAAGCTGCTCCCCGGCTTTCTCTCTCTCCCGAATATGAACGCCGCTGGAACCTGGGGACAAGATTTTATATCATCAAACTTCCCAGGGTGCTCCCTGGTTTGCTCCCTGCTTCCCGGAATGCACTTTGGATCTCTCCCTGCAGATTACCAGTTACAAAGGAAACAGAACAAAAAAGGAAACAGTACCTGATGTGGTGTATATGGATTTCAGTAAAGCGTTTGATAAGGTTCCCCACGGTAGGCTACTGCAGAAAATACAGAAGCATGGGATTCAGGGAGATTAAGCAGTTTGGATCAGAAGTTGGCTAGCTGGAAGAAGACGTGGTTGATGGGAAGTGTTCAGACTGGAGTCCAGTTACTAGTGGTGTACCACAAGGATCTGTTTTGGGGCCAATGCTGTTTGTCATTTTTATAAATGACCTGGAGGAGGGCGTAGAAGGATGGGTGAGTAAATTTGCAGATGACACTAACGTCGGTGGAGTTGTGGACAGTGCGGAAGGATGTTACAAGTTACAGAGGGACATAGATAAGCTGCAGCGCTGGGCTGAGAGGTGGCAAATGGAGTTTAATGCAGAAAAGTGTGAGCTGATTCATTTTGGAAGGGATAACAGGAAGACAGAGTACTGGGCTAATGGTAAGATTCTTGGCAATGTGGATGAGCAGAGAGATCTCGGTGTCCATGTACATAGATCCCTGAAAGTTGCCACTCAGGTTGAGAGGGTTGTTAAGAAGGCGTACGGTGTGTTAGCTTTTATTGGTAGAGGGATTGAGTTTCGGAGCCATGAGGTCATGTTGCAGCTGTACAAAACTCTGGTGCGGCCGCATTTAGAGTATTGCGTGCAATTCTGGTTACCGCATTATAGGAAGGATGTGGAAGCAATGGAAAGGGTGCAGAGGAGATTTACCAGAATGTTGCCTGGTATGGAGGGAAGATCTTCTGAGGAAAGGCTGAGGGACTTGAGGCTGTTTTCGTTAGAGAGAAGAAGGTTAAGAGGTGACTTAATTGAGGCATACAAGATGATCAGAGGATTGGAGAGGGTGGACAGTGAGAGCCTTTTTCCTCGGATGGTGATGGCTAGCACGAGGAAACATAGCTTTAAATTGAGGGGAGATAGATATAAGACAGATGTCAGAGGTAGGTTCTTTACTCAGAGTTGTAAGGGCGTGGAATGCCCTGCCTGCAACAGTAGTGGACTCGCCAACACTAAGGGTATTCAAATGGTCATTGGATAGACATATGGACGATAAGGGAATAGTGTAAATGGGCTTTAGAGTGGTTGCACAGGTCGGCGCAACATCGAGGGCTGAAGGGCCTGTAATGTTCTGTTCTGTGTTCTACCTCCTCCCACTCCACGCCGAATGACCACACTGCCCAAATTACCAAGTTCCAATTCCCACTTTGGCTGTTTCTCACTCACTCAGGATGTGTCTCCTTCACCTGCGCAAAGCTTACGGAGTGCGTTTTCCGTCCGTCTTTTATACAGAACTCAGCTCAACAAGATGAGTCAAACTATGTACCGAAACATTTCCCCCTGCTCCAACCCATATTTCGACCTCCACTCCTTCAATCCTGCAAACCGGCCCCCTAGAAACAAATCCTTTACTGCCCTGTCCACCCTTCTCCTCCCATCTCTGAAAACTCCCATCCCATTTCCTTGGCTCAAATCTGTGATTCCCCTGAATCGGCATTTCCCTTGACCCCGCCCCCAGCTTTCTGTCGGGGCTGGTTTGGCACAGTGGGCTAAATAGCTGACTTGTAATGCAGAACAATGCCAGCAGCTTTGACACATTACACTTGGTTCCCAACTCACTCCAAATCATCTATGTTAATTGTAAACCATTGCGGTTCCAAAACTGATCCCTGAGGCACCTCATTAGTCACTGATCGCTAACTAGAAAAACATCTATTTATCCCCACTCTTTGCTTTCTATTAGTTAACCAGTTCTTTATCCATGCAAATAATAACCCTGAATGCCGTGCATCCTTATCTTTTGCAACAGCCTTTTGTGCAGCACTTTGTTGAATGCCTTCTGGAAATCCAATTACACCACATCCACCATGTTACCCGTTGTCCACTGCGCTCGTAATGTCCTCAAAGAATTCGAATAAATTGTTTAAACATGACCTGACTTTCACGAACACATGCTGCGTTTGTCAATACGACAAGTTCTATCCAGATGTTTCGCTATTTCTTCCTTGATGATAAATTCAAACATTTTCCCCACTTTAGAAAGGTAACGGGCGTATAGTTACCCGCCTTTTGTCATCTCTTTTTTTTTTTAAACAGTGGCGTCTCATTTGCTGTTTTCCAATCTGTCAGAACTGCCGCAAAGTCCAGTGAATTTCGGTAAATTACCACAAGCGCATTAGCTATGTCCCCCACCATCTATTTTAGTGCTCTGGGATGCATTCCATCAGGGCCAGGAGACTTGTCTACCTTTCACCCCATTAGCTTTTCCAAACAACTGCTTCATGATAATCATTTCTAGATCCTCACCTGCCATAGCCTCCTTGCCATCAATTATTGGCATGTTATTTGTGTCTTCCACTGTGAAGCCCGGCACAAAATACCTGTTCAATGCCTTGGCCATTTCCCAATATTAAATCCCATTTCTCAACCTCGAAAGGAGGTTTTCCTTATCCACTCTTTTATGGTTTGTACATTTGTAGAAACATTTGCTATCTGTTTTTATATTCTGAACTAGTTTACTCTCATCATCTAATTCCTTTTCTTTATAGCTTTTTTCATGGCTTTCTGTTGGCATTTAAAGATTTCCCAATCCTCTTGTTTCCCACTAATTTTTGACAGTTTCTTTCAATTTGAAACCCACCTTTATTTCCATAGATATAAATGGCTGATGACCCCTTTTCCTACAGTCCTTCCTTCTCACTGGTATCTACTTTTGAAGAGCACTGAAAAATCGCTTTAGAAGTCCTCCACTGTTCCTCAATTGTCCCACCATAAAGTCTTTGCTCCCAGTCTACCTTTGCCAACTCCACCCTCATATCATTGTAATCTCTTTTGTTTAAGCACAAGACATTGAATCATAGAATCATAGAAGTTTACAGCATGGAAACAGGCCCTTTGGCCCAACCAGTCCATGCCGCCCAGTTTTTACCATTAAGCTAGTCCCAGTTGCCCGCACTTGGCCCATAACCCTTTATACCCATCTTATCCATGTAACTATCTAAATGCTTTTTAAAAGACACAATTGTACCCGCCTCTACTACTACCTCTGGCAGCCCATTCCAGACACTCACTACCCTCTGAGTGAAGAAATTGCCCCTCTGGGCCCTTCTGAATCTCTCCCCTCTCACCTTAAACCTATGCCCTCTAGTTTTAGACTCCCCTACCTTTGGGAAAAGATGTTGACTATCTACCTTATCTATGCCCCTCATTATTTTATAGACCTCTATAAGATCACCCCTAAGCCTCCTACGCTCCAGGGAAAAAAGTCCCAGTCTATCCAGCCTCTCCTTATAACTCAAACCATCAAGTCCCGGCAACATCCTAGTAAATCTTTTCTGCACTCTTTCCAGTTTAATAATATCCTTTCTATAATAGGGTGACCAGAACTGCACACAGTATTCCAAGTGTGGCCGTACCAATGTCTTGTACAACTTCAACAAGACGTCCCAACTCCTGTATTCAATGTTCTGACCAATGAAACCAAGCATGCCGAATGCCTTCTTCACCACTCTGTCCACCTGCGACTCCACCTTCAAGGAGCTATGAACCTGTACTCCTAGGTCTCTTTGTTCTATAACTCTCCCCAACGACATACCATTAACTGAGTAGGTCCTGGCCTGATTCGATCTGCCAAAATGCATCACCTCACATTTATCTAAATTAAACTCCATCTGCCATTCGTCGGCCCACTGGCCTAATTGATCAAGATCCCATTGCAATCCTAGATAACCTTCTTCACTATCCACTGTGCCACCAATCTTGGTGTCATCTGCAACTTACTAACCATGCCTCCTAAATTCTCATCCAAATCATTAATATAAATCACAAATAACAGTGGACCCAGCACCGATCCCTGAGGCACACCACTGGTCACAGGCCTCCAGTTTGAAAAACAACCCTCTACAACCACCTTCTGTCGTCCAGCCAATTTTGAATCCATTTGGCAACCTCGCCCTGGATCCCGTGAGCTTTAACCTTCTGCAGCAACCTACCATGCGGTACCTTGTCAAAGGCTTTGCTAAAGTCCATGTAGACAACGTCTACTGCACTGCCCTCATCTACCTTCTTGGTCACCCCCTCAAAAAACTCAATCAAATTTGTGAGACATGATTTTCCACGCACAAAGCCATGCTGACTGCCCCGAATCAGTCCTTGCCTCTCTAAATGCTTGTAGATCCTGTCTCTCAGAATACCTTCTAGCAACTTACCTACTACAGACGTTAGGCTCACCGGTCTGTAGTTCCCAGGCTTTTCCCTGCTGCCCTTCTTAAACAAGGGCCCAACATTCGCCACTCTCCAATCTTCAGGCACCTCACCTGTGGCTGCCGATGATTCAAATATCTCTGTTAGGGGACCCGCAATTTCCTCCCTAGCCTCCCACAACATCCTGGGATACATTTCATCAGGTCCCGGGGATTTATCTACCTTGATGCACTTTAAGACTTCCAGCACCTCCTCCTCTGTAATATGCACACTTCTCAAGACATCACTATTTATTTCCCTTAGTTTCCTAACATCCGTGCCTTTCTCCACCGTGAATACCGATGAGAAATATTCATTCAGGATCTCACCCAACTCTTGTGGCTCTGCACATAGATGTCCTTGTTGATCCTTAAGAGGCCCTACTCTGTCCCTAGTTACTCTTTTCCCCTTTATGTATCTGTAGAATCTCTTTGGATTCTCCCTTGCATTATTTGCCAAAGCAATTTCATGTCCCCTTTTTGCCCTCCTGATTTCCCTCTTAACTCTATTCCGACAATCTCTATACTCTTCAAGGGATCCACTTGATCCCAGTTGCTTATGTACGTCATATGCCTCCTTCTTTTTGACCAGAGTCTCAATATCTCGAATCCAACATTGATGTTGGATTTTACCTTCTTACCCTCCAACTGTATTTTAAATTCCGCCATACTATAATTGCTCCTTCTGAGAGGATCCCTAACCACAATATCATGAATTATTCCAGTATCATTACACAGGACCAGATCGAGGATAGTTTGCTCCCTTGTAGGTTCCATCAAATTCCTGGGGCATTGGAACCTGTTCTGGGGGAGGTGAGCCCAGTACAAACAGGACGATCTGCACCTGGGCAGGATTGGAACCAATGCCCTGGGTGGGGGAGAGGGTTTAAACTAATGTGGTAGGGGATGGGAACCGATGCAGTAAGTCGGAGGGAAGTAAACGGGGACAGAAACAAAAGGCAGTAAGAGGGAAAGTGTAAGGCAAAGAAGCCATCATCCAAAATCAGAATGGGCCACAGTATAGGGTACAGTGACAGAGGAGAGCTCAGTGAATATGCCTAGTAATAGTAAAAGGAATAAAATGGGAAGTAAAAATATCAATGGAAAGCAAAGCAGTAGTAGTTATTACATGAAGATATGGGTTCAACGATGAGGAAAATTAGGAGACAAGTTCAAAGGAAAAATAACTCGGGAGAGGTTACTGATAGAGGTGTTAAGATTCAAAACGGAGGTAGAAAAACCAACATAACAGTACTTTACCTGAATGCTCGTACTATTCGGAATAAGGTAAATGAGTTGATGCCGCAAATCATCATGAATGACTATGATTTAGTGATGATGTGGAGATGCCGGCGTTGGACTGGGGTGAGCACAGTACGAAGTCTTACACCACCAGGTTAAAGTCCAACAGGTTTGTTTCGATGTCACTCGCTTTCGGAGCGCTGCTCCTTCCTCAGGTGAATGCAGAGGTCTGTTCCAGGAACATTCCTCGTCACAATGGACGTCTCGGCACTCTACACCAGCATCCCCCATGACGACGGCATTGCTGCAACAGCCTCAGTACTCAACACCGACAACTGCCAATCTCCAGACGCAATTCTGCAACTCATCCGCTTCATTCTGGATCACAACGTCTTCACCTTCGACAACAAGTTCTTCATCCAGACGCACGGAACAGCCATGGGGACCAAATTCGCACCCCAATACGCCAACATCTTCATGCACAAGTTTGAACAGGATCTACTCACCGCACAGGACCTTCAACCGACGTTATACACCAGATACATCAATGACATTTTTTTCCTTTGGACCCATGGCAAAGAATCACTGAAACGACTACACGATGACATTAATAAGTTCCATTCAACCATCAGACTCACCATGGACTACTCTCCAAAATCAGTTGCATTCTTGGACACACTCGTCTCCATCAAGGACGGTCACCTCAGCACTTCGCTTTACCGCAAACCCACGGATAACCTCATGATGCTCCACTTCTCCAGCTTCCACCCTAAACACATTAAAGAAGCCATCCCCTATGGACAAGCGCTCCGTATACACAGGATCTGCTCAAACGAGGAGGAGCGTAACAGACATCTACAGACGTTGAAAGATGCCCTCGTACGAACGGGATATGGCACTCGACTCATCGATCGACAGTTCCAACGCGCCACAGCGACAAACCGGACCGACCTCCTCAGAAGACAAACATGGGACACAACCGACAGAATACCCTTCGTCGTCCAGTACTTCCCCGGAGCGGAATAACTACGTCATCTTCTTCACAGCCTTCAACACGTCATTGATGACGACTAACATCTTGCCAAGGTCATCCCCACACCCCCACTACTTGCCTTCAAACAACCGCGCAACCTCAAACGAACCATTGTTTGCAGCAAACTACCCAGTCTTCAGAACAGTGACCACGACACCACACAGCCCTGTCATGGCAATCTCTGCAAGACGTGCCAGATCATCGACATGGATACCACTATTACACGTGAGAACACCACCCACCAGGTACGCGGTACATACTCGTGCGACTCGGCCAACGTTGTCTACCTCATACGCTGCAGGAAAGGATGTCCCGAAGCGTGGTACATTGGCGAGACCATGCAGACGCTGCGACAACGAATGAACGGACATCGCACAACAATCACCAGGCAGGAATGTTCCCTTCCAGTCGGGGAACACTCGGGGAGCAGTCAAGGGCATTCAGCCTCTGATGTCCGGGTAAGCGTTCTCCAAGGCGGCCTTCAGGACCCGCGACAACGCAGAATCGCCGAGCAGAAACTTATAGCCAAGTTCCGCACCGTGCGGCCTCAACTGGGACCTGGGATTCATGTCGCATTACATTCATCCCCCACCATCTGGCCTGCGAAATCCTACCAACTGTCCTGGCTTGATACAATTCACACCTCTTTAACCTGGGGTTACCCCATCTCTGGATCTGTAAAGATTTAATCACCTGCTAATGCTCGCATTCCTAGCATTGTTTGGCATCTTTGAATTTGTCTACATATGTGTTTCTGGAACAGACCTCTGCATTCACCTGAGGAAGGAGCAGCGCTCCGAAAGCTAGTGACATCGAAACAAACCTGTTGGACTTTAACCTGGTGTTGTAAGACTTTGTACTATGATTTAGTGGCCATTCCTGAAACATGGTTAAAGGATGGTCACAACCGGGAGTTACATATCCAAGGGTATCAAACTATTCGGAAGGACAGAGTGGATGGTAAGGGAGGTGGTGTAGCTCTTGTTATTTAAGGATGACATCCAGGCAGTAGTGAGGGATGCCATCGGTGCTATGGAGGATAAGGTTGAATCCATTTGGGTGGAAATCAGGAATAGTAAGGCAAAAGTCACTGAAGGGAGTAGTCGAAAGGCCACTAAATAGTGACATTACTGTGGGGCAGGCAATAAACAAAGAAATAACTGATGCATGGAGAAATAGTACAGCAGTTATCATGGGAGATTTTAATGTACATGTCGATTGGTTTAACCACGTCGGCCAAGGCAGCCTTGAGGAGGAGTTTCTAGAATGCATCCGCGATAGTTTCCTAGAACAGTATGTAATGGAACCTACGAGGGAACAAGCGGTCCTAGATCTGGTCCTGTGTAATGAGACAGGATTGATTCAGGATCTCATAGTTAGGGATCCTCTCGGAAGGAGCGATCACAATATGGTGGAATTTAAAATACAGATGGAGGGTGAGAAGGTAAAATCAAGCACTAGTGTTTTGTGCTTAAACAAAGGAGATTACAATGGGATGAGAGAAGAGCTGGCTAAAGTAGACTGGGAGCAAAGTCTTTAGGGTGAATTAGTTGAGGAACAGTGGAGAACCTTCCAAGTGCTTTTTTACAGTGCTCAGCAAATGTTTATACCAACAAAATGGAAGGACAGTAGAGAGAGGGAAAATCGACCATGGATATCTAAGGAAATAAGGGAGAGTATCAAATTGAAGGAAAAATCATACAAAGTAGCAAAGATTAGTGGAAGACTGGAGGATTGGGAAATCTTTAGGGGGCAACAGAAAGCTACTAAAAAGCTATAAAGAAGAGTGAGAGATTTATGAGAGTAAACTTGCTCTAAGGAGAGTAAACCTGCTCCGAATACAAAAACAAATAGTAAAAGTTTCTACAAATATATAAAACCAAAAAAGAGTGGCTAAGTTAAATATTGGTCCTTTAGAGGATGAGAAGGGAGATAGATTTAATAATGGGAGATGAGGAAATGGCTGAGGAACTGAACTGGTTTTTTGGATCGGTCTTCACAGTTGAAGACTCAAAACATGCCAGTGACTGATGGAAATGAGGCTATGACCGGTAAGGACCTTGAGATGATTGTTATCACTAAGGAGGTGGTAATGGGCAAGCTAATCGGGCTAAAGGTAGACAAGTCTCCTGGCCCTGATGGAATGTATCCCAGGGTACTAAAAGAGATGGCTACGGAAATTGCAAATTTACTGGATAAAATTTACCAAAATTCACTACATTCTGGGGTGGTCCTGGCGGATTGGAAAATAGCAAACGTGACACCACTGTTTAAAAAAGGAGGTAGGCAGCAAGCGGGTAATATAGGCCAGTTAGCTTAACTTCGGTAGTAGGGAAGATGCTGGAATCTGTCATCAAGGAAGAAATAATGAGGCATCTGGATGGAAATTGTCCCATTGGACAGATGCAGCATGTGTTCATAAAGGGCAGGTTGTGCCTAACTAATTTAGTGGAATTGTTTGAGGACATTACCAGTGCGGTAGACAACGGGGAGCCAATGGATGTGATATATCTGGATTTCCAGAACGTTTTTGACACAATGCCACACAAAAGGTTGCTGCATAAGATAATGATGCATAGCGTTAAGCGTAAAGTAGTAGCATGGATAGAGGATTGGTTAATTAATAGAAAGCAAAGAGTGGGGATTAATGGGTGTTTCTCTGGTTGCAATCAGTCGCCAGTGGTGTCCCTCAGGGATCAGTGTTGGGCCCACAGTTGTTCACAATTGACATAGCTGATTTTGAAGTTGGCGACCAAGTGCAATGTATCCAAGTTTGCAGACGACACTAAGATGAGTGGTAAAGCAAAAAGTGTAGAGGATACTGGAAGTCTGCAGAGGGATTTGGATAGTTTAAGTGAATGGGCTAGGGTCTGGCAGATGGAGTACCATGTTGACAAATTTGAGGTTATCCATTTTGGTAGGAATAACAGCAAAAGGGATTATTATTTAAATGATAAAATATTAAAACATGCTGCTGTGCAGAGTGGCCTGGGTGTCCTAGTGCATGAGTCGCAGAAAGTTGGTTTCCAGGTGATTAAGAAGGCGAATGGAGTTTTATCCTTCATTGCTTCAGTAAGTTTATCCTTCATTCAGCAAATTTTAAAGCGCTGGTGGACCAGGATAAGAGTGGTCCTAGGGTGAATGTACTCTCCTGGGGGAAGGCTAATTATAACAATATTAGGCAGGAACTGAAGAACCTAGATTGGGGGCGGATGTTTGCGGATAAATCAACATCTGACATGTGGGAGGCTGTCAAATGTCAGTTGAAAGGAATTGAGGACCGGCATGTTCCTGTGAGGAAAAAGGATAAATATGGCAAATTTTGGGAACCTTGGATAACGAGAGATATTGTAGACCTTGTCAAAAGGAAAAAGGAGGCATTTGTCAGGCCTAGAAGTCTATGAACAGACGAAGCCTGTGTGGAATATAAAGAAAGTAGGAAAGAACTTAAGCAAGGAGTCAGGAGGGTTAAAAGATGTCACAAAACATCATTGGCAAATAGGGTTAAGGAAAATACCAAGGCTTTTTACACGTACGTAAAAAGCAAGAGGGCAGCATGGTAGCACAAGTGGACAGCACTGTGGCTTCACAGCGCCAGGGTCCCAGGTTTGATTCCCTGCTGGGTCACTGTCTGTGCGGAGTCTGCTCGTTCTCCCCGTGTCTGCGTGGGTTTCCTCTGGGTGCTCCGGTGTCCTCCCGCAGTCCAAAGACGTGCCGGTTAGATGGATGGGCCATCATAAATTGCCCTTGGTGTCCAAAAAAGGTTGGGAGAGGTTATTGGGTTCCGGGGATAGGCTTAAATGGGTCGGTGCAGACTCGATGGGCTGAATGGCCTCCTTCTGCACTGTATTCTATGTAGCCAGGGACAGGATTGGCCCACTGAAGGACAGGGGAGGGAATCTATGTGTGGAGCCAGAGGAAATAGGAGAGGTACTAAATGAATACTTTGCATCAGTATTCACCAAAGAGAAGCAATTGGTGGATGTTGTGTCTGGAGAAGGGTGTGTAGATAGCCTGTGTCACATTGAGATCCAAAAAGACGAGGTGTTGGGCGTCTTGAAAAATATTAAGGTAGATAAGTCCCCAGGGCGTGATGGGATCTACCCCAGAATACTGAATGAGACTAGAGAGGAAATTGTTGAGGCCTTGACATAAATCTTTGGATCCTCGCTGTCTTCAGGGGATGTCCCGGAGGACTGGAGAATAGCCAAGGTTGTTCCTTTGTTTAAGAAGGGTAGCAAGGATAATCCAGGGAACTACACTCGATTTCGGCGTGAGAACAGCTGGTGAGTCAGTTTCAGCTGGAGCATTGCGGAAGGAGGTTGCTGGGGGGTAAGTCAACCTTTAAAAGCACTTGTCTTTGCAGGGGCAGGTCAGTCGATTTCGGCGTGAGAACAGCTGGTGAGTCAGTTTCAGCGGGAGCATTGCGGAAGGAGGTTGCTGGGAGGTAAGTCAACCTTTAAAAGCACTTGTCTTTGCAGGGGCAGGCCAGTCGATTTCGGCGTGAGAACAGCTGGTGAGTCAGTTTCAGCGGGAGCATTGCGGAAGGAGGTTGCTGGGAGGTAAGTCAACCTTTAAAAGCACTTGTCTTTGCAGGGGCAGGCCAGTCGATTTCGGCGGGAGTGGAGCTGGCTGGTTAGTCAATTTCAGCAGGAGCTGAGAATTTTTCTTTTTTTTTAAAATTAATTTTTTAGGCGGGAACAGGAAGTCGACCCGCGGACGTCTGGGATGACCCTCACCAATAAATTCTGGTGGAGAGGAAACCCGAGACACTACACGTGTAGTGTCTCCCACCCACCCTCCTCCTCTAACCTAATAATAAAACCCATTGGTCTGAGGTAAGTACCATATTTTATTATATTATTATTATTTTTTATAAAAATTTAATTTAGTTGTTAGCCAGATCTTGGTAGAAAGTTAGAGGAATGGCAGGGAAGGGAGTGCAATGTTCCTCCTGCAGGATGTTTGAGGTGAGGGATGCAGTTAGTGTCCCTGCTGATTTTACCTGCAGGAAGTGCTGCCATCTCCAGCTCCTCCAAGACCGAGTTAGGGAACTGGAGCTGGAGTTGGAAGAACTTTGGATCATTCGGGAGGCAGAGAGGGTCATAGATAGCAGCTTCAGGGAATTAGTTACACCAAAGATTGGAGATAGGTAGGTAACTGTAAGAGGGACTGGGAAAAAGCAGTCAGTGCAGGGATCCCCTGCGGTCGTTCCCCTGAGAAACAAGTATACCGCTTTGGATACTTGTGGGGGGGACGACTTACCAGGGGTAAGCCATGGGGTACGGGCCTCTGGCACGGAGTCTGTCCCTGTTGCTCAGAAGGGAAGGGGGGAGAGGAGCAGAGCATTAGTAATTGGGGACTCTATAGTCAGGGGCACAGATAGGAGATTTTGTGGGAGCGTGAGAGACTCGCGTTTGGTATGTTGCCTCCCAGGTGCAAGGGTACGTGATGTCTCGGATCGTGTTTTCCGGGTCCTTAGAGGGAGGGGGAGCAGCCCCAAGTCGTGGTCCACATTGGCACTAACGACATAGGTAGGAAAGGGGACAAGGATGTCAGGCAGGCTTTCAGGGAGCTAGGATGGAAGTTCAGAACTAGAACAAACAAAGTTGTTATCTCTGGGTTGTTGCCCGTGCCACGTGATAGTGAGATGAGGAATAGGGAGAGAGAGCATTTAAACACGTGGCTACAGGGATGGTGCAGGCGGGAGGGATTCAGATTTTTGGATAACTGGGGCTCTTTCTGGGGAAGGTGGTACCTCTACAGACAGGATGGTCTACATCTGAACCTGAGGGGCACAAATATCCTGGGGGGGAGATTTGTTAGTGCTCTTTGGGGGGGTTTAAACTAATGCAGCAGGGGCATGGGAACCTGGATTGTAGTTTTAGGGTAAGGGAGAATGAGAGTATAGAGGTCAGGAGCACAGATTTGACGTCGCAGGAGGGGGCCAGTGTTCAGGTAGGTGGTTTGAAGTGTGTCTACTTCAATGCCAGGAGTATACGAAACAAGGTAGGGGAACTGGCAGCATGGGTTGGTACCTGGGACTTCGATGTTGTGGCCATTTCGGAGACATGGATAGAGCAGGGACAGGAATGGATGTTGCAGGTTCCGGGGTTTAGGTGTTTTAGTAAGCTCAGAGAAGGAGGCAAAAGAGGGGGAGGTGTGGCGGTGCTAGTCAAGAGCAGTATTACGGTGGCCGAGAGGATGCCAGATGGGGACTCTTCTTCCGAGGTAGTATGGGCTGAAGTTAGAAACAGGAAAGGAGAGGTCACCCTGTTGGGAGTTTTTTATAGGCCTCCTAATAGTTCTAGGGATGTAGAGGAAAGGATGGCGAAGATGATTCTGGATATGAGTGAAAGTAACAGGGTAGTTATTATGGGAGACTTTATCTTTCCAAATATTGACTGGAAAAGATATAGTTCGAGTACAATAGATGGGTCGTTTTTTGTACAGTGTGTGCAGGAGGGTTTCCTGAAACAATATGTTGACAGGCCAACAAGAGGAGAGGCCACGTTGGATTTGGTTTTGGGTAATGAACCAGGCCAGGTGTTGGATTTGGAGGTAGGAGAGCACTTTGGGGACAGTGACCACAATTCGGTGACGTTTACGTTAATGATGGAAAGGGATAAGTATACACCGCAGGGCAAGAGTTATAGCTGGGGGAAGGGCAATTCTGATGCCATTAGACGTGACTTGGCGGGGATAAGGTGGAGAAGTAGGCTGCAAGTGTTGCGCACACTGGATAAGTGGGGCTTGTTCAAGGATCAGCTACTGCGTGTTCTTGATAAGTACGTACCGGTCAGACAGGGAGGAAGGCGTCGAGCGAGGGAACCGTGGTTTACCAAGGAAGTGGAATCTCTTGTTAAGAGGAAGAAGGAGGCCTATGTGAAGATGAAGTGTGAAGTTTCGGTTGGGGCGATGGATAGTTACAAGGTAGCGAGGAAGGATCTAAAGAGAGAGCTAAGACGAGCAAGGAGGGGATATGAGAAGTATTTGGCAGGAAGGATCAAGGAAAACCCAAAAACTTTCTATCGGTATGTCAGGAATAAGCGAATGACTAGGGAAAGAGTAGGACCAGTCAAGGACAGGGATGGGAAATTGAGTGTGGAGTCTGAAGAGATAGGCGAGATACTAAATGAATATTTTTCGTCAGTATTCACTCAGGAAAAAGATAATGTTGTGGAGGAGAATGCTGAGCCCCAGGCTAATAGAATAGATGGCATTGAGGTACGTCGGGAAGAGGTGTTGGCAATTCTGGACAGGCTGAAAATAGATAAGTCCCCGGGTCCTGATGGGATTTATCCTAGGATTCTCTGGGAGGCCAGGGAAGAGATTGCTGGACCTTTGGCTTTGATTTTTATGTCATCATTGGCTACAGGAATAGTGCCAGAGGACTGGAGGACAGCAAATGTGGTCCCTTTGTTCAAAAAGGGGAGCAGAGACAACCCCGGCAACTATAGACCGGTGAGCCTCACGTCTGTAGTGGGTAAAGTCTTGGAGGGGATTATAAGAGACAAGATTTATAATCATCTAGATAGGAATAATATGATCAGGGATAGTCAGCATGGCTTTGTGAAGGGTAGGTCATGCCTCACAAACCTTATTGAGTTCTTTGAGAAGGTGACTGAACAGGTAGACGAGGGTAGAGCAGTTGATGTGGTGTATATGGATTTCAGCAAAGCGTTTGATAAGGTTCCCCACGGTAGGCTATTGCAAAAAATATGGAGGCTGGGGATTGAGGGTGATTTAGAGATGTGGATCAGAAATTGGCTAGCTGAAAGAAGACAGAGGGTGGTGGTTGATGGGATATGTTCAGAATGGAGTACAGTCACAAGTGGAGTACCACAAGGATCTGTTCTGGGGCCGTTGCTGTTTGTCATTTTTATCAATGACCTAGAAGGGTGGGTGAGTAAATTTGCAGACGATACTAAAGTCGGTGGTGTTGTCGATTAGTGTGGAAGGATGTAGCAGGTTACAGAGGGATATAGATAAGCTGCAGAGCTAGGCTGAGAGGTGGCAAATGGAGTTTAATGTAGAGAAGTGTGAGGTGATTCACTTTGGAAGGAATAACAGGAATGCGGAATATTTGGCTAATGGTAAAGTTCTTGAAAGTGTGGATGAGCAGAGGGATCTAGGTGTCCATGTACATAGATCCCTGAAAGTTGCCACCCAGGTTGATAGGGTTGTGAAGAAGGCCTATGGAGTGTTGGCCTTTATTGGTAGAGGGATTGAGTTCCGGAGTCGGGAGCTCATGTTGCAGCTGTACAGAACTCTGGTCCGGCCGCATTTGGAGTATTGCGTACAGTTCTGGTCACCGCATTATAGGAAGGACGTGGAGGCTTTGGAGCGGGTGCAGAGGAGATTTACCAGGATGTTGCCTGGTATGGAGGGAAAATCTTATGAGGAAAGGTTGATGGACTTGAGGTTGTTTTCGTTGGAGAGAAGAAGGTTAAGAGGAGACTTAATAGAGGCATACAAAATGATCAGGGGGTTGGATAGGGTGGACAGTGAGAGCCTTCTCCCGCGGATGGAAATGGCTGGCACGAGGGGACATAACTTTAAACTGAGGGGTAATAGATATAGGACAGAGGTCAGAGGTAGGTTCTTTACGCAAAGAGTAGTGAGGCCGTGGAATGCCCTACCTGCTACAGTAGTGAACTCGCCAACATTGAGGGTATTTAAAAGTTTATTGGATAAACATATGGATGATAATGGCATAGTGTAGGTTAGATGGCTTTTGTTTCGGTGCAACATCGTGGGCCGAAGGGCCTGTACTGCGCTGTATTGTTCTATGTTCTATACAGGCTGGTGAGCCTTACGTCAGTGGTAGGGAAATTACTGGAGAGAATTCTTCAAGACAGGATATACTCCCATTTGGAAGCAAGTATACGTATAGGCGAGAGGCAGCACGCTTTTGCGAAGGGCAGCTTGTGTGTCACTAACTTGATAAGAGTTTTTCGAGGAGGTCACAAAGATCAGTGATGCAGGTAGGGCAATGGATGTTGACTATATGGACTTCAGTAAGACCTTTGACAAGGTCAGTGAAAACAGTGCGAGAGGAGAGACAGCCGGCACAGTGAAAACAGCGCGGGAGGAGAGACAGCCGGCACATTGAAAACAGCGCGGGAGGAGAGACAGCCGGCACATTGAAAACAGTGCGGGAGGAGAGACAGCCGGGAGATTTTAAAAGCGCGGGAGAATTAAAAAAGCGCAGGAGGAAAGAGAGCCGGGACATTGAAAACAGCGCGAGAGGAGAGAGAGCCGGGAGATTTAAAAAGCACGGGAGCTGCGAGTCAGAGCGGAGATTTTAAATGATCGCGGCCTAGTTTCAGGAGCCGTTCGGAGGAGGAGGAGCAGTCCTGTCAGGGAGAGAACCTGAGAACATCTAAGACACTCAGAAGGTAAGTAAGTGATTTTTACTCATTTTTACTTTTATACCTTTTTCAAATTGTGTGTTTCGGGAGGAAACTGAAGTGACATCACAGAAAAGCTGTGACCTGAGTGGTTGGTTGGGAATCTACACTAAATTAAACAAATTAAGCATTAGGAACTAATTAAACATAATTACTTAATTATAATTTAGAGGGGTATCTAAGCCGAAGATCGGAGAGTACTATATTTAGCTTTCGCATTTATATTAGAAATCTAGTGCTAGGAAACAGATCGTTAACAGTAACTTAAAAAAAAAAAATATATAAAAAATTTAAAAAAAACTTTTATTTTCAATTAATTGACGCAATGTCAGTTACAGGGGTGCAGTGCTCCGAATGTGAGATGTGGCAGGTCGGATGGCTTCATCTGCAGAAAGTGCACCCAACTGGAGCTCCTCACAGACCGCATGGTTCGGTTGGAGCAGCAATTGGATGCACTTAGGAGCATGCAGGTGGCAGAAAGCGTCATAGATCGCAGTTATATAAATGTGGTCACACCCAAGGTGCAGGCAGAGAAATGGGTGACCACCAGAAAGGGTAGGCAGTCAGTGCAGGAATCCCCTGTGGTTGTCCCCCTCTCGAACAGGTATACCCCTTTGGATACTGTCGGGGGGGATAGCCTATCAGGGGAAAATAGCAGCAGCCAGAGCAGTGGCACCACGGCTGGCTCTGATGTTCAGAAGGGAGGGTCAAAGCGCAGAAGAGTAATAGTAATAGGGGACTCTATAGTCAGGGGCACAGATAGGCGCTTCTGTGGACGTGAAAGAGACTCCAGGATGGTATGTTGCCTCCCTGGTCCAGGATGTCTCCGAACGGGTAGAGGGCATCCTGAAGGGGGAGGGCAAACAGGCAGAGGTCGTTGTACATATTGGTACTAACGACATAGGCAGTAAGGGACATGAGGTCCTGCAGCAGGAGGTCAGGGAGCTAGGCAGAAAGTTAAAAGACAGGACCTCGAGGGTTGTAATCTCGGGATTACTCCCTGTGCCACATGCCAGTGAGGCTGGAAATAGGAAGATAGAGCAGCTAAACACGTGGCTAAACAGCTGGTGTAGGAGGGAGGGTTTCCGTTATCTGGACCACTGGGAGCTCTTCCGGGGCAGGTGTGACCTATATAAGAAGGACGGGTTGCATCTAAACCGGAGAGGCATAAATATCCTGGCCGCGAGGTTTGCTAGTGTCACACTGAAGGGTTTAAACTAGTATGGCAGGGGGGTGGGCACGGGAGCAATAGGTCAGAAGGTGAGAGCATTGAGGGAGAACTAGGGAATAGGGACAGTGGGGCTCTGAGGCAGAGCAGACAGGGAGAAGTTGCTGAACACAGCGGGTCTGGTGGCCTGAAGTGCATATGTTTTAATGCAAGAAGTATTACGGGTAAGGCAGATGAACTTGGAGCTTGGATGAGTACTTGGAACTATGATGTTGTTGCCATTACAGAGACCTGGTTGAGGGAAGGGCAGGATTGGCAGCTAAACGTTCCAGGATTTAGATGTTTCTGGCGGGATAGAGGGGGTGTAAAAGGGGAGGCGGAGTTGCGCTACTGGTTCGGGAGAATATCACAGCTGTACTGCAGGAGGACACCTCAGAGGGCAGTGAGGCGAAATGGGTCGAGATCAGGAATAAGAAGGGTGCAGTCACAATGTTGGGGGTTTACTACAGGCCTCCCAACAGATAGAGGAGCAGATAGGTAGACAGATTTTGGAAAAGAGTAAAAACAACAGGGTTGTGGTGATGGGAGACTTCAACTTCCCCAATATTGACTGGGACTCACTTAGTGCCAGGGGCTTAGACGGGGCGGAGTTTGTAAGGAGCACCCAGGAGGGCTTCTTAAAACAATATGTATACAGTCCAACTAGGGAAGGGGCGGTACTGGACCTGGTATTGGGGAAATGAGCCCGGCCAGGTGGTAGATGTTTCAGTCGGGGAGCATTTCGGGAACAGTGACCACAATTCAGTAAGTTTTAAAGTACTGGTGCACAAGGATAAGAGTGGTCCTAGGATGAATGTGCTAAATTGTGGGAAGGCTAATTATAACAATATTAGGCGCGAACTGAAGAACATAGATTGGGGGCGGATGTTTGAGGGCAAATCAACATCTGACATCTGGGAAGCTTTCAAGTGTCAGTTGAAAGGAATTCAGGACCGGCATGTTCCTGTGAGGAAGAAGGATAAATACGGCAATTTTCGGGAACCTTGGATAACGAGAGATATTGTAGGCCTCGTCAAAAAGAAAAAGGAGGCATTTGTCAGTGCTAAAAGGCTGGGAACAGACTAAGCCTGTGTGGAATATAAGGAAAGTAGGAAGGAACTTAATCAAGGAGTCAGGAGGGCTAGAAGGGGTCATGAAAAGTCATTGGCAAATTGGGCTAAGGAAAATCCCAACGCTTTTTACACGTACGTAAAAAGCAAGAGGGTAGCCAGGGAAAGGGTTGGCTCACTGAAGGATAGGCAAGGGAATCTATGTGTGGAGCCAGAGGAAATGGGCGAGGTACTAAATGAATACTTTGCATCAGTATTCACCAAAGAGAAGAAATTGGTAGATGTTGAGTCTGGAGAAGGGTGTGTAGATAGCCAGGGTCACATTGAGATCCAAAAAGACGAGGTGTTGGATGTCTTAAAAAATATTAAGGTAGGTAAGTCCCCAGGGCCTGATGGGATCTACCCCAGAATACTGAAGGAGGTTGGAGAGGAAATTGCTGAGGCCTTGACAAATCTTTGGATCCTCACTGTCTTCAGGGGATGTCCCGGAGGACTGGAGAATAGCCAATGTTGTTCCTCTGTTTAAGAAGGGTACCAAGGATAATCCAGGGAACTACAGGCCGGTAAGCCTTACTTCAGTGGTAAAGAAATTACTGGAGAGAATTCTTCGTGACAGGATCTACTCCCATTTGGAAGCAAATAGACGTATTAGAACATAGAACATAGAACAATACAGCGCAGTACAGGCCCTTCGGCCCACGATGTTGCACTGAAACAAAAGCCATCTAACCTTCACTATACCATTATCATCCATATGTTTATCCAATAAACTTTTAAATGCCCTCAATGTTGGCGAGTTCACTACTGTAGCAGGTAGGGCATTCCACGGCCTCACTACTCTTTGCGTAAAGAACCTACCTCTGACCTCTGTCCTATATCTATTACCCCTCAGTTTAAAGCTATGTCCCCTCGTGCCAGCTATTTCCATCCGCGATAGAAGGCTCTCACTGTCCACCCTATCCAACCCCCTGATCATTTTGTATGCCTCTATTAAGTCTCCTCTTAACCTTCTTCTCTCCAACGAAAACAACCTCAAGTCCATCAGCCTTTCCTCATAAGATTTTCCCTCCATACCAGGCAACATCCTGGTAAATCTCCTCTGCACCCGCTCCAAAGCCTCCACGTCCTTCCTATAATGCGGGGACCAGAACTGTACGCAGTACTCCAAATGCGGCCGTACCAGAGTTCTGTACAGCTGCAACATGACCTCCTGACTCCGGAACTCAATCCCTCTACCAATAAAGGCCAACACTCCATAGGCCTTCTTCACCACCCTATCAACCTGGGTGGCAACTTTCAGGGATCTATGTACATGGGCGGTGAGGCAGCATGGTTTTGTGAAGGGGAGGTCGTGTCTCACTAACTTGATAGAGTTTTTCGAGGAGGCCGCTAAGGTGATTGATGCAGGTAGGGCAGTGGATGTTGTCGAGATGGACTTCAGTAAGGCCTTTGACAAGGTCCCTCATAGAACATAGAACATAGAACAATACAGCGCAGTACAGGCCCTTCGGCCCACGATGTTGCACCGAAACAAAAGCCATCTAACCTACACTATACCATTATCATCCATATGTTTATCCAATAAACTTTTAAATGCCCTTAATGTTGGCGAGTTCACTACTGTAGCAGGTAGGGCATTCCACGGCCTCACTACTCTTTGCGTAAAGAACCTACCCCTGACCTCTGTCCTATATCTATATTTTGTACTAGTCTACCCTCATGGTAGACTAGTACAAAAGGTGAAGTCGCACGGGATCAGGGGTGAGCTGGCAAGGTGGATACAGAACTGGCTAGGTCATAGAAAGCAGAGAGTAGCAATGGAAGGATGCTTTTCTAATTGGAGGGCTGTGACCAGTGGTGTTCCACAGGGATCTGTGCTGGGACCTTTGCTGTTTGTAGTCTATGTAAATGATTTGGAGGAAAATGTAACTGGTCTGATTAGTAAGTTTGCAGACGACACAAAGGTTGGTGGAATTGCGGATAGCGATGAGGACTGTCAGAGGATACAGCAGGATTTAAATTGTTTAGAGACTTGGGTGGAGAGATGGCAGATGGAGTTTAATCCGGACAAATGTGAGGTAATGCATTTTGGAAGGTCTAATGCAGGTAGGGAATATACAGTGAATGGTAGAACCCTCAAGAGTATTGAAAGTCAAAGAGATCTAGGAGTACAGGTCCACAGGTCACTGAAAGGGGCAACACAGGTGGAGAAGGTGGTCAAGAAGGCATACGGCATGCTTGCCTTCATTGGCCGGGGCATTGAGTATAAGAATTGGCAAGTCTTGTTGCAGCTGTATAGAACCTTAGTTAGGCCACACTTGGAGTATCGTGTTCAATTCTGGTCGCCACACTACCAGAAGGATGTGGAGGCTTTAGAGAGGGTGCAGAAAAGATTTACCAGAATGTTGCCTGGTATGGAGGGCATTAGCTATGAGGAGCGGTTGAATAAACTCTGTTTGTTCTCACTGGAACGAAGGAGGTTGAGGGGCGACCTGATAGAGGTCTACAAAATTATGAGGGGCATAGACAGAGTGGATAGACAGAGGCTTTTCCCCGGGGTAGAGGGGCCAATTACTAGGGGGCATAGGTTTAAGGTGAGAGGGGCAAGGTTTAGAGTAGATGTACGAGGCAAGTTTTTTACGCAGAGGGTAGTGGGTGCCTGGAACTCGCTACCGGAGGAGGTGGTGGAAGCATGGACGATAGTGACATTTAAGGGGCATCTTGACAAATACATGAATAGGATGGGAATAGAGGGATACGGACCCAGGAAGTATAGAAGATTGTAGTTTAGTCGGGCAGCATGGTCGGCACGGGCTTGGAGGGCCGAAGGGCCTGTTCCTGTGCTGTACATTTCTTTGTTTGTTTGTCTGTACCTCTTGTAATTTTACAGACCTAAATCAGGACTCCCTTCAACCTGTATTTCCAACAAAAACATTCTGAGTTTATTCAACCTCGCCTCATAGCTAACACCCTCCAGACTCGGCAACATCCTGGTCAACTTCCTTTGCACTCTCCCCAAAGCATCCACGTCTTTCTGGTAGTGTGGCGACCAGCATTGCATGCAATATTCCAAATGTGCATAACTAAAGTTTTATACAACTCTAATGTGACCTGCCAACTCTTGTACTCAATGCCCCGACCGATGAAGACAAGCATACCGTATGCTTTCTTGACCACCTTATCAACCTGCATTGCCACTTTCATGGGACTATTGACCTGGGCGCACAGATCCATTTGTATGTCAATGCTCAGAAGGGTTCTGCCATTTACTGTATAATTCACACTTGAATTTGATCTTCCAAAATGCATCACCTCACATTTGTCTGGATTGAACTCCATCTGCCATTTCTCTGCCTAACTCTCCAATCTATCTATATTCTGCTGTATTCCCTGACAGTCCCCTTCACTATCTGCAACTGCACCTATCTTAGTTTCATCTGCAAACTTGCTTATCAGACCATCTACATTTTTTTTTATATATATATATATATATATATATATATATGTTACAAACAACAGTGGTCCCAGCACTGATCCTTGTGGAACACCACAGTTACAGATCTCCATTCTGAAAAACTCACTTCCACTGTTACCCTCTGTCTCCTGTTGCCAAGCCAGTTCTTTATTCAGCTAGCTAGCACACCCTGAATCCCATGCGACTTTACATTTTGCACCAGTCTGACATGAAGGACCTTTTCAAACGCCTTACTGAAGTCCATGTTGATGACCCATAGCCTTTCCCTCATCAGTTAATTTTGTAACCTCCTCAAAAATCTCCATCAAGTTGGTATAACATGACCGTCCCTACAGAAAACCATGTTGTCTATCACTAACAAGTTCATTCGCTTCCAACTGTGAATAAATCCTGTCCCTCAGCATCTCTCCAATAGCTTCCCCATTACTGACATTGGGTTCACTGGCCTAAAATTACATGGATTATTCCTGCTTCGCTTCTTAAACAAAGGGACATTCTCCAGTCCTCTGGAACCTCACCTGTGGTCATAGATGATGTAGAGATATCTGTTAAGGCTCCAGCCATTTCCTCTCTTGCCTCTCACAGAAACCTGGGATATATCCCATCTGGCCCAGGGGACTTGTCTACCTTAAAGCATTTTAAGATATCCAACACTTCCTTATTATTATGCTGACACGTCCTAGAGGATTCACACACCCATTTTTTGGAACCTGAACATCCATCATGTTGCTTCACAGCACCTGGAACCCTGGTTCGCGATTGCCGGCTTGGAATGTCACGTTAAGAAATGTTTGTCTGCTCAAGTGGCTGCAGTGATGTCAAGAGTGTGGGTGGAGCTGAGCTCTGGCTCTGCTTTTTAGTTTCGCTTTGAGGAAAAGCTTTGGTGTGTCTGTGTTTTTTCGTTTCGTTTTCGTGTTGGAGCTGCAGCCAGCCAAAGAAAGTGTAATTTTGATCTCTCTGCCGTCTTTAGATCATTTGGTGAATTCAGAGTGATAACTGCTCTCAGTAGAGAATTTGAACCTGATGTGTTTCTGTACTCTTTGGGGGTTGCATTTGAATTGATGGTTGCGAAGATGTTCACTGTGTGTTAAAAAGGTGAACTGAGTTCATAGAATAAACATTGTTTTGCTTTAAAAACTACTTTTAGATTTCTGCTGCACCACACCTGTAGAATGGGCCGTGTGCTCCCCATACAACAATCTCGTAAAAGTCGTGGGTCAGGTGATCTCCATGATATACTTTGGAGTTCTCTAAACCCTGGCCCATAACAAATTGGGGTCACCGACTGCAGGGTCTGCATGTTCTCCCCGTGTTTGAGTGGGTTTCCTCCGGGTGCTCCGGTTTCCCCCCCACAAATCCCGAAAGACGTGCTTGTTAGGTGAATTGGACATTCTGAATTCTCCCTCGGTGTTCCCAACCAGGCGCCAGAGTGTGGCAACTAGGGTTTTTTCACAGTAACCTCATTCCAGTGTTAATGTAAGCCTACTTGTGACACTAAAAGATTATTATGTCCCTCTCCTTGGTGAATGCCGATGCAAAGTACTCACTAAGAATCTCACCTGACTTCATGCATAACGTCCCTCCTTTGTCCTTGTGTGAGCCTATTCTTTCTCTAGCTACTCTCTTGCTCCTTATATATGTATAAATGGCCTTGGGATTATCTTTAACCCTGCTTGGCAATTACATTTCTTGGCCTCTTTTAGCTTCCTAACTCCCTGTTTGAGTCATAGAATCATAGAATTTACAGTGTAGAAGGAGGCCATTCGGCCCAGCGAGTCTGCACTGGCTCTTGGAAAGAGAACCCTACTTCAGAAGCCCATGCCTCCACCCTATCCCTGTAACCCAATAACCCCGCGTAATCGTTTTGGACACCTAAGGGCAATTTATCATGGCCAATCTACCTAACCTGCACATTCTCGGACTGTGGGAGGAAACCGGAGCACCCTGCGTAAACCCACGCAGATACAGGGAGAACGTGCAGATTCTGCACCGACAGTGACCCAAGCTGGCAATCGAACCTGGGACCCTGGAGCTGTGAAGCAACTGTGCTAACCACTGTACTGCCCTATTTTCTGTTCCTACTTTCCCTCTGTTCTTCAAAAGCTTTGTCTCATTTTAGTTGTCTCGACCTTATGTATGTTTCCTTTTTCTTTTTTACTAGTCTCACAATTTCCCCCATCATCCATGGGCCCCTAATCCTGCCATTTCTGTCCTTCATTTCTGCAGGGACATGCCTGTCCTGCATTCTAATCACCTGGCCTCTAAAAACTGTGACTTCTAACACATTCAAGGAGTCAGATTAGAAATAGTGAAACCAGGATCTCTGAAAGGGAGTCTGAAGTGTAAAGAGTGGAATAATGTTTATGTTGATCATTGATCTCCTGATGATCAATCGTGGTTGAACATGTTGGAGAGTTGATTTCAACTCCAGAACAATGCCACCACGAAACACATCTTCCCTTTACCTCCCCTGTCAGAATTCCATAAGGAACCTCTCCCTCCATGGCACCCATGTCCACTCCTCCTTCACACTCAACTTCTCATCCCCTTCCCACAGCACCTTCCCTTGAAATAGCAGAAGGTGTAACACCTGCCCCTTTCCTCCTCCCTCCACACTGTTGAAGGCCCCAAAGACTCCTTTTTGATGATGCAACATTTCACTTGCATTCCCCTTCAATTAAGTCCACCGCATTCGCTGTTCCCAATATGGTCTCCTCTATATGAAGGAGACTAAACGCAGACTGGATGACCACTTTGCGGAATACCTTCACTCAGCCTGCAAACATGATCTTAAGCTTCCTGCTTCTTGCCATTTCAATTTTTGCTGTCATGCTCACCTGTCCGTCGCGGACATGCTGCAATGCTGCAGTGAAACCCAACACAAATTGGAAGAGCAGCACCTCATCTTCTGATTAGGCATGTTACAGCCCTCGGGACTCAACAACTTTAGACTGTGACGTTTCTCCCCCACCGTAAACATTTTTTATGCACCCCAGACATTTTTTTATCCCTGTGTAAAAACCATCTCTGCCAATGGGCCATCTGGCACTTGCTCTTAGGTTTTGCCAAAACTTCATTGCAATTTCTCTTAGACTTTACGAATCACTGATCTTCTATACTGTTAGCTGTCCTACCCCCCTCATATGCAGTATATAATCCAACACCTCCCCGTCTTTAGTTCTGAACAAGTCATATGGACCCGAAACGTTAATTCCTGTTTTCGCTCCCTACAGATGCTGTCAGACCTGCTGAGTCTTTCCATCGTTCTCTGCTTTAGTTTATGAAAGGGAATACCTTTATGGATTATAATTGCTAACCACCATGCCACCCTTTCACATTTGAAAATGATCAGATGCAGGCAAGTGAGTTTCATGCAGTAAGGCTATGCCCATTTTCAAATGATGTTAATGAGAGTGACCTTCATTTCTTTTAGCGGGTAGTTTAGACCGTTGTAATTCCAGGCAACAAAGCAGCAAAATGACCTTCCATCCAAAACCATCCCATCTTTCATCCTTCTCCAGTATTATTATGATGAGTAACATGTTTTTGAAAAAATAAAATAAACTTTAATGCCTCAATGATTTCTTTTTCCTTTAGTTGTTCTCAAATCTTTAATTCATGGACTCTCATACAGTCCTGCTGAATTGACAGCCTACTTGGAGAAAAATAGTTGTTCAGTTTCTGTGCATTAAATCAATCTGCACTTTTTGTTTCACAGAGTTTTCCAAAGCCAATTTGCTTTAACAAGGAAACTGAAACATTTGAAGTCGTAGACAATGCCAAGACAAATCTGATAAAGCACTTAAAAAGTTTGGAGTATGCTCATACTCCAATGGACCCCATTTATGATGTGACAATCAAATCCGAAAGAAAATATCCCCAATTTGAACAAAACATCTCTGCTATTGGTCTGAAATTTGGAAGCAGCTTCACTGTACAGGTAGGTAGATGATTCACAGTGTCATTATGTGCCTGAGTCGTGATTGTGTATTCAGGAGTCGGCGCAGTAGCACAGTGGTTAGCAATGTAGCATCATAGCTCCAGGGTCCCAGGTTCAACTCCCAGCTTGGGTCACTGTCTGTGCGGAGTCTGCGTGGGTCTCCGGGTGCTCTGGTTTCCTCCCACAGTCCAAAAGATGTGCCGGTTAGGTGGATTGCCCTTTGTGTCCACAAAGTAGTGAACTCGCCAACATTGAGGGCATTTAAAAGTTTATTGGATAAACATATGGATGATAATGGCATAGTGTAGGTTAGATGGCTTTTGTTTCGGTGCAACATCGTGGGCCGAAGGGCCTGTACTGCGCTGTATTGTTCTATGTTCTATAAAGGTTAGGTGGGGCTACAGAGATAGGGAGGTGTGGGCTTAAGTGGGGTGCTCTTTCCAAGGGCCATTGCAGACTCGATTGGCATTTTATGAGTCATTTACAGTGCAGGAGGAGGCAACTTAGCCTTTTGAGTCCATGCTGGTTCTCCTTGGAGCTGTTCAGTCAGCCCCATTCTCCCCTCCCCATAGCTCTGCAAGCTTATTTCCTGCCAAGTGCTCATCCAATTCATTTTGAAAGTGTTGCTTGTCTCTGTTTTTACCACCCTTGGTCAGTGAGTTCCAAGTCATTACCACACTCTATGCAATAGAAGTTCTTCCTCATATTCCTCTGCATTTCTTACCAAAAATCTTAAGTCAGTGTTCCCTGGGCCTTTTACTATCAGCTAATGGGAATGGTTTTCAAAGAACAAAGAACAATTCAGCACAGGAACAGTCCCTTTGGCCCTGCGCCGATCATGGATCATGACTAAACTAAAACCGTATGCATTTACGGAGTCCGTATCCTTCCATTCCCACCCTATTCATCTATTTGTCTAGATGCCCTTTAAATGCCACTATCGTACCTGCTCCCACCAGCTGTCTAGTTAAACATAGAACAGTACAGCACAGAACAGGCCCTTCGGCCCTCGATGTTGTGCCGAGCATTGTCCGAAACCAAGATCAAGGTATCCCACTCCCTGTCATTCTGGTGTGCTCCATGTGCCTATCCAATAACCGCTTGAAAGTTCCTAAAGTGTCCGACTCCACTATCACAGCAGGTAGTCCATTCCACACCTTATCCACTCTGAGTAAAGAATCTACCTCGGACATCCCTCCTGTATCTCCCACCCTGAATCTTATAGTTGTGCCCCCTTGTAACAGCTCCATCCACCCGAGGAAATAGTCTCTGAACATCCATTCTATCTATCCCCCTCATTATCTTATAAACCTCTATTAAGTCGCCTCTCATCCTTCTCCGCTCCAATGAGAAAAGCCCCAGCTCCCTCAACCTTTCCTCATAAGGCCTATCCTGCAAACCAGGCAGCATCCTGGGAAATCTCCTTTGCACCCTTTCCAATGCTTCCACATCCTTCCTATAATGAGGTGACCATAACTGCACACAATACTCCAAATGTGGTCTCACCAGGGTCATGTATAGTTGCAGCATAACTCCGCATCTCTTAAACTCTCGCCCCCTGTTAATAAATGCTAACACACTATATGCGTACTTCACGGCCCTATCCACTTGAGTGGCAACCTTCAGAGATCTGTGGACGTGAACCCCAAGATCTCTCTGTTCCTCCACATTCCTCAGAACCCTGCCGTTGAACCTGTAATCTGCATTCAAATTTTTTCTCCCAAAATGAATCACCTCGCACTTATCAGGGTTAAACTCCATCTGCCATTTTTCGGCCCAGCTCTGCATCCTATCAATGTCTCTTTGCAGCCTACAACAGCCCTCCACCTCATCCACTACTCCACCAATCTTGGTGTCATCAGCAAATTTACTGACCCACCCTTCAGCCCCCTCCTCCAAGCTATTGATAAAAATCACAAATAGCAGAGGACCCAGCACTGATCCCTGTGGTACACCGCTGGTAACTGGTCTCCAGTCTGAAAATTTTCCATCCACCACCACCACCCTCTGTCTTCTATGTGATAGCCAGTTACTTATCCAATCGGTCAAATTTCCCTCTATCCCACACCTCCTTACTTTCTTCATGAGCCGACCATGGGGAACCTTATCAAACGCCTTACTAAAATCCATGTATACGACATCAACTGCTCTACCTTCATCTACACACTTAGTTCCCTCCTCAAAGAATTTAATCAAATTTGTGAGGCAAGGCCTACCCTTCATGAATCCACGTTGACTATCCCGGATTAAGCTGCATCTTTCCAAATAATCATAAATCCTGTCCTTCAGGACCTTTTCCATTATCTTCCCGACCACCGAAGTAAGACTAACTGGCCTATAATTACCAGAGTCATTCCTATTCCCTTTCTTGAACAGAGGAACAACATTCGCCACTCTCCAGTCCTCTGGCACTATCCCCGTGGACAGTGAGGACCCAAAGATCAAAGCCAAAGGCTCTGCAATCTCATCCCTTGCCTCCCAAAGAATCCTTGGGTATATCCCATCTGGCCCAGGGGACTTGTCGACCCTCAGGTTTTTCAAAATTGCTAAGACATCCTTCCTCAGAACATCTACTTCCTCCAGCCGACCCGCCTGAATCACACTCATCCTCAAAAACATGGCCCCTCTCCTTTGTGAACATTGAAGAAAAGTATTCATTCAAGGCCTCTCCTATTTCTTCTGACTCCATGCACAAGTTCCCGCTACTGTCCTTGACCGGCCCTACCCTCACCCTGGTCATTCTTTTATTTCTCACATAAGAGGAAAAAGCCTTGGGGTTTTCCTTTATCTGACCCGCCAAAGACTTCTCATGTCCCTTCCTAGATCTCCTAAGCTCTTTTTCAGCTCATTCTTTGCTACTTTGTAACCTTGAAGCGACCCTACTGAACCTTGTTTTCTCATCCTTGCATACTCTTCCTTTTTTCTCTTGACAAGACATTCAACCACTTTTGTGAACCATGGTTCCCTCACACGGCCATTTCCTCCCTGCCTGACAGGGACATACCTATCAAGGACATTTGTTCTTTGAACAAGCTCCACTTTTCATTTGTGCCTTTCCCTGACAGTTTCTGTTCCCATCTTATGCTCCCTAATTCTTGCCTAATCGCATCATAATTGCCCCTCCCCCAATTATAAACCTTGCTCTGCCATATGGCCCTATCCCTCTCCATTGCAATAGTGAAAGACACCGAATTGTGGTCTCTATCTCCAAAGTGCTCGCCCACAAACAAATCTAACACTTGGCACGGTTCATTACCCAGTACCAAATCCAATGTGGCCCCCCCTCTTGGCGGCCTATCCACATATTGTGTCAGGAAACCCTCCTGCACACCCTGTACAAAAACTGCCCCATCCGAACTGTTCGACCTATAGAGGTTCCAATCAATATTTGGAAAGTTAAAGTCACCCATGACAACTACCCTGAGACCTCCACACCTATCCATAATCTGTTTTGCAATTTCTTCCTCCACATCTCTATTACTATTTGGGGGCCTATAGAAAACTCCTAACAGTGTGACTGCTCCTTTCCTATTTCTAACTTCAGCCCATATTACCTCAGTAGGCAGATCCCCTTCAAACTGCCTTTTTGCAGCCGTTAAACTATCCTTGATTAACAATGCTACTCCTCTTTTGCTATCTTCCCTACTCTTACTGAAACATCTACACCCCGGAACTTCCAACAACCATTCCTGTCCCTGTTCTAACCATGTCTCCGTGATGGCCACAACATCGTAGTCCCAAGTACCAATCCACGCTCCAAGTTCACCCACTTTATTCCGGATGCCCCTTGCATTGAAGTAGACACACTTCAACCCACCTTTCTGTCTGCCGGTACACTCCAGCCACCTTGATACCCTCCTCAGTACCTCATTACTCTCGGTACTGGCTTCTGGAACACAGCTCGTTTTCCCAGCTCTTGACAAATTAGTTTAAACCCCCTCGAAGAGCCGTAGCAAATTTCCCTCCCAGGATATTCGTGCCCCAATGGTTCAGGTGCAAACTGTCCTGTCTGTACAGGTCCCACCTTCCCCAGAATGTGCTCCAATTATCCAAGTAACTGAAACCCTCCCTCCTACACCATCCCTGTAGCCACGTGTTTATCTGCACTCTCTCCCTGTTCCTCACCTCACTAGCACGTGGCACCGGCAACAAACCAGAGATGACAACATGGTTTGTCCGGGCTCTCAGCATCCACCCTAGCTCTCTAAATTCCTGTTTTAAATCTAGTTAGTGTTCCATATATTACACACCTGTGTAAAAAAAACCAAAAAAAAACAAATTTGTCTCGCACATCAATTCTAAACTTTCTCCCACACAATTTAAACCTATGTCCCCTAGTACTTGACTTTCCTACCCTAGGAAAGAGCATATGGCAATACACTCTGTCAATGCTCGTACAGCCCCAGTGCATCCCCCACGGTTGTGGCGACTAAGGTGAAGGCCACCATTCCTGGTTGAATTCTGAAGTGCATTGTCTGCAGGGGATGATAGTCAGACAGGTTAGCACAGTGAGTACCCCCGTGCCCAACCAGGTCCACCGTGCTATAAGCTGGCCCCGGTCTGCACTGCCATGTCCCCCACACCCATCTCCGGCCATTCCCCTGGCACCTGACCCCCTCATACCTGGCCTCGTCAGTGCCCAGCACTGTGGGGGCCTCTGGCCCTGGCGCACTACCCATGCCAGCAGTATGCTCCGCTGACCCATCCGGCGCCCTCCTGCAGGGGCTACTGTGGGCTGTGGACAGTGCTGTTGGGTGGGCCACATGCTGACCCGCTGTGAGTGGCGCCCGGTTGGGAGGGGAGAGTTGTTGGGGTGGAGGGTGGGGTGCAGGGGTGAATGTTCGAGGCTGGGGTGGTGGTGTGGGGGATGGGGGCTGGGGTGCACGGGTGGTGTGGAGGACGGGTGCTGTGGTGTGCTGGTGATAGGATGGGGGCACCCATATGGCCAGTGTCATTCTGCACAACCACGGGCCATGGTGGATGGTCAGTGGGGTGCGCAGCAAGACGTCTGTCTTGCAGGCCACTGCAATGGCAGTCCGTGCCTTGCCATTGGTAATTCCTCACGGCAGAGGCGGTACATTGTCGAAGCCCTGGAGAATATTGGGTCCATTCCGCTAATAATATGCCAATGGCGTTTACTGTACGTGTGTAGTGGAAAGCATTGACGCTGTTGTTGAGGCACCCGGAACATGGCATTCTGGCATGCGCCTAGCATCTGCCACGCTTTTGGTTCACTACCGATACTCTGTCCAATCTTCCTAGACAATAGTTTCCTGACACCAAATCCTTTAAAAGAATGGTAACTCTTTCAACAGCTAATGACTGGGACATTCAGTTCTGAAATCAAAACCAGTTCCAGACAATGGATAAACATCCAATTTGAAGTTATTGTGAAGAAAGACAATCACACGACTCAAGTGGCCATTGTGAAATAACTGTCAGCCTTTGAGAAATGGTTAGTGTGCTGTTTAACATCCAACCGGAGACACCCCCCATCTGCAGCATCAACTATCACTGAATCATAGAATCATAGAATTTACAG
This sequence comes from Scyliorhinus torazame, assembly GCF_047496885.1. Lineage (NCBI taxonomy): Eukaryota > Metazoa > Chordata > Chondrichthyes > Carcharhiniformes > Scyliorhinidae > Scyliorhinus > Scyliorhinus torazame. The sequence continues at coordinate 67,059,057 of NC_092717.1, read as the reverse complement.
TGCAGAAGGAGGCCATTTGGCCCATCGAGTCTGCACCGGCCCTTGGAAAGGGCACCCTACCTAAACCCACACCTCCACCCTATCCCCGTAACCCAGTAACCCCACCTAACCTTTTTTGGGACACGGGGGCAATTTAGCATGGCCAATCCAACTAACCTGCACATCTTTGGACTGTGGGAGGAAACTGGAGCGCCCGGAGGAAACCCACGCAGACACAAGGAGAATGTGCAGACTCCGCACAGACAGTGACCCAAGCCGGAAATCGAACCTGGGACCCTGGAGCTGTGAAGCAACTACTAACCACTGTGCTACCATGCTGCCCATGGACAGAACATCTGTCTTCAGCCAGCTGAACTTGAACTCCTATGTGAAATAATTCCTCATTGGACCATGACTCACTAAATCATATGCACTATTACTATCTAGTTATAAACAGTGTGTGTCTGTGTCGCACATCATTCCTTCAGATACTCTACTGTCTTGTTCCACTGTCTGCCAACCTCCAGTCTGATAAATAACTACTGGTATTTTCTACGACTGACTGATTTCTGTGTTTATACAATTTTCGTTTTGATTTTTCCAACTCAGGGGCAGTTTAGCATAGTCAATCCACCTACCCTGTGTTATGGGGGTGAGACCCACGCAGACACAGGGAGAATGTGCAGACTCTACACGGACTGTAGCCATTTGATAAAACACACTTTTCTTAAAGGGACTCTCATGACACCAGGACATCTCTACACAACGGAACAAAGTGCGATACAGCACAGGAACAGACCCTTTGGCCCTCTAAGCCTGTACTGGTCATGATACCAACCTTGGACAAAACCCTCAGCACATCCTTGTGCGCCGTATCTCTCTATATCCATCCTATCTATCTATTTGTCAAGATGCATTTTGAATGCCATTAATGTATTTGCTTCCACAACCTTCCCTGGCAATGCTTTCCAGGCACTCACCACCCTGGTGACTGACCCCTCCACCCTGGGAAAGAGTGCCTGCCTATCCACTATTCATGCCCCTCGTAATCTTGTAGACCTCTTTCAGGTCACCTCTCACCTGTCGTTCTAATGAAAACAGTCCGAGTCTATTCAGCCTTTCCACATAACTAACACCTTCCAGACCAGGCAACATCCTGGTAAACCTCCTCTGCACCCTCTCCAAAGCCTCCCCATCCTTCTGGTGGTGTGGCGACCAGAATTCTGCACATTATTCCAATTGTGGCCTTATCAAGGTTCTGTACAACTGCAGCATGACTTGCCAGTTTTTATACTCGATGCCCCATCCAATGAAGGCAAGTGTTCCATGCAGCACGGTAGCACAAGTGATTAGCACTGTGGCTTCACAGCGCCAGGGTCCCAGGTTCGATTCCCTGCTGGGTCACTGTCTGTGCGGAGTTTGCACGTTCTCCCCGTGTCCGCGTGGGTTTCCTCCGGGTGCTCCGGTTTCCTCCCACAGTCCAAAGACGTGCAGGTTAGGTGGATTGGCCATGATAAATTACCCGTAGTGTCCATAAGGGTTGGGAGGGGTTATTGGGTTGCGGGGATAAGGTGGAAGTGAGGGATTAATGTGGGTCGGTGCAGACTCGATGGGCCGAATGGCCTCCTTCTGCATTGTATGTTCTATGTAATTCTATGTAATATGCTTTCTTGACTACCTTGTCCACTTGTGTTGCCACTTTCAAAGACCCGTGGACCCGCGTGCCCAGATCTCTCTGACTTTCTATATTCCCAAGCCTTTTTTCCTTTACATTATATTTACCTTCTCTGTTAGACCTACCGAAATGCATTACCTCACATTTGCCTGGATTAAACTCCATTTGCCATTTCTCTGCCAAGTTTCCAACTTAGCTATGTCCTGCTGTATCCTCTTAACAATTTTCAACACTATCTGTCACTCCACCAACCTTGGTGTCATCTGTGAACTTACTGATCAGACCAGCCTCCAAATCGTTTTGTATACTACAAACAACAGAGGTCCCAGCACAGATCCCTGTAGCCACTAGTCACAACCTGCCATTCAGAAAAAACACCATCTACTGTTACCCTTGGCATTCTGTGACCAAGTCAGTTCTGTATCCATCTTGCCACCTCACCTCTGATCCCGTGTGACTTCATCTTTTGTACCAGTCTGCCATGAGGCACCTTGTCAAAGGCTTTACCGAAGTCCATGTTAACATTCATCACCCTCCCCTCATCAATCATCTTTGTCACCTCAAAAAACTCTATCAAGTTAGAGAGGCATGACCTCCCCTTCATAAAACTATGCTGTCTATCGCTAATGAGTCCATTTGTTTCCAAATGGGTATATATCCTGTCCCTGAGAATGCTCTCCAATAATTTATTTACTACTGACATCTGTGAAATGTGGAACTTGTTCAAGGAACAGGTACTACGTGTCCTTAATATGTATGTCCCTGTCAGGCAGGGAAGAGATGGTCGAGTGAGGGAACCATGGTTGACAAGAGAGGTTGAATGTCTTGTTAAGAGGAAAAAGGAGACTTGTGTAAGGCTGAGGAAACGAGGTTCAGACAGGGCATTGGAGGGATACAAGATAGCCAGGAGGGAACTGAAGAAAGGGATTAGGAGAGCTAAGAGAGGGCATGAACAATCTTTGGTGGGTAGGATCCAGGAAAACCCCAAGGCCTTTTACACATATGTGAGAAATATGAGAATGACTAGAGCGAGGATAGGTCCGATCAAGGACAGTAGCGGGAGATTGTGTATTGAGTCTGAAGAGATAGGAGAGGTCTTGAACGAGTACTTTTCTTCTGTATTTACAAATGAGAGGGGCGATATTGTTGGAGAGGACAGTGTGAAACAGATTGGTAAGCTCGAGGAAATACTTGTTAGGAAGGAAGATGTGTTGGGCATTTTGAAAAACTTAAGGATAGACAAGTCCCCTGGGCCTGACGGGATATATCCAAGGATTCTATGGGAAGCAAGAGATGAAATTGCAGAGCCGTTAGCAATGATCTTTTTGTCCTCACTGTCAACAGGGGTGGTACCAGGGGATTGGAGAGTGGCGAATGTCGTGCCCCTGTTCAAAAAAGGGACTAGGGATAACCCTGGGAATTACAGGCCAGTTAGTCTTACTTCGGTGGTAGGCAAAGTAATGGAAAGGGTACTGAAGCATAGGATTTCTCAGCATCTGGAAAGACACTGCTTGATTAGGGATAGTCAGCACGGATTTGTGAGGGATAGGTCTTGCCTTACAAGTCTTATTGAATTCTTTGAGGAGGTGACCAAGCATGTGGATGAAGGTAAAGCAGTGGATGTAGTGTACATAGATTTTAGTAAGGCATTTGATAAGGTTCCCCATGGTAGGCTTCTGCAGAAAGTAAGGAGGCATGGGATAGTGGGAAATTTGGCCAGTTGGATAACGAACTGGCTAACCGATAGAAGTCCGAGAGTGGTGGTGGATGGCAAATATTCAGCCTGGATCTCAGTTACCAGTGGCGTACTGCAGGGATCGGTTCTGGGTCCTCTGCTGTTTGTGATTTTCATTAATGACTTCGATGAGGGAGTTGAAGGGTGGGTCAGTAAATTTGCAGACGATACGAAGATTGGTTGAGTTGTGGATAGTGAGGAGTTGTGGATTAGTGTAGAGTTTGTTGGCTGCAAAGAGACATAGATAGGATGCAGAGCTGGGCTGAGAAGTGGCAGATGGAGTTTAACCCTGAAAAGTGTGAGGTTGTCCATTTTGGAAGGACAAACATGAATGCGGAATACAGGGTTAACGGTAGAGTTCTTGGTAATGTGGAGGAGCAGAGAGATCTTGGGGTCTATGTTCATACATCTTTGAAAGTTGCCACTCGAGTGGATAGAGCTGTGAAGAAGGCCTATGGTGTGCTCGCGTTCATTAACAGAGGGATTGAATTCAAGAGCCGTGAGGTGATGATGCAGCTGTACAAAACTTTGGTAAGGCCACATTTGGAGTACTGTGTACAGTTCTGGTCGCCTCATTTTAGGAAGGATGTGGAAGCTTTGGAAAAGGTGCAAAGAAGATTTACTAGGATGTTGCCTGGAATGGAGAGTAGGTCTTACGAGGAAAGGTTGAGGGTGCTAGGCTTTTTCTCATTAGAACGGAGAAGGATGAGGGGCGACTTGATAGAGGTTTATAAGATGATCAGGGGAATAGATAGAGTAGACAGTCAGAGACTTTTTCCCCGGGTGGAACAAACCATTACAGGGGACATAAATTTAAGGTGAAAGGTGGAAGATATAAGAGGGATATCAGAGGTAGGTTCTTTACCCAGAGAGTAGTGGGGGCATGGAATGCACTGCCTGTGGAAGTAGTTGAGTCGGAAACATTAGGGACCTTCAAGCAGCTATTGGATAGGTACATGGATTACGGTAAAATGATATAGTGTAGATTTATTTGTTCTTAAGGGCAGCACGGTAGCATTGTGGATAGCACAATTGCTTCACAGCTCCAGGGTCCCAGATTCGATTCCGGCTTGGGTCACTGTCTGTGCGGAGTCTGCACGTCCTCCCCGTGTCTGTGTGGGTTTCCTCCGGGTACCCCGGTTTCCTCCCACAGTCCAAAGATGTGCAGGTTGGGTGGATTGACCATGATAAATTGCCCTTGGTGTCCAAAACTGCCCTTGGTGTTGGGTGGAGGTGTTGAGTTTGGGTAGGGTGCTCTTTCCAAGAGCTGGTGCAGACTCAAAGGGCCGAATGGCCTCCTTCTGCACTGTAAATTCAATGATAATCTATGATTAATCTAGGACAAAGGTTCGGCACAACATTGTGGTCCGAAGGGCCTGTTCTGTGCTGTATTTTCTATGTTCTATGTTCTATCAGGCTCACCGGCCTATTGTTTTCAGGATTATCCCTGCTATCTTTCTTAAACAAAAAATAGAGAAGTATCCCTGTGTTTGCTAACTTTATTTATGACTGGGTTATTACCTGTAATGGGCTTTTCTGAATTGGAGATAGAGAAGGTATAAGTTAGTGTGTCCTTTTATTTTAATAATTGTTTAACTGTTACTTGAAAAACGATATTCTATGATAACTTGGTTACTCCGGTGTTAAAAATAAAGTTTGTTTTAATATAAAAGTTCCTCATTTGTGGGTGGAATTGTTCCTGTAGTAAAGTACACTTTCATAGAATTTGCAATGCAGAAGGAGGCCATTCGGCCCATTGAGTCTGCACTGGCCCTTGGAAAAAGCCCATGCCTCCACCCTATCCCCTAACCCAGTAACCCTGCCTAACCTTTTGGACACGAAGGGGCAATTTAACATGGCCAATCCACCTAATCTGCACACTTTTGTCTTGTGAGAGGAAACCGAAGGAAACCCACGCAGACCCGGGGAGAAAGTGCAAACTCCATACAGATAGTCACCCAAGGCTGGAATTGTCCTTGGAGCTGTGAGGCAGCAGTGCTAACCAATATGCCACTGCCGACCAGTTTACAGTTTACTCCGTTTCCTCACAGTTTACAAATTGAAAAGCTGTTGGGGTTTCCCTTCCAGTTTCTCAATATAAATTGGGGCCTGCTCCGGCCCAGTAACACAATTTACTAAAAAATACTCCTTAAGGGAAGTGAAGTTTTCTTCCATCCTTTAATCGGGTATACAAGTTCTTCAATTTGATAAAATTTCTTACTCTTAACTCTAGTGGATACAAACCTAACCTTTCCTCATGAGACAACCCACTCATTCCTGGTATTAGTCTGGTAAACCTCCTCCAAACTATTTCAAATGCAGTTACATCTTTCCTTAAATAAGATGACCAATACTGTACACAGTACTCCAGATGGAGTCTCACCTGTGCCCTGCATAGCTGAAGCATAGCCTCCCCACATTTGTAGTCAATTCCCCTTCCAATAGACAATCAAATTAACTTAACTTTCCTAATTATTTGTTTGTCTATATTCTGTGATTCATGCACTAATACATTCAGATCCTTCTGCACCTAAGAGTTCTGCAATCTCTCGCCATTTAGATAACAAGTTTTATTATTCTTCCTGCCAGAATGGACAATTTCAAATTTGCCCACATGACACTCCATTCGCCAGATTTTTGCTCACTCACTTAACTTAGGTAGAATTTACATTGCAGAAGGAGGCCATTCGGCCCATCAAGTCTGCACCAGCCCTTGGAAAGAACACCCCACTGAAGCGCACCCCTCCACCCTATCCCTGTAACCCAGTAATCCCACCAAACCCTTTTGGGACATTAAGGGCAATTTAACATGGCCAATCCATGTAACCTGCACATTTTTGGACTGTGGGTGGAAACCGGAGCACCCGGAGGATATACCCACGCAGATATGGGGAGAACGTGCAGTTTCCGCACAGACAGTGACCCAAGCGAGAATCGAAACCGGGACCCTGAAGCTGTGAAGCAACAGTGCTAACCACTATGCTACCGTACCGTCCGCTCTCTCTTTGTAGTCTCCTCATGTCCTCTTCATAATTTAGTTTCCTATCTACCATTGTGTCATTAGAAAATTTAGCAACCGTACCTTCAGTCCCTACATCAAATGTGATTTTTATAAATTGAAAATCTTGAGGTCCCAGCATTGATCCCTGTGGACAATCCTCGTCACATTCTGCCAATCAGAAAAGACCCCTTATGCCAACTTTGTTTCCTATTGTTGGCTGCTCTTCAATCCATGCCACTATGTTTTCGTCTGCACTCTTGAGCTTTTATTTTTCTCATTAACCTTTGATCTGGCACCTTGTCAAATATCTTCTGGAAATCTTTATCCACAGCACATGAAAACAGGCCCTTCGGCCCAACTTGTCCATGCCGCCTAGTTTTTAAACCACTGAGCTAGTCCCAATTGTCTGCATTTGGCCCATAACCTTCTATACCCAGCTTTCCCAAATAACTGTCCAAATGCTTTTGAAAAGACAAAATTGTACCCGCCCCTACTTCTCGTTTCAGACACTCACCACCTTCTATGTAAAACAAATTGCCCCTCTGGTCTTTTTTGTATCTCTCCCCTTAACCTTATGCCGTCTGATTTTAGACTCCTACCTTTGGGAAAAGGTGGTGACTATCTACCTTATCTGTGCCCCTCATTAGAACATAGAACATAGAACAATACAGCGCAGTACAGGCCCTTCGGCCCACGATGTTGCACCGAAACAAAAGCCATTATCATCCATATGTTTATCCAATAAACTTTTAAATGCCCTCAATGTTGGCGAGTTCACCACTGTAGCAGGTAGGGCATTCCACGGCCTCACTACTCTTTGCGTAAAGAATCTACCTCTGACCTCTGTCCTATATCTATTACCCCTCAGTTTAAAGTTATGTCCCCTCGTGCCAGCCATATCCATCCGCGGGAGAAGGCTCTCACTGTCCACCCTATCCAACCCCCTGATCATTTTGTATGCCTCTATTAAGTCTCCTCTTAACCTTCTTCTCTCCAACGAAAACAACCTCAAGTCCATCAGCCTTTCCTCATAAGATTTTCCCTCCATACCAGGCAACATCCTGGTAAATCTCCTCTGCACCCGCTCCAAAGCCTCCACGTCCTTCCTATAATGCGGTGACCAGAACTGTACGCAATACTCCAAATGCGGCCGGACCAGAGTTCTGTACAGCTGCAACATGACCTCCCGACTCCGGAACTCAATCCCTCTACCAATAAAGGCCAACACTCCATAGGCCTTCTTCACAACCCTATCAACCTGGGTGGCAACTTTCAGGGATCTATGTACATGGACACCTAGATCCCTCTGCTCATCCACACTTTCAAGAACTTTACCATTAGCCAAATATTCCGCATTCCTGTTATTCCTACCAAAGTGAATCACCTCACACTTCTCTACATTAAACTCCATTTGCCACCTCTCGGCCCAGCTCTGCAGCTTATCTATATCCCTCTGTAATCTGCTACATCCTTCCACACTATCGACAACACCACCGACTTTAGTATCGTCTGCAAATTTACTCACCCACCCTTCTGCGCCTTCCTCTAGGTCATTGATAAAAATGACAAACAGCAACGGCCCCAGAACAGATCCTTGTGGTACTCCACTTGTGACTGTACTCCATTCTGAACATTTCCCATCAACCACCACCTTCTTTCAGCTAGCCAATTTCTGATCCACATCTCTAAATCACCCTCAATCCCCAGCCTCCGTATTTTTTGCAATAGCCTACCGTGGGGAACCTTATCAAACGCTTTGCTGAAATCCATATACACCACATCAACTGCTCTACCCTCGTCTACCTGTTCAGTCACCTTCTCAAAGAACTCAATAAGGTTTGTGAGGCATGACCTACCCTTCACAAAGCCATGCTGACTATCCCTGATCATATTATTCCTATCTAGATGATTATAAATCTTGTCTCTTATAATCCCCTCCAAGACTTTACCCACTACAGACGTGAGGCTCACCGGCCTATAGTTGCCGGGGTTGTCTCTGCTCCCCTTTTTGAACAAAGGGACCACATTTGCTGTCCTCCAGTCCTCTGGCACTATTCCTGTAGCCAATGATGACATAAAAATCAAAGCCAAAGGTCCAGCAATCCCCTGGCCTCCCATAGAATCCTAGGATAAATCCCATCAGGTCCCGGGGACTTATCTATTTTCAGCCTGTCCAGAATTGCCAACACCTCTTCCCAAGTACCTCAATGCCATCTATTCTATTAGCCTGGGGCTCAGCATTCAGAAATCCCATTAATTTCCCCCAAACCATTTCTCTACTAATACTAATTTCCTTCTCCCTCACTGAAATTTGTGTTACTCAACTTCCAGTGCATTATTTTATAGATCTCTATAAGAGCAACTCTCAGCCTGCTACGCTCCAGGGGAAAAGTCCCAGTCTATCCAGCCTCTCCTAACTCGGATCATCAAGTCCCGAAAGCATCCTAGTATATTTTTTCTGCACTCTTTCTAGTTTAATAATATCCTTTCTATAATAGAGTGACCAGAACTGTACACAGTATTCCAAGTGTGGGCATACACACCTTTTGGACTGTGGGAGTCATGGGGAGAACGCAGTCATGGGGAGAACGTACAAACGCCACACAGACAATCGCCCAAGGTCGGAATTGAAACTGGGTCCCTGGTGCTGTGAGGCAGCTGTGCCACCGTGCTGTCTGATTACACTACTGCTTTCCAAATGCTGTGCTATGAAATCCTTGATAATGGACTCTAGCAACTTCCCTACTATTAACCTTGGGCTCATTGGTTCTCTTTTCTCTCTACGTCCCTTTTTGAATAGCAGGATTATATTAGCAACCCTCCAATCTGCAGGAACCATTCCAGAGCCCAAAGAATTTTAGAAAATGACCACCAATGGAACTACTACTTCTAGGGTCACTTCCTTAAGTACTCTGGGATGAAGATTATCAGGCCCTGGAGATTTGTCCACCTTCAATCCCATTAATTTCCCCCAAACCATTTCTCTACTAATACTAATTTCCTTCTCCCTCACTGAAATTTGTGTTACTCAACTTCCAGTGCATTATTTTTTTTTCTTCTTTCTTTTGTGAAGACAGAAGCAAAGTTTGAATTTAGTTCCTCAGCCATTTCTTTGTTCCCCATTATGAATTCTCCCTGCTTCTGACTGTAACGGACCTACATTAGTTTGTATCAATCATTTCCTCTTTTATGTACCTATAGAAATTTTTACAGTCAGTTTGTACGTTCCCTGCTCGCTTACTTTCAAATTGTATTTTCTCTTTCTTAATCAATACCTTGGTCCATCTTTACTGAATTTTAAACTGTTTGCATTTCTCAGGTCTATTTCTTTTTCTCGCTAATTTGTATACTTCTTATTTGAATCTACTGGGTTATGGGGATAGGGTGGGGTCGTGGGCCTAAGTAGGGTGCTCTTTGAGGGTCGGTGCAGGTTCAATAGGCTGACTGGACTCCTTCTGCACTGTAGTGATTCTATGATTCTAATACTATCTCTAGTTTCCCTTGTAAGGCATGGTTTGGCCACAGTTCCCTTCCTACTCTTGAGCCAACTAGAAATAAACAACTTTTGGAGTTTGCCTATTCGTTCCTTGAATGCCTGCCACTGTCCTTCCTTTCAGTAATGTTTCCCAGTTCATCATAGCCAACCCATGTCTCATATCTTCATAGTTATCTATATTGAGATTCAGGATCCTGGTCTCAGAGTCAACCACCTCACTATCAACCTTGATAAAGAATTCTATCATATGGTGTTGCTAACTTTGCCTTAGTTTAATTGCTCTGTTTTATCACCTTTGCTCTTGAGTCGCCAGGTATCCTTATGATACCGCCACGTGGTTCAAGTCCGAGTATTGATCAATAATCCAATACACCGCTTAGTAAGATTTAAATCAAAGCACATTTATTACACACAGTAATCGCTACTCATGCACAAATTCTACGTCTAAGCTACTTCTACAACTAACAGGCCAATACTTAACTTGGAACTGGCCCACCAGGTCAGGGAAACGAATGGCCTTCCGTTCGGGTTCTGAGCCTGCGGGATTCGAAGTTGGTACAGATTGGTAGCTAGGAGCGCCTATCTCGTAGCGAGCGTTGAAGTAAGACTTAGAGTTTTTGAGCGGCTGTTGAAGAGTTAAGAGAGCTGGAAGTGGTTGAAGAGAGGTGGAAGAGAGCGCTTTGAACTTGGGGCTCAATTGTTATAGTCCCCAGGGGCTTCCCGCCTTTCGGGGCGGACCCTGTGCCTGGTCCCAAGTGATTGGACTTTTGGTTCGATTTTCTCTAATGCTGGAGCGGTTCCCTGATCGATGGGCGGTCTTGAGGTGGTCGTTCACCTCCTTTTGTGTAGGTTTCTGCTGGCGCCGAAGAGTCTGGTTTTGCTTTGTGTGTCTAAATGTTGCTTATTGTTCCCGGGGATTGCTCATTAGTATGCAGATGGCTGGTGTTTTGTTATGCCGATGGTTGCTGGTATCGATCTTGTCTGGCCTTTCCAGAGGTAAATACACAGCCAACCTGCAGCTGCTCGTTTTTGTCCTGTTGGCTGACTTTCCCATCAGCCTTTGCCGTTCGCCATTTTAAATCGGGAGTTAGCCATTTTAAGTGGCTACAATGGTCACTCATCTCCAAGGGTTCTCTCACAATAATAATAATCTTAATTATTGTCATAAGTAGACTTACAAGGAACTGCTTTGATCGAAAGTTACCAGGTGGGGGGATGCATCTCAGGCCAACTTAAAAGAGCAATTCGAAACTCACTCCCAGCGAGCCAGAGTGAGATACATCAAAGAGTGAGTTTGGGAATTTGAAGCTGGGTGAGAATTCGAGGCTGGATGGGACGAGGTGCCTTTTAGCCCTTGATTTGTTGCACAAATTTCCAGGGAGTGGCCTTGCCCTGCTGCAGGTGACTATTAGCAAGAGAATTGATTGATAAATCGCAGGTAAGTCCTTCATATTGGGAGCGGAGCTGAGCGGGAGTAATCGGGACTGTAGTGAGGAGGTCAGTGGTGTTTGTGTCTGCGTCTCTGTGTTTTCAGATTGTGGTGGGAAAAACAAAGTGACGTCACAGTGAAGCTGTGACCTGATTGGCTGGTAGGGAATCTGTGTTAAATTTGAAATAAAAACATAGTTTAACTAATTACTTAACTAGGTAGAGGAGTAACTAAACCTGAGGGCAGAGATTAGTATTTAGCGTTTAATTTTACAGTAAACATCTGGTGCCAGGGACCACAAAGATAATTGTAACTTAATCTAAAAACGATTTAAGTGATTATTTTGAATAAAATAACTAATGTGTCATTCAGCGGGGTGCAGTGCTTGAACTGGGCGATGTGGGAGATCCGTGACGTTTCTAGTGATCTGGTCAAGTCGATGTCTGCAGGAAGTTAATCAATGGCAGCTCCTCACGGACCACGTGGTTCAATTGGAACAGCAGTTGGATGCACTGAGCAGCATGCAGGTGGCGGAAAGCATCATAGATGGGAGTTATGGAGATGTGGTCACACCCAAGGTGCAGGCAGACAGATGAGTGACTGCTTGAAAGGGCAGATAGGCAGTGCAGGAATCCCCTGTGGCTGTCCCCCCTCCCTAACATGTATACCATTCTGGATACTATTTGGGGCGGGGGCGGATAGCGTGTTAGGGGAAAACATCAGCAGCCTGAATACTGGCTCTGTTGCTCAGCATGGGAGGGCAAAGTGCAAGAGAGCAATAGTTATAGGGGACTCTATAGTAAGAGGCACAGATCGGCACTTCTGTGGACAGGAAAGAGACTCCGGGATGGTATGTTGCTTCCCTGGTGCGAGGGTCAAGGATGTTTCTGAACAAACACAGGACATCCTGAAGGGGGAGGGTGAACATCCAGAGGTCAGTACACATGGGTACTAATGACATAGCAGGAAGAGTAATGAGGTCCTGCAGAAGTAGTTCAAGGAGTTAGGCAATAAGCTAGAAAGCAGCACCTCTGGGGTTATAATCTCAGGATTACTCCCTGTGCCACGTGAAAGAGGGGCCAGAAATTGGAGGATAGTGCAGCTAAATACGTGGCTAAACTTGTGGTGTAGGAGGGAGGGTTTTCGATTTCTGGACCACTGGGATCTCTTCCCGGGCAGGTGTGACCTGTACAAGAAGGACGGGTTGCATCTCAACTAGAGGGGCACCAATATCCTGGCTGGGAGGTTTGCTGGAGTCACTCGGGAGGATTTATACTAGTATGGAATGGGATGGGAACCAGACTGCTAGTTTAGAAGGTGTAATAACTGAAGGGGAAATAGAGAGCAAAAATAAGAGAACAACATCATCATGTCTGCTCAAACGCCATGGTTTGAAGTGTATTTGTTTCAATGCCAGGGTAAGGCAGATGAACTTGGAGCACTTATTAGTACTTGGAATTATGATGTTGTGGCTATCACAGAAACATGGTTAAAGAAAGGGTAGGATTGGCAGCTGGAGGATATGGATATAGATATATATAAGGCAGCATTGAGGATATACATGCTTCAGGAGAGATGGAGGGGGGTGTCAAAGGGGTGGGGGAGAAACATTACTGGTAAAGGAGAATATTATAGCCGTACTGCGGGAGGACACGTCGGAGGGCTCATACAAATAGGCAATCTAGGTAAAGCTCAGAAACAGGAAGGGGGCAATCACAATGTTTGGCATTTATTAAAGGCCCCCCAACTGCCAGCGAGAGATAGAGGAGCAGATAGATCGAGATTTTTGATGGGTGCAAAAGTAACAGGGTTGTTGTGGTAGGGGATTTTAATTTCCCCTATATTGACTGGGACTCACTTAGTGCTAGGGGTTTGCAATGAGCAGAGTTTGTAAGGTGTATCCAGGAAGCCGCCTTGATGCAATATGTAGATAGTCCAACTAGGGAAGGGGCAGTACTGGATCCAGTATTGGGGAGCGAGCCTGGACAGATGGTTAAAGCTTCAGTGGGGAAACATTGTGGGAGTAGTGACCATAATTCCGTATGTTTTAGGGTACTTTTGGACAGGGCTGAGGGTAAATGTAGGAATTTATATCATCTCTGCTATTCGGTTATCAGTAGCACTTTGCGAATACTGGAACTCAGCAGAAATTTGCGGTATAAACTTCTCAGGTGCCAAAAAGAATTGTTTTATTTGTATTCGCTTGATTACAATTTGAAAGTCATTTAAAAGGCAATTCGTAGACAATTCGAAGCTTTCAGAGAATTACAGACATTATCTTTCTTTGCTTAGGCAGACAGCTCGAAAGTAACTTTTAAAAGGTCAAAAGTCTGGCAATGAAACATGAAGAGAGAGAGAAAGCTAATCTTCAGCTAAACTCAAACTCAAAGTCAAAAGTGGACTAACATCACTGACACAGACTGGTAGACTGACAGGCTGACAGAACCCCCAAAAGACATCTCTAAAATGGAGACTATAAAGGACAAAACTGACTAAACGAACAGAACGACAACACAAAGACATCTCCTCAACACACCCCCCCAAAGACAATACACAAAGACAATACACAGACATCTCCTCAACACACACCCCCAAAGACAATACACAAAGACAATACACTAAAATGGCGGGCGGAAACTTTTCAGTTATACACTTTCATATCTGTCTTAAGTCGTCTAATTACACCCCAATATAATCCTAATTGGTTTGGGTTAGACTCAAACACATTTGATTTGATGGCAAGCCGTCCATCTTCAATGTGCAACATCAGCTTTTTAATTGTTTCATGTCTACATGTTATGGAATGTGATATTTTGCTAATCTTTTAGCTGGCTTGGCTAATGTAACAATTGAGACTTCATATCGAGAATATATATATGATTCAATGCTCTTACAAACTGCATGGGACGCTTGCCACCTAGTTGCCATGGAACTTGGTCCTTGGCCTTGACAATTAGCACAAGCAGTGTCAAATTGTCTTGCAACTGTGCTGCTATAATCTTATAATGGAATTTTATGCTGTTTCATGTATCATATTGAAGTCCTGAATTTATGTGTGCTGAAATTCTCATTTTTAAAAATGAGTACTAAAACAGCTATCTTTTACCTATACTAGTTGTATTTGAAATACCTGGCTTCTACAGTCGGCCCTTTGATAATCGAAAAATTGAGATATATCAGAAAAGATTAAAATACATCATTAATGCGATAGGATAGGTAAAAGCGCAAAGAATCATTGCAGTTTTAAATAATAAAATTGACACTTAAAATACAACGGGCATTTCAAAATAATTATTATAATTAATAAATTAATCAAATTTGATCACATTGGTAATTAATAATAACTTCATGTAAAATGATTATACAATAAAAGTTGAACATATCTAGTAATAAATGGTAAAATGATTATCAAAATGGACATCCTCTGGATTATACACAAAAGCTTGTTGAAAGGGTTAATTTTCTTGCAGAGACAAAAAGAGGCGTATAGCTTGGAATGATGCCATTCGCATCTTTAAACTTTTTTTTTGTCACTCAAATGGACTGGGAGTAAAAGTTAGATTGCTGCCAAATTCCCGTTATCAAATTTCTTTGAACGATATGTTCTTTTGGCTTTTAATCAAAGATTGTTTTTTTTTTAAAAAAACCAGCTTCCACATTGTTTGAAGTTTTAATTTCCAGGCTAATTTTAAACATTTATTTTAAAATATCAAATACAATAACTTATTAAATATATAACTGAACCAATCTTGTGTTGTATCTTCATTTTCTGTAGATGAATTTGTCGATTCTGTTAAAGGAAACACAGCTAACAAGATATGTTAATTTCTTTAAATTAATAAAGCAACGTTCAGAATAATGACAGTTTTCTTAAGTTGACAGTTCTTGGCAACTTTTTAGCGATACATTGAGGTTTCTTTAGCTGCTTTGATGGCAGCCGTTCTGTTCTGAGTAAGTTCCCTTTTTTGTTTGGAAATTTTCTGACCCAAGTAAACATCTTTCTGGGCAATTTGTGCTTTGTGAAAGCTAGCTTTGTGACTGTTAGTACTGAGGTGGTTCAAGACCACCCGTAAGTCTTTGTCATGATCATCTTTATTGATAGAGGTTATCAGAACATCATCTTCATATTGGATAATGGTGGAAGGCCGAACAGGCAGTTGCCTGAGATGATTCTGTAAAGCCATGTGGTAAACAGTTGGGCTATTATGATACTGTTGTTGATTAACTAAAAGCAAACCATGGTTGTAGTTGCTTAGCCAGTGTTGCTGACCAGAAGCCATACTGGGTGTGTCTTGTTGGTACGTGTTACATGGTTGACCACGAGGTGGAGATGTATTGTAGTGAACATTGTCTACTTCATTATCATCTCTTGAATCCATCCGTTGTTTTTGATAGCATTTTGCCATCCAGTGTCCTACTCTACCACAGAAAAGACATTGTGGTATTTTCTTACATTATTTTAATGGAGCAAGGGTACATGTTTGTTCTAGCGCTGGTGGTGAAATTGTAGTTACTGCGGAGTGCTGAAGGCAAACAGAGTGTATCTGAGTTTGGGTAAGGCTGAGTTCGGGTAAGAGGGGAGTGACAAAAAAAAAAAAATCAAGTTAATTAAGTAAATTAATTAACTAGTTAAGGGAATTTGGTGCTCACCTGAAGGAGGTGCAGAGAAGCAGACCTGTGAGGGAGTCTCTGGAGCAATTGCATCACAGCCAGCAGGTAAGTGATTGGCTTGTAACTGGTAAGTGATTTCTCTCTCTTTGACTTTCTCTTAGCTGTGTAGTGTAGTTCAAATTTAACTTCAGGTTTAAGTCATGGCAGGAGAGCTCAGACCCGTGTCATGCTCCTCTTGTGAGATGTGGCAAGTCAGGGACCCTTCTGGTGTCCCTGACTCCTTCATCTGCAAGAAGTGTGTCCAACTGCAGCTCCTGTTAGACCGCTTGACGGCTCTGGAGCTGCGGATGGACTCACTTTGGAGCATCCGCGATGCTGAGGAAGTTGTGGAAAGCACATTCAGTGAGTTGGTCACACCGCAGATTAAAGTTACTGAGGCAGATAGGGAAAGGGTGACCAACAGACAGAGGAAGAGTAGGAAGGCAGTGCAGGGATCCCCTGCGGTCATCTCCCTCCAAAACAGATTTACCGTTTTGGAAACTGTTGGGGGAGATGGCTCACCAGGGGAAGGTGGCAGCAGCCAGGTTCATGGCACCGTGGCTGGCTCTGCTGCACAGAAGGGCGGGAAAAAGAGTGGCAGAGCTATAGTGATAGGGGATTCAATTGTAAGGGGAATAGACAGGCGTTTCTGCGGACGCAAACGAGAATCCAGGTTGGTATGTTGCCTCCCTGGTGCAAGGGTCAAGGATGTCTCGGAGCGGCTGCAGGGCATTCTGGAGGGGGAGGGTGAACAGCCAGCTGTCGTGGTGCATATAGGCACCAACGATATAGGTAAAAAACGGGATGAGGTCCTACAAGCTGAATTTAGGGAGTTAGGAGTTAAACTAAAAAGTAGGACCTCAAAGGTAGTAATCTCAGGATTGCTACCAGTGCCACGTGATAGTCAGAGTAGGAATGACAGGATAGCTAGGATGAATACGTGGCTTGAGAGATGGTGCAAGAGGGAGGGTATCAAATTCCTGGGACATTGGGACCGATTCTGGGGGAAGGTGGGACCTGTACAAATCGGACGGTCTGCATCTGGGTGGGACCGGAACCAATGTTCTCGGGGGGGGTGTTTGCTAGTGCAGTTGGGGAGGGTTTAAACTAATGTGCCAGGGGGATGGGAACCGATGTAGGAAGTCAGTGGGGACAGAAACAAAAGGCAGGAAGGGAGAGTGTGTAAAGCATGACCAGAGAAAGCAGGGCAGAGAGCAAGGAAGGTCTACATTAAACTGCATTTATTTCAATGCAAGGGGCCTGACGGGCAAAGCGGATGAACTCAGGGCATGGACGGGCACATGGGACTGGGATATTATAGCTATGACTGAAACATGGCTAAGGGAGGGGCAGGACTGGCAGCTCAATGTTCCGGGGTACAGATGCTATAGAAAGGATAGAACAGGAGGTAAGAGAGGAGGGGGAGTGGCGTTTTTGATTAGGGAGAACATCACGGCAGTACTTAGAGGGGATATATCCGAGGGTTCGCCCACTGAGTCTATATGGGTGGAACTGAAAAATAAGAAGGGAGAGATCACCTTGGTAGGACTGTACTACAGGCCCCCAAATAGTCAGCGGGAAATTGAGGAGCAAATATGTAAGGAGATTACAGATAGCTGCAAGAATAATAGGGTGGTAGTAGTAGGGGACTTTAACTTTCCCAACATTGACTGGGACAGCCATAGCATTAGGGGCTTGGATGGAGGGAAATTTGTTGAGTGTATTCAGGAGGAATTTCTCATTCAGTATGTGGATGGACCGACTAGAGAGGGGGCAAAACTTGACCTCGTCTTGGGAAATAAGGAAGGGCAAGTGATAGAAGTGCTAGTGAGGGATCACTTTGGGACAAGTGACCATAATTCCATTAGTTTTAAGATAGCTATGGAGAATGATAGGTCTGGCCCAAGAGTTAAAATTCTTAATTGGGGCAAGGCCAATTTTGATGGTATCAGACAGGAACTTGCAGAGGTAGATTGGGGGAGACTATTGGCAGACAAAGGGACGGCTGGTAAATGAGAGGCTTTTAAAAATGTGTTAACCAGGGTGCAGGGTAAGCACATTCCCTTTAGAGTGAAGGGCAAGGCTGGTAGAAGTAGGGAACCCTGGATGACTCGAGATATTGTGACTCTGGTCAAAAAGAAGAAGGAGGCATATGACGTACATAAGCAACTGGGATCAAGTAGATCCCTTGAAGAGTATAGAGATTGTCGAAATAGAGTTAAGAGGGAAATCAGGAGGGCAAAAAGGGGACATGAAATTGCTTTGGCAAATAATGCAAGGGAGAATCCAAAGAGATTCTACAGATACATAAAGGGGAAAAGAGTAACTAGGGACAGAGTAGGGCCTCTTAAGGATCAACAAGGGCATCTATGTGCAGAGCCACAAGAGTTGGGTGAGATCCTGAATGAATATTTCTCATCGGTATTCACGGTGGAGAAAGGCATGGATGTTAGGAAACTAAGGGAAATAAATAGTGATGTCTTGAAGTGTGCATATTACAGAGGAGGAGGTGCTGGAAGTCTTAAAGCGCATCAAGGTAGATAAATCCCCGGGACCTGATGAAATGTATCCCAGGATGTTGTGGGAGGCTAGGGAGGAAATTGCGGGTCCCCTAACCGAGATATTTGAATCATCGGCAGCCACAGGTGAGGTGCCTGAAGATTGGAGAGTGGCGAATGTTGTGCCCTTGTTTAAGAAGGGCAGCAGGGAAAAGCCTGGGAACTACAGACCGGTGAGCCTAACGTCTGTAGTAGGTAAGTTGCTAGAAGGTATTCTGAGAGACAGGATCTACAAGCATTTAGAGAGGCAAGGACTGATTCGGGGCAGTCAGCATGGCTTTGTGCGTGGAAAATCATGTCTCACAAATTTGATTGAGTTTTTTGAGGGAGTGACCAAGAAGGTAGATGAGGGCAGTGCAGTAGACGTTGTCTACATGGACTTTAGCAAAGCCTTTGACAAGGTACCGCATGGTAGGTTGTTGCAGAAGGTTAAAGCTCACGGGATCCAGGGTGAGGTTGCCAATTGGATTCAAAATTGGCTGGACGACAGAAGGCAGAGGGTGGTTGTAGAGGGTTGTTTTTCAAACTGGAGGCCTGTGACCAGTGGTGTGCCTCAGGGATCGGTGCTGGGTCCACTGTTATTTGTGATTTATATTAATGATTTGGATGAGAATTTAGGAGGCATGGTTAGTAAGTTTGCAGATGACACCAAGATTGGTGGCACAGTGGATAGTGAAGAAGGTTATCTAGGATTGCAACGGGATCTTGATCAATTAGGCCAGTGGGCCGACGAATGGCAGATGGAATTTAATTTAGATAAATGTGAGGTGATGCATTTTGGCAGATCGAATCAGGCCAGGACCTACTCAGTTAATGGTATGGCGTTGGGGAGAGTTATAGAACAAAGAGATCTAGGAGTACAGGTTCATAGCTCCTTGAAGGTGGAGTCGCAGGTGGACAGGGTGGTGAAGAAGGCATTCGGTATGCTTGGTTTCATTGGTCAGAACATTGAATATAGGAGTTGGGACGTCTTGTTGAAGTTGTACAAGACATTGGTACGGCCACACTTGGAATACTGTGTGCAGTTCTGGTCACCCTATTATAGAAAGGATATTATTAAACTAGAAAGAGTGCAGAAAAGATTTACTAGGATGTTGCCGGGACTTGATGGTTTGAGTTATAAGGAGAGGCTGGATAGACTGGGACTTTTTTCCCTGGAGCGTAGGAGGCTTAGGGGTGATCTTATAGAGGTCTATAAAATAATGAGGGGCATAGATAAGGTAGATAGTCAACATCTTTTCCCAAAGGTAGGGGAGTCTAAAACTAGAGGGCATAGGTTTAAGGTGAGAGGGGAGAGATTCAGAAGGGCCCAGAGGGGCAATTTCTTCACTCAGAGGGTAGTGAGTGTCTGGAATGGGCTGCCAGAGGTAGTAGTAGAAGCGGGTACAATTGTGTCTTTCAAAAAGCATTTAGATGGTTACATGGGTAAGATGGGTATAGAGGGTTATGGGCCAAGTGCGGGCAACTGGGACTAGCTTAATGGTAAAAAACTGGGCGGCATGGACTGGTTGGGCCGAAGGGCCTGTTTCCATGCTGTAAACTTCTATGATTTCTATGATTTCCTGCAGGTGCTGCAACAGCCGCCACTGGAGCAGCAGGTAACATGGGCTGGATTTGAGCAATAGGCTGCATTTGAGCAGCTGCAGTGTTAAAAGTTGCCTGATTGTGCAAACCACGATCTATCTGAATGCATCGGTCAATTATGTCTCGGTATGTGCCAGCTGTGGCCCAAGCTGGTAAAACCAAATTCAAGGCAGCAGAAACTCCAGGTTTAACACCGGCTATAAAAGCCGTTTTTAATGGACTTAAAGTGCTTGCATCCCATGTGTCATTTTCCTGGTCGAGTGTCATCCCTGAATATTCCATCCAAGTATGTAAAAAATCTTTCCTCAAAATCCTGAATATCTTCATCATTTTTTTGAAAGCAAGCTGTGATCTTAGACCAATTGGTCCTCTGGGGGCGAAATTGTAATAGCCAATTCTTGATTGTTAGCCAACCAGCTTCTAAATTTTGCAAATTGTCTCCAAGGGCAACTTCTACTTAATTTTTAAGGGTTGAACTTATACGAGTACCTAGCACGATAGTCAGAATTTGTACTCCATCAAATGGGTGTAGACTGTAAATGGCCTGTAATCTGTGAATTCCATCCCATGTGGTCATACCACCCTTTTTAGGGTGTGGAAGACCCTTGGACCATTCGTCAATTTTAGAAGGATCAATTTGTTCATGAACCCATTGGTGGTCAAATATGTTTCTAGTGATAGTTTCACCATCTTCTTCTATTTTTTTGCTTCCAACTCTAACCCGTTTGCGTTTTAAAGGGGCTAGTCGAATTGCTTTAGTATTTTGTATTGTAGGAACACTATCTTCGTCTGATTCATCCGACAGAGAAAATGATTTATTTTTAACAATTGATCTCGGCTGTGCAATTGCCGATTGTGCCACTAGGTGGGTGGCTTGGACTGCTTTCTGAGTTTGTTCAATCTTTTGTACAGAAAGCCTGTTTGTCAAAGAATTTTAGTGTTCAGTCACGCTGTTTATATTTCTTTCTAAAACACATCTTTCTTTCACTAACTTGCAATTTTCAAGTTCAATTCGCTCAGTTTTTAATTGCAATTGTCGGTATTTTGACTCCACTTCAAAGACTTGATTTTGGAATTCTGTTATTTGAAAAGATAACTGCTGGAGTTCAGAGGTTTTGTTTCGCAAATCTGTTTTAATTTCATCAGAATGCTCAAGTTTGGATTTTGCATCTTGCAAATCTGTTTTGATTTCATCATAATGCTCAAGTTTGGATTTTGCATCTTGCAATTCTTCAACAACTGCAATTAGTTGCCTTTTAGTAGACCTATACTCATCATCACTTTGTTCAGTATTTAATTGCAACTGTTGGTATTTTGACTCCACTTTAAAAACTTGATTTTGGAATTCTGACTCCACTTTAAAAACTTGATTTTGAAATTCTGCGATTTGAACATTTAACTGCTGGAGTTCAGAGGTTTTATTTTGCAAATCTGTTCTAATTTCATCATCATGCTCCTTACGTGGGCACGGGAGCAATAGGTCAGAAGGTGAGAGCATTGAGGGAGAACTAGGGAATACGGACAGTGTGGCTCTGAGGCAGAGCAGACGGGGAGAAGTTGCTGAACACAGCGGGTCTGGTGGCCTGAAGTGCATATGTTTTAATGCAAGGAGCATTACGGGTAAGGCAGATGAACTTAGAGCTTGGATTACTACTTGGAACTATGATGTTGTTGCCATTACAGAGACCTGGTTGAGGGAAGGGCAGGATTGGCAGCTAAACGTTCCAGGATTTAGATGTTTCAGGCGGGATAGAGGGGGATGTAAAAGGGGAGGCGGAGTTGCGCTACTTGTTCGGGAGAATATCACAGCTATACTGCGAGAGGACACCTCTGAGGGCAGTGAGGCTATATGGGTAGAGATCAGGAATAAGAAGGGTGCAGTCACAATGTTGGGGGTATACTACAGGCCTCCCAACAGCCAGCGGGAGATAGAGGAGCAGATAGGTAGACAGATTTTGGAAAAGAGTAAAAACAACAGGGTTGTGGTGATGGGAGACTTCAACTTCCCCAATATTGACTGGGACTCACTTAGTGCCAGGGGCTTAGACGGGGCGGAGTTTGTAAGGAGCATCCAGGAGGGCTTCTTAAAACAATATGTAAACAGTCCAACTAGGGAAGGGGCGGTACTGGACCTGGTATTGGGGAATGAGCCCGGCCAGGTGGTAGATGTTTCAGTAGGGGAGCATTTTGGTAACAGTGACCACAATTCAGTAAGTTTTAAAGTACTGGTGGACAAGGATAAGAGTGGTCCTAGGATGAATGTGCTAAATTGGGGGAAGGCTAATTATAACAATATTAGGCGGGAACTGAAGAACATAGATTGGGGCGGATGTTTGAGGGCAAATCAACATCTGACATGTTGGAGGCTTTCAAGTGTCAGTTGAAAGGAATACAGGACAGGCATGTTCCTGTGAGGAAGAAAGATAAATACGGCAATTTTCGGGAACCTTGGATGACGAGTGATATTGTAGGCCTCGTCAAAAAGAAAAAGGAGGCATTTGTCAGGGCTAAAAGGCTGGGAACAGACGAAGCCTGTGTGGCATATAAGGAAAGTAGGAAGGAACTTAAGCAAGGAGTCAGGAGGGCTAGAAGGGGTCATGAAAAGTCATTGGCAAATAGGGTTAAGGAAAATCCCAAGGCTTTTTACACGTACATAAAAAGCAAAAGGGTAGCCAGGGAAAGGGTTGGCCCACTGAAGGATAGGCAAGGGAATCTATGTGCGGAGCCAGAGGAAATGGGCGAGGTACTAAATGAATACTTTGCATCAGTATTCACCAAAGAGAAGGAATTGGTAGATGTTGAGTCTGGAGAAGGGGGTGTAGATAGCCTGGGTCACATTGTGATCCAAAAAGACGAGGTGTTGGGTGTCTTAAAAAATATTAAGGTAGATAAGTCCCCAGGGCCTGATGGGATCGACCCCAGAATACTGAAGGAGGCTGGAGAGGAAATTGCTGTGGCCTTGACAGAAATCTTTGGATCCTCGCTGTCTTCAGGGGATGTCCCGGAGGACTGGAGAATAGCCAATGTTGTTCCTCTGTTTAAGAAGGGTAGCAAGGATAATCCCGGGAACTACAGGCCGGTGAGCCTTACTTCAGTGGTAGGGAAATTACTGGAGAGAATTCTTCGAGACAGGATCTACTCCCATTTGGAAGCAAATGGACGTATTAGTGAGAGGCAGCACGGTTTTGTGAAGGGGAGGTCGTGTCTCACTAACTTGATAGAGTTTTTCGAGGAGGTCACTAAGATGATTGATGCAGGTAGGGCAGTAGATGTTGTCTATATGGACTTCAGTAAGGCCTTTGACAAGGTCCCTCATGGTAGACTAGTACAAAAGGTGAAGTCACACGGGATCAGGGGTGAACTGGCAAGGTGGATACAGAACTGGCTAGGCCATAGAAGGCAGAGGGTAGCAATGGAGGGATGCTTTTCTAATTGGAAGGCTGTGACCAGTGGTGTTCCACAGGGATCAGTGTTGGGACCTTTGCTGTTTGTAGTATATATAAATGATTTGGAGGAAAATGTAACTGGTCTGATTAGTAAGTTTGCAGACGACACAAAGGTTGGTGGAATTGCGGATAGCGATGAGGACTGTCTGAGGATACAGCAGGATTTAGATTGTCTGGAGACTTGGCTGGAGAGATGGCAGATGGAGTTTAATCCGGACAAATGTGAGGTAATGCATTTTGGAAGGTCTAATGCAGTTGGGGAATATACAGTGAATGGTAGAACCCTCAAGAGTGTTGAAAGTCAAAGAGATCTAGGAGTACAGGTCCACAGGTCATTGAAAGGGGCAACACAGGTGGAGAAGGTAGTCAAGAAGGCATACGGCATGCTTGCCTTCATTGGCCGGGGCATTGAGTATAAGAATTGGCAAGTCATGTTGCAGCTGTATAGAACCTTAGTTAGGCCACACTTGGAGTATAGTGTTCAATTCTGGTCGCCACACTACCAGAAGGATGTGGAGGCTTTAGAGAGGGTGCAGAAGAGATTTACCAGAATGTTGCCTGGTATGGAGGGCATAAGCTATGAGGAGCGATTGAATAAACTCGGTTTGTTCTCACTGGAACGAAGGAGGTTGAGGGGTGACCTGATAGAGGTCTACAAAATTATGAGCCCGTGCCGACCATACTGCCCGACTAAACTACAATCTTCTACACTTCCTGGGTCCGTATCCTTCTATTCCCATCCTATTCATATATTTGTCAAGATGCCCCTGAAATGTCCCTATCGTCCCTGCTTCCACTACCTCCTCCGGTAGCGAGTTCCAGGCACCCACTACCCTTTGCGTAAAAAAACTTGCCTCGTACATCTACTCTAAACCTTGCCCCTCTCACCTTAAACCTATGCCCCCTAGTAATTGACCCCTCTACCCTGGGGAAAAGCCTCTGCCTATCCACTCTGTCTATGCCCCTCATAATTTTGTATACCTCTATCAGGTCTCCCCTCAACCTCCTTCGTTCCAGTGAGAACAAACCGAGTTTATTCAATCGCTCCTCATAGCTAATGCCCTCCATTCCAGGCAGCATTCTGGTAAATCTCTTCTGCACCCTCTCTAACGCCTCCACATCCTTCTGGTAGTGTGGCGACCAGAATTGAACACGAGACTCCAAGTGTGGCCTAACTAAGGTTCTATACAGCTGCAACATGACTTGCCAATTCTTATACTCAATGCCCCGGCCAATGAAGGCAAGCATGCCGTATGCCTTCTTGACTACCTTCTCCACCTGTGTTGCCCCTTTCAATGACCTGTGGACCTGTACTCCTAGATCTCTTTGACTTTCAATACTCTTGAGGGTTCTACCATTCACTGTATATTCCCTACCTGCATTAGACCTTCCAAAATGCATTACCTCACATTTGTCCGGATTAAACTCCATCTGCCATCTCTCCGCCCAAGTCTCCAGACAATCTAAATCCTGCTGTATCCTCCGACAGTCCTCATCGCTATCCGCAATTCCACCAACCTTTGTGTCGTCTGCAAACTTACTAATCAGACCAGTTACATTTTCCTCCAAATCATTTATATATACTACAAAGTAGGATTAAGGTGAATCCCAAAGCTTTTTAATCATATGTAAAAAGCAAGAGGGTGGCCAGGGAAAGGATCGGACCACTTTAGGACAGTGGGCGGAATCTGTGTTGAGCCAGAGGAAATGGGCGAGATACTAAATGAGTACATTGCATCAGCGTTTACCAAAGAAAGGGACGTTGTGGAAGATGATTCTTCGGTAGGGTGTGTGGACAGTCTGGATCATGTTAACATCGAAAAGGAGGAGGTATTGAGTCTTTTAAAATATATTGAGGTAGATAGGACTCCTGGGCCAGATGGGATTTACCCCAGAATACGAAAAGAAGCAAGGGAGGAAATTGGTGGGGCCTTAACTGACATCTTTGTATCCTCATTGGCTACAGCTAAGATCCCAAAGGACTGAAAAATAGCTCATGTGGTACCGATGTTTAAGAAAGCTAGCAGGGATAATCCTGGAAACTAATAGACCAGTGAGCCTCACGTCGGTAGTTGGTAAATTATTGGAGAGAATTCTCAGGATTTATAACCATTTGGAAACAAATTGACTCCAGAAAAGCGATAGACAGCATGATTTTGTGAAGGGAAGGTCATGCCTCACTAACTTGATCGAGTTTTTTGAGGAGGTGATTAAGGTAAATGAGTTGATGGCGCAAATCATCGTGAATGACTATGATTTAGTGGCCATTACTGAAACATGGTTAAAGGATGGTCACGACTGGGAGTTAAATATCCAACGGTATCAAACTATTCAGAAGGACAGAGTGGATGGTAAGGGAGGTGCAATAGCTCTGTTATTTAAAGATGACATCCGGGCAATAGTAAGGGATGACATCGGTGCTATGGAGGATAAGGTTGAATCCATTTGGGTGGAAATCAGGAATAGTAAGGCGAAAAAGTCACTGATAGGAGTAGTCTATAGGCCACCAAATAGTAACATCATGGTGGGGCAGGCAATAAACAAAGAAATAACGGATGCATGTAGAAATGGTCCAGCAGTTATTATGGGGGATTTTAATCTACATGTTGATTGGTTTAACCAGGTCGGTCAAGGCAGCCTTGAGGAGGAGTTTATAGAATGTATCCGCGATAGTTTCCTAGAACAGTATGTAATGGAACCTACGAGGGAACAAGCGGTCCTAGATCTGGTCCTGTGTAATGAGACGAGATTGATTAATGATCTCATAGTTAGGGATCCTCTCGGAAGGAGCGATCACAATATGGTGGAATTTAAAATACAGGTGGAGGGTGAGAAGGTAAAATCAAACACTAGTGTTTTGTGCTTAAACAAAAGGATTACAATGGGATGAGAGAAGAGCTAGCTAAGGTAGGCTGGGAGCAAAGATTTTATAGTGAAACAGTGGAGAACGTTCCAAGCGATTTTTCACAGTGCTCAGCAAAGGTTTATACCAACAAAAAGGAAGGACGGTAGAAAGAGGGAAAATCGACCGTGGATATCTGAGGAAATCAGGAACAGTATCAAATTGAAGGAAAAAGCATACAAAGTGGCAAAGATTAGTGGGAGACTAGAGGACTGGGAAATCTTTAGGGGGCAATAGAAAGCTACGAAAAAAGCTATAAAGGAGAGTAAGGTAGATTATGAGAGGAAACTTGCTCAATATAAAAACAGATAGTAAAAGTTTCTACAAATACATAAAACAAAAAAGGCTAAGGTAAATATTAGTCCTTTAGAGGATGAGAAGGGAGATTTAATAATGGGAGATGAGGAACTGAACAGGTTTTTTGTGTCGGTCTTCACAGTGGAAGACAAAAATAACATGCCAGTGACGATGGAAATGAGGCAATGACAGGTGAGGACCTTGAGATTAATGTTATCACCAAGGAGGTTGTGATGGGCAAGCTTAATGGGGCTAAAGGTAGACAAGTCTCCTGGCCCTGATGGAATGCATCCCAGAGTGCTAAAAGGGATGGCTCGGGAAATTGCAAATGCACTACTGATAATTTACCAAAATTCACTAGACTCTGGGGTGGTCCTGGCGGATTGGAAATTAGCAAACGTGACACCACTGTTTAAAAAAGGAGGTAGGCAGAAAGCGGGTAATTATAGGCCAGTTAGCTTAACTTCGGTAGTAGGGAAGATGATGGAATCTATCATCAAGGAAGAAATAGCGAGGCATCTGGATGGAAATTGTCCCATTGGGCAGACGCAGCATGGGTTCATAAAGGGCAAGTCGTGCCTAACTAATTTAGTGGAATGTTTTGAGAACATTACCAGTGCGGTAGATAACGGGGAGCCAATGGATGTGGTCTCTCTGGATTTCCAGAAAGCCTTTGACAAGCTGCCACAAAAGGTTGCTGCAAAAGATGGCATTAAGGGTAAAGTCGTAGCATGGATAGAGAATTGGTTAATTAATAGAAAGAAAAGAGTGGGGATTAATGGGTGTTTCTCTGGTTGGCAATCAGTAGCTAGTCATGTCATAGAATCATAGAATCATAGAAGTTTACAGCATGGAAACAGGCCCTTCGGCCCAACCAGTCCATGCCGCCCAGTTTTTACCATTAAGCTAGTCCCAGTTGCCCGCACTTGGCCCATAACCCTCTATACCCATCTTACCCATGTAACCATCTAAATGCTTTTTGAAAGACACAATTGTACCCGCCTCTACTACTACCTCTGGCAGCCCATTCCAGACACTCACTACCCTCTGAGTGAAGAAATTGCCCCTCTGGGCCCTTCTGAATCTCTCCCCTCTCACCTTAAACCTATGCCCACTAGTTTTAGACTCCCCTACCTTTGGGAAAAGATGTTGACTATCTACCTTATCTATGCCCCTCATTATTTTATAGACCTCTATAAGATCACCCCTAAGCCTCCTACGCTCCAGGGAAAAAAGTCCCAGTCTATCCAGCCTCTCCTTATAACTCAAACCATCAAGTCCCGGCAACATCCTAGTAAATCTTTTCTGCACTCTTTCTAGTTTAATAATATCCTTTCTATAATAGGGTGACCAGAACTGCACACAGTATTCCAAGTGTGGCCGTACCAATGTCTTGTACAACTTCAACAAGACGTCCCAACTCCTATATTCAATGTTCTGACCAATGAAACCAAGCATGCCGAATGCCTTCTTCACCACCCTGTCCACCTGCGACTCCACCTTCAAGGAGCTATGAACCTGTACTCCTAGATCTCTTTGTTCTATAACTCTCCCCAACGCCATACCATTAACTGAGTAGGTCCTGGCCTGATTCGATCTGCCAAAATGCATCACCTCACATTTATCTAAATTAAACTCCATCTGCCATTCGTCGGCCCACTGGCCTAATTGATCAAGATCCCGTTGCAATCCTAGATAACCTTCTTCACTATCCACTGTGCCACCAATCTTGGTGTCATCTGCAAACTTACTAACCATGCCTCCTAAATTCTCATCCAATGTCCCTCAGGGATCAGTGCTGGGCTCACAACTGTTCACAATTTACACAGTTGATTTGGAGTTTGGGACCAAGGGCAATGTATCCAAGTTTGCAGACGACACTAAGATGAGTGGTAAAAGCAACGAGTGCAGAGGATACTGGAAGTCTGCAGAGGGATTTGAATGGGCTGGGGTCTGGCAGATGGAATACAAAGTTGACAAATGTGAGGTTATCCATTTTGGTAGGAATAACAGCAAAAGGGATTATTATTTAAATGATAAAATATTAAAACATGCTGCTGTGCAGAGACACCTGGGTGTGCGAGGGCATGAGTTGCAAAAAGTTGGTTTGCAGGTGCAACAGGTGGTTAAGAAGGCGAATGGAATTTTGTCCTTCATTGCTAGAGGGATTGAGTTTAACACTACGGAGGTTATGCTGCAATTGTATAAGGTGTTAGTGAGGCCACACCTGGAGTATTGTGTTCCGTTTTGGTCTCCTTACCTGAGAAAGGATGCACTGGCGCTAGGAGGGTGTGCAGAGGAGATTCACTAGGTTAATCCCAGAGCTGAAGGGGTTGGATTACAAGGAGTGGTTGAGTTGACTGGGGGATCTTATAGAAACATATAAAATTATGAAGGGAATAGATAGGATCGATGCGGGCAGGTTGTTTCCGCTGGCGGGTGAAAGCAGAACTAGGGGACAGAGCCTCAAAATAAGGGGAAGTAGATTTCGGACTGAGTTTAGGAGGAACTTCTACACCCAAAGGGTTGTGAATCTATGGAAATCCTTACCCAGTGAAGCAGTTGAAGCTCCTTCATTAAATGTTTTTAAGATAACGATTGTTTTTTGAAGAATAAAGGGATTAAGGGTTATGGTGTTCGGGCCGGAAAGTGGCGCTTAGTCCACAAAAGATCAGCCATGATCTCATTGAATGGCGGAGCAGGCTCGAGGGGCCAGATGGCCTATTCCTGCTAGTTCTTATGTTCTTATGATTGATGAGCGGAGGACGGTGGATGTTGTTTACATGGACACCAGTTGTAGCCATCTGGGATGGCCACTTACAACAAGAAACATTGACGTTCGCGGAGCCTAAAGAGAAATATGGACAATGTAAGATTCAGGCAGGCACAGAGCCTGCATGTATATTCGTGAGCAGAGAATCCAGACAGCATCGAAACCCCCAACCGATTAGCATTTTAATGGCCCATCTCCGTAAGACAAAGGACTGATACTCAGGTAACCAATACAAGTCCAGACATCTCGGCGCCACTCCCTTTACTCAGGAAGCATAAACAGCAAGGTCAATGACCGCTTAGGACACGCCCAGCCATCAAGGCACCCGCCCCTTTACTGGCTCAGATCGAAGGCAGTGATCGAGAACTGCCCAATTAATTGGGTCCAAACCTAAGGACCGCCCAAAGGAGCGCGAAACCTCCCCAGGATAAAGAGAGACACTGCCATGTGTTCGATCTCTTTTGGACCTGGCGCTCCGGCAACGTCCATCTCCAACTGCAGCACCATGACCAGAAGCAAGTCCAAGTTCAACGCCCGCTACCAGATGGATGAGCCCAGCTGAACAGCAGTTACTGCTCCAGACCCAGCTGATCCAGATTTGAACAAAGGCCACTGTTCCTCTGACCTAAGCCGGGTGCCTGAAGTTAAGTACAGGTTGTCATAGTTGTTAGGTGTAGTTTAGCTTGTAGTGTTTATGTTGCATGTATAAGTTAATCTTGTGTGTAAATAAAGTATTATTGAACTTGAACTAACTAACTGGTTGTTGGGTCTTTGATCGATATCCGGTTGAACCTTGTGGTGGTATCATTTGATATCTGGCGACTCTGAAAGCAATATAATATCAATATCTAGACAAAGAAGAGCAACCTTATTGACTGCCATATTTATAGCAAGTAAGAAAAGGGAAGTTATTGGCGACTCTGGTGGGACTCGACCCAGAAGTGATCGTCAGTCCGAGAGAACCAACAAAACGTTTGAATTAGAAATCCAAATTGGAAAAGTCAAAGAAACCACAAGCGTATGACCGGTATCGATCAAACCTCCAAGATTCGGAAGTGTGTAACTTGCATGCGTACTAACAAGGGATATAAGGTAATATCGATAGATTTTGTTGCGTGAAACTTTCGGGAGTTGTGTGAACCAGAAAATAGCCGAGGCCATACCTGCTGTTTGCATCACCGCCTTATTCCCCCCTGTCCCAAATTCACGGTAGAGATAGAGATTACGGTAGAGATACAGAGATTACAGTAGAAATGGCAATGAAGGCAATGGAACGCCTTTTGCAGCGACCAATAGAGCAGAGCAGTGTCCCATATGGGAAGAGGAAATTAGGAAGTACCTAAAGGGGAAAGGATGGCCCCTATAGTCTGGGTTTTGTGAAAATGAAGAGACAGGTCCTGGACAAACTTGGTGGGATAATCTGACCGAGATCCATAAAAAGAGTTTTGGTAGAGTTTGTAAGTCGATGGCAATCGTGTCCTGTTTGGCACAATTGCGAGGCACAGAGGAGGTCGTGAGGACGCTCCGCAGACAGTTTGAAGAGAAAGAGAAGAGTAGTGAGGGAAACGTTAGCGAGTGTGAAAAAGTAAATCAGCAACTCCGAGAGCAGCTAGCAGCGAAGGACAAGGAGATGGCTGATGTTAAACGGGCACACCAATAAACAAAGAACAAAGAAATGTACCGCACAGGAACAGGCCCTTCGGCCCTCCAAGCCCGTGCCGACCATGCTGCCTGACTAAACTACAATCTTCTACACTTCCTGGGTCCGTATCCCTCTATTCCCATCTTGTCTCTCTCTCCTCAGCAGCTTTCAGTCACAGTATGATTAGGCCTACCAAGACACGCAACGTGCAGTTTTGGTAAGGGAAGAAACCGAACAACAAGCAGAACAATTGAAAAAGCAATGCGAGGACTTAAAGGCAGCCCTACGAGCACTCCACAGTTCCACCACGGAACAAAGGCAGAGTTCGGTAGACCATGCCAAATGCAGGCAGCAAATTGCAAGATTGCACTCACTGCTCTCAGTTCAGAATGGGTTCAGAGATACCTTTGGCCCAAATTTAGACCAGGAAGATGGCCCCGATTGGCAGGAACTTGACAAAACTGCCCATCGATATGTAAACGGAACAGAGATTCAGAATAGAGCCCCCCAGGCCCCGAAAAGGAAAGCACCCGCACCACCGACTGCATGTGCAGCACAAAACCCTATGAATCCAGTCACTACGCAGCGCAGAGTACCGACAGAAGACCAACCCGATTTTATGTACAACCACCCCCCCCCCCCCCCCCACCGCACTAACCATCACCCAGTTAAGGGATGCCCGCGATAAAATAGAAACCTTTCACTCCACATCAGACTCACACCATTTCTTTGAGCGAGTTAGACAACAGAGTCATGTACAGTCTGGACGAGCAGGAAGAAGGGAAACGCATAATAATGAGCCTTGACCCATCCGTTAGTTCAGCCCTTCCTGACCCACAAAATGTAGGAGGAGGTAGTCTCCAGGATATGAAGACAGCTGTCCTAGATGCAGTTGGCTATAATAGAGGAGATCCAGTAGAAGGACTCAACCGATGTAGGCAGAAGAAAGGAGAGCATCCAACAGCATTTGCTGGACGCCTCTGTATACACTTCACAGCAGTATTTGGTGATTTAACCTGCGCCCATTTAACTGCAGACAATACGGCCAAATGGACCCGTATTTTAGTCTCCCACGCCACAGATGCAGGACAAAAGGCATGTGCAAATTATGACCCCTAAGATCCTGCACACAATGAAGTGTGGGTTCTGAAGGGACTCTCTAGAGCTTGGGAACAACCCCTACATAACAAGGCAGAGCAGGAGAAGGTAGACGCAAACATGAATCCAGTAAGGACACATCAAGACCCCGCATGGGTAAATGAAGGTAGAAATAATGCACAACACCATAAAGCACAAGGATGCTACAATTGTGGACAGAAGGGACATTACGCCCGAGAATGCAATGCCCCCCCCCGAACCCGCAACGGAATCAGCACGCAAATGCCCCACATAGGAACAATGCCAGGCCTATCCACAGCGTTAGCGCCCGTTCAGATAATTTGGCCATAAATGGCACCGATTAATGAAATGAAATGAAAATCGCTTATTGTCACGAGTAGGCTTCAATGAAGTTACTGTGAAAAGCCCCTAGTCGCCACATTCCGGCGCCTGTTCGGGGAGGCTGGTACGGGAATTGAACCGTGCTGCTGGCCTGCCTTGGTTTGCTTTAAAAGCCAGCGATTTAGCCCAGTGAGCTAAACCAGCCCCTAGGTGTTCGGACTCCCCAACTTGGGTCTGCGACACACTCTGGGACAAGTCCGGAAGACCAGTTGTCACAGGCACAGTCTGGGGACACCCCGTAGAATTCCTTTGGACACAGGAGGATCCCAAACCACGTTAAACTCCTCCATGATGTACCAGCGAGATCCATGGCCCACTACAGACACGATCAATCTTAGTGGATTTACAGGACACCTCCAGCAGGGACACATTACGGCCCCTGTGGATAAGAACAAGAACAAAGAAATGTACAGCACAGGCAACAGGCCCTTCGGCCCTCCAAGCCCGTGCCGACCATGCTGCCCGACTAAACTACAATCTTCTACACTTCCTGGGTCCGTATCCCTCTATTCCCATCCTATTCATGTATTTGTCAAGATGCCCCTTAAATGTCACTATCGTCCCTGCTTCCACCACCTCCTCCGGTAGCGAGTTCCAGGCACCCTCTGCGTAAAAAACTTGCCTCGTACATCTACTCTAAACCTTGCCCCTCTCACCTTAAACCTATGCCCCCTAGTAATTGACCCCTCTACCCTGGGGAAAAGCCTCTGACTATCCACTCTGTCTATGCCCCTCATAATTTTGTAGACCTCTATCAGGTCTCCCCTCAACCTCCTTTGTTCCAGTGAGAACAAACCGAGTTTATTCAACCACTCCTCATAGCTAATGCCCTCCATACCAGGCAACATTCTGGTAAATCTCCTCTGCACCCTCTCTAAAGCCTCCACATCCTTCTGGTAGTGTGGCGATCAGAATTCAACACCATACTCCAAGTGTGGCCTAACTAAGGTTCCATACAGCTGCAACATGACTTGCCAATTCTTATACTCAATGCCCCGGCCAATGAAGGCAAGCATGCCGTATGCCTTCTTGACCACCTTCTCCACGTGTGTTGCCCCTTTCAGTGACCTGTGGACCTGTACTCCTAGATCTCTTTAACTTTCAATACTCTTGAGGGTTCTACCATTCACTGTATATTCCCTACCTGCATTAGACCTTCCAAAATGCATTACCTCACATTTGTCCGGATTAAACTCCATCTGCCATCTCTCCGCCCAAGTCTCCAAACAATCTAAATCCTGCTGTATCCTCTGACAGTCCTCATCGCTATCCGCAATTCCACCAACCTTTGTGTCGTCTGCAAACTTACTAATCAGACCAGTTACATTTTCTTTCAAATCATTTATATATACTACAAACAGCAAAGGTCCCAGCACAGATCCCTGTGGAACACCACTGGTCACAGCCCTCCAATTAGAAAAGCATCCTTCCATTGCTACTCTCTGCCTTCTATGACCTAGCCAGTTCTGTATCCACCTTGCCAGCTCACCCCTGATCCCGTGTGACTTCACCTTTTGTATTAGTCTGCCATGAGGGACCTTGTCAAAGGCCTTACTAAAGTCCATTTTGACAACATCCACTGCCCTACCTGCATCAATCATCTTTGTGACCTCCTCGAAAAACCCTATCAAGTTAGTGAGACACGACCTCCCCTTCACAAAACCATGCTGCCTCTCACTAATACGTCCATTTGCTTCCAAATGGGAGTAGATCCTGTCTCGAAGATTTCTCTCCAGTAATTTCCCTACCACTGAGGTAAGGCTCACCGGCCTGTAATTCCCTGGATTATCCTTGCTACCCTTCTTAAACAGAGGAACAACATTGGCTATTCTCCAGTCCTCCGGGACATCCCCTGAAGACAGTGAGGATCCAAAGATTTCTGTCAAGGCCTCAGCAATTTCCTCTCCAGGTTCCTTCAGTATTCTGGGGTAGATCCCATCAGGCCCTGGGGACTTATCTACCTTAATATTTTTTAAGACACCCAACACCTCGTCTTTTTGGATCTCAATGTGACCCAGGCTATCTACACACCCTTCTCCAGACTCAACATCTACCAATTTCTTCTCTTTGGTGAATACTGATGCAAAGTCTTCATTTAGTACCTCGCCCATTTCCTCTGGCTCTACACATAGATTCCCTTGCCTATCCTTCAGTGGGCCAACCCTTTCCCTGGCTACCCTCTTGCTTTTTATATACGTGTAAAAAGCCTTGGGATTTTCCTTAACCCTATTTGCCAATGACTTTTCGTGACCCCTTCTAGCCCTCCTGACTCCTTGCTTGAGTTCCTTCCTACTTTCCTTATATTCCACGCAGGCTTCGTCTGTTCTCAGCCTTTTAGCCTCCTTTTTCTTTTTGACGAGGCCTACAATATCTCTCGTTATCCAATGTTCCCGAAAATTGCCGCATTTATCCTTCTTCCTCACAGGAACATGCCGGTCCTGAATTCCTTTCAACTGACACTTGAAAGCCTCCCACATGAGATGTTGATTTGCCCTCAAACATCCGCCCCCAATCTATGTTCTTCAGTTCCCGCCTAATATTGTTATAATTAGCCTTCCCCCAATTTAGCACATTCATCCTAGGACCACTCTTATCCTTGTGCACCAGTACTTTAAAACTTACTGAATTGTGGTCACTGTTCCCGAAATGCTCCCCTACTGAAACATCTACCACCTGGCCGGGCTCATTCCCCAATACCAGGTCCAGTACCGCCCCTTCCCTAGTTGGACTGTTTACATATTGTTTTAAGAAGCCCTCCTGGATGCTCCTTACAAACTCCGCCCCGTCTAAGCCCCTGGCACTAAGTGAGTCCCAGTCAATATTGGGGAAGTTGAAGTCTCCCATCACCACAACCCTGTTGTTTTTACTCTTTTCCAAAATCTGTCTACCTATCTGCTCCTGCTGGCTGTTGGGAGGCCTGTAGTAAACCCCCAACATTGTGACTGCACCCTTCTTATTCCTGATCTCTACTCATATAGCCTCACTGCCCTCTGAGGTGTCCTCCCGCAGTACAGCTGTGATATTCTCCCTAACCAGTAGCGCAACTCCGCCTCCCCTTTTACATCCCCCTCTATCCCGCCTGAAACATCTAAACCCTGGAACGTGTTTAGCTGCCAATCCTGCCCTTCCCTCAACCAGGTCTCTGTAATGGCAACACCATCATAGTTCAGATCGGTAACATTAGAACCAAGCACTCAGTTGTTTTGGTAGATTTACCCCAGACAGCAGAGCACATCTTGGGGATAGATTTCATGAGCTCACACAACCTTTCTTTCGACCCCGTGAATAAGTGTGGGTGGCAAATGGCTAGAGCAGCACGAGCCCCCGCCACGCTCACAGTAGGAGACTACGTACACAGGATTAGCTCAGTGGGAGATTACTGGTTTGATCCACAAACCATTACCACGGACAAAACAATTAGGGAAGTCTTGAAGGAACACAAAGCATCTTTTGCCCAGCACAAGCACGAATGCGGTAAAATTCCAGGAATGGTCACCATTACAGGTCCCGATCCTAAGCCCCAGAAACAGTACGGTTTTCCACAGCAAGCCGAGGGAGAAATAGCTAAGGTAATTCAAAGTTTATTGGATCAAGGTGTAATTCGGCCCGTAGCCTCAACAAACAATGCCCCGATTTGGCCCGTAAGAAAACCGGATGGTTCATGGAGACTGACCATCGATTATAGAGAATTGAACAAAGTAACTCCGTTAGCAGCCCCCACTGTTGCCACGAGTCCCGAGACCATGTTAAAGCAGGGACTTCAGTCAAAGTTTTTCACGGTTCTGGACATTAGCAATGACTTTTGGTCCATTCCATTGGATATAACGTGCCGGTATAAATTTGCGTTCATCTTCCAGGGACAGCAATACTCGTGGACATGCCTACCGCAAGTCTTCCACAACTTCCCCTTCATTTTTCACAGACAATTGGTGAATGGATTATCAAAATTTTCCTGACCCGAGTGCCTCATTCAGTATGTGGACGACTTGCTCCCTCAGACTGACACCAAGGAAGAGGACATTTCGCTTCTTGCTGAACTATTAGGTCTCCTAAAAGAAATTGGATGTAAAATCAACCCCCAAAAGGCCCAAATTCTCCAAGAAAAGGTCACTTATTTAGGAACAGTTATATCGCATGGTAAGCATGAGATGGAGCAAAAACGTATTGATTCAATTGTTAAATTGCCCTTGCCCCATAATGTTACAGCACTCCGGTCATTTTTAGGACTAGTTGGTTCCTGCAGGAACCATATAGACGGTTTCGCCACAAAGGCAGCCCCACTCTCCGAACTCGTTAAGAAACAGGCCCCATGGAAATGGCTTCCACAGAACACGGATGCCTTAGATGCATTGAAACGCGCCCTAAGTACAGCTCCCGCTTTGCAGGCACCAGACCCCCCACACCCCATATGCAATAGAGGTAGTGACCACCGACCGAACCCTTTCGGCCGGACTTCTCCAGGAAAGGCACGTTTAGGACCAGTAGCTTATGCCTCACGAGTTTTAGATCCGGTAGAGCAAGGATTTTTAGCCTGCGAAAGGCACTTGCTCGCAGTTTATTGGGCTGTTCAGTACTTCTCGTACATATCAGGACTCCCATAACCATTTTGACCGAGCACACCCTAACACAGCTACTGTTAGACGGTAGGCTAAAAGACGGTACAGTAAGCCAAATTAGAGCAGCGCGCTGGACCCTACTCCGACAAGGACGCGACATTACGGTGAAGAGGACAAAGCTGCACCCGTTTCTGGACGATAATTTACAATATGCAGGAACCCCGCATGAGTGTGAAATCATTGCAGCCAAGCACAACACAGGACCCTTTATTCCCAGATCGTTCCCGAAAAAGACAGGCATCAGACCACAGAGAACCCAGCCCACAGATAAAGCTCTAAAAATTCATGTCGACGGCTCCTCCACCGTTGACAATGGAAAAAGGATTACAGGATGCGGCATATATGTAGAGGACGTGCAGGGACGCGCGTTAGAGGAGATATCATTAAAGTTGCCAGGACATTCAGGTTCGCAGGCAGCCGGGTTAGCAGCCATTGCATACATTGTGCAGCACCCAGATTTGTTCCCGACCCCAGCAGACATGTATTGAAATGAAAAATGAAAATCGCTTACTGTCACAAGTAGGCTTCAAATGAAGTTACTGTGAAAAGCCCCTAGTCGCCACATTCCGGCACCTGTTCGGGGAGGCTGTTACGGGAATCGAACAGTGCTGCTGGCCTGCCTTGGCCTGCTTTCAAAGCCAGCGATTTAGCCCTGTGCTAAACAGCCCCTTCAGACAGTTTATATGTTTGCAACAGCTTGACGGAATTCCTGCCCCTGTGGAATCTAGAGGATTTATATCCGACGACGGTAAACCCCTACCCTCAGCGCCATTACTAAAACACATTCTCAAAGAAGCTAAAGTTCACAAATATGGAATCATAAAAGTTAGAAGCCATCATCGTTCCTCCCCACCCGGTAACGTAAAAGCAGACGCCCTAGCAGAAGCAGGCTCACGACATGGCCACTTTTGGCAACCCCCCCGAGTGCCCCAGGACACGCGGTCCAGGTCTCACAGACCAATATTCAAGATTTGCCGCAGGCACAAAAGGAAGACGACACGCTTAAGGAAATTTTAGAAGGAGACTTCCCAGCTCCCTACGATAGGTTCAAAGACACTTTAACGGCACACGACGGAATCCTATTAAAGAATGGTATTTATGTGGTCCCCACCCAGGACAGGAACCAGATTATTTGTCAATTCCATGACGGACACTGACACCAAGGGATAGAATCCACCCTTGCCCACCTCAGACCTCTGCTGGTGGCCCGATTTAAAAACTGATGTAACCTACTACATTGAAAATTGTTTAATTTGCGCCCAGAACAACCCAGCAAAGAAAGGTCAGCTAAGACATATCGCCCCGTTAATGGCCCATGGACGAACTTACAATTAGATTACATTGGTCCCCTCCCCCCCCCCCCCCCCCCTGCAGAAATGGATTTAAATATGTGTTGGTCGTGATCGACACCTTCACAAAATGGGTAGAAGCATTTCCTTCCAAGACGGACACTGCTCAAGCGACAGCAAAAATTCTAACCCAGCAAATATTTACTGGATGGGGACTCCCCCATAGTATTGAGTCGGACCAAGGTTCCCACTTTACAGGAAGAGTAATGAAAAACGTCCTAACAATTTTCGTAATTAAACAGAAGTTTCACATTGCCTATCACCCACAATCCACCGGCATTGTGGAACGCATGAACTGAACCCTAAAGGCAACACTTAGGAAGCTGATGCATCAGCACAACAGGACATGGGACACAGTCCTCCCATTTGCACTGATGTTTATTCGAAACACAGTGTTGAGTTCGACAGGATACACCCCCCACACCCTCATGACTGGACGACCCATGAAGGGTGCCGAGTATTTATTTGGATTGATTTGGCCAGCCCCACAGTCACCGCCCTTACCCATGAAAAAGCGGTCCAACAAGTTATGGAGAATATTAAAGCACAGCTTGTTGCAGCTGTTCGACTAGGCGCTTAAAAAAAATAAGCAGAGTAAGGCCTGCTTTGATAAAACAGTACACCCGGTAGAGTATACAGTCGGACAGCAAGTCATGGTCTCCCTGTACAATCCTAGATCATTCCTCTCCCCCAAATTTTCAGGACCCTACTCAATTTCTGATGAAGTAAGCCCCTCAGTTTATAAGATTACATATCCAAATGGAAAGTCCGGATGATTTCACATAAACCAGCTTAAGGTTTATGGAACTCAGTGCAGCCACTCGCACCACATTTCATTAGCAATAGCAGACGGCTACGACCCGCCCACTGGCAACCCAACCCAACCCTCCCCCAGCCAGGACAGCACTTCCACAGATATGACTTTGAGTCCGCCCCCTGGGCGAGTTTCAGCCTCACACTTGATTCGGCTGCTAGCGATAGCAACAACGAAAGCTGTTGCACAACTTCCTTGCAATCCCAGATCCATTGCAAAACAGACCAGGCCCTAGTCACTACAGCCCCAGTGACACCGACCACGATATGTTCGGCCAATCAGAGACCATTTATTTGCCACTACCAGAACCTGACCCACCGCCCGACGATTGCGATTCTCCCCCTTTCCACTACTGCTCTACAGGATAAGAAACAATGGCACTGCGACAATTCTTATCGACTGATAAGAAACAACGAAATGGATCCCACACCGGCCCACGCCGCCATGGCACAGAAACTCCAGTCACAAGTCTGGCAACCGGGAGATGGTGATGACTCAGAGTCTGACTCCCACCATACTAACCCCTTTACGACCCTTTTCGGAATGGAACCCTGAGGTGTCCAGATGATGAGAGAAAGGAATCGATTGAGATTTACGGTGTCCTATTCCCTGATGGAGCCTGCCCGCTTTCTTTCTTTAGTTTGTTTTTTTAATGTTGAATGTTTCTCTCTTGTACGACTTTGTGTGCCGATCTCATGCCAAATTTCTTGATACAGTTATAACTACTTTTTTTGATGCCACCATGGTAGTTAAAGGAACAGTTTGTCGGAAGTCCATAGATATTCAAATTCTTTCCGTTCTTGTAAGGTCACCCAGGCAGTGGAGCAACGGCACTGATCTCCGCCCTGCCTGAGGACCCCTTATGTATTTAGTCAGCCAAGCTTGGGTAGTGGAGCAACGGCACTGATCACCGCCCTACCCGGGGATTCCACCCATTCTTGCCCTGCCGCGGATCATACGCACTCCATGCGCAAGATTCTTTTTCAAACTCTTTTACTGTTCTTTTAAAGTGTGGTTCAAAGAATGCACTTTGCCACAGTTTTTTTTTGTTTGCTTTCCGGCGACCCTTCTGTCGCTAACCCCCACCTGCTATTTACATGTTCAAATGTTTGGTTGAAACCAATTTGCTGCTAAGGAAGAGCTACCTCAACACTGGATGGAGAAATTGACCGCCCACTCAGCCCATCAAACACAGGCTGCGAGAGTGCTCGCACTGTGACAGAACTTTTCTCGGATGTCTTGACTCCCAAATGGTTGGTTTAAAAAAAAAAAAAAATGAGGGAGTCACATATGGTGACAATTCTAAATGGGAAATTGATGTTAAGGAGAAACACCGACCAACGAGATATTAAACAACAAGATAATAACAGATATTATGCTTGTACCCCCAGGAATATATGAATATACCAAGAGACAGAGGAAGACAAAGACAAAATGAAGACTGACCTGATGACCTGCATCATGATCGTCGTTGGATCACTACAGTTGCGCGCGTTATCAGCCACTTTCTCGGACTACAACAGACCCCACACTCTTTTTGAACCCTTTTTGACCTCTAATAAATTCCGTGGTTTTCAAGACCAATTACTTTTTCTGTAAATGGCATAAGTGTTAAGTAGAAATGTGATGCTGCTATTGTTTATTTTGTACTGTAATATAAGTTCTTTTGGTTATTAGCTGGCAGCATAAGTGTAGTTTAGGTAAGGACAGTTAGAGATTCCCCTTTGTGTAAAGAAATTGAAATGTATGATTGAATGTTATTGTGCCCCTTAGAATTTTTATAGATGTGTGATGTATTAAAAAAAACTGAGGTAAATGTTCCAATCCACAGGACAGAGTAGGATAGAACCTGTCCTTGATTAAGGGTACCCGGCACACCGGAGAACAGAAGATGATTCAGTAGTGTGATCCATCACGCTTCACGTTTAGGATCAAGAGGACTGACTGTAGCCATCCTGGATGGCCACTTACAACAAGAAACATGGACATTCGCAAAGCCTAAAGGGAAATACGGACAATGTAAGATTCAGGCAGGCGCAGAGCCTGCATGTATATTCGTGAGCAGCGAATCCAGACAGCATCGAAACCCCCAACCGATTAGCATTTTAATGGCCCATCTCCTAAGACAAAGGACTGATACTCAGGTAACCAATACAAGTCCAGACATTTCGGCGCCACTCACTTTACTCAGGAAGCATAAACAGCAAGGTCAATGACCGCTTAGGACACGCCCAGCCATCAAGGCACCCGCCCCTTTATTGGCTCAGATCGAAGGCAGTGATCGAGAACTGCCCAATTAATTGGGTCCAAACCTAAGGACCGCCCAAAGGAGCGCGAAACCCCCCCCAGGATAAAGAGAGATACTGCCATGTGTTCGATCTCTTTTGGACCTGGCGCTCCGGCAACGTCCATCTCCAACTGCAGCACCATGACCAGAAGCTAGTCCAAGTTCAACGCCCGCTACCAGATGGATGAGCCCAGCTGAACAGCAGTTACTGCTCTAGACCCAGCGGATCCAGATTCAAACAAAGACCACTGTTCCTCTGACCTAAGCCGGGTGCCTGAAGTGAAGTACAGGTTGTCATAGTTGTTAGGTGTAGTTTAGCTTGTAGTGTTTATGTTGCATGTATAAGTTAATCTTGTGTGTAAATAAAGTATTATTGAACTTGAACTAACTAACTGGTTGTTGGGTCTTTGATCGATATCCGGTTGAACCTTGTGGTGGTATCATTTGATACCTGGCGACTCTGAAAGCAATATAATATCAATATCTAGACAAAGAAGGGCAACCTTATTGACTGCCATATTTATAGCAAGTAAAAAAAGGCAACACAGTAAAGCCTTTGACAAAGTGCCTCATGGCAGACTGGTACAAAAGATGAAGTCACACGGGATCAGAGGTGATGTGGCAAGATGAATACAGAACTGGCTCGGTCACAGGCAAAGGGTAGCAGGCAAAGTTTGTTTTTCTGAATGGAAGGCTGTGACTAATGGTGTTCCACAGGGATCTGTGCTGGGGCCTCTGTTATTTGTAGTATACATAAAGGATTTGGAGGAAAATGTAGCCGGTCTGATTAGTAAGTTTGCGGATAACACCAAGGTTGGTGGAGTGGCAGATAGTGTTGTGGATTGTCAGAGGATACAGCAGGACATTATAGGTTGGAGACTTGGGCAGAGAAATGTCAAATAGAGTTACTCCGGACAAATGTGAGGTAATGCATTTTGGTAGGTCTAACATAGAAGGGAAATATACCGTAAATGGTAAAACTCTTAGGAATATAGAAAGTCAGAGAGATCTGGGTGTGCAAGTCCACAGATCTTTGAAGGTGGCAGCACAAGTGGACAAGGTAGTCAAGAAAGCATACGGAATGCTTGCCTTCATTGGACGGGGCATTGAGTATAAAAACTGGCATGTCATGCTGCAATTGTATAGATCCTTGGTAAGGCCACACTTGGAATATTACGCACAATTCTGGTCGCTACACTACCAGAAGGATGTGGAGGCTTTGGAGAGGGTGCAGAGGAGATTTACCAGATTGTTGCCTGGTCTGGAGGGTGTTAGCTATGTGGAGAGGCTGGATAGAGTTGGACTGTTTTCATTAGAAAGAAGGAGTTTGAGGGGTATCCTGATAGAAGTCTGCAAGATTATGAGGGCATGAATAGAGTGGATCGGCAGGCACTCTTTCCCAGGATGGAGGGGTCAGTCACCAGGGGGCATAGGATTAATGTCCGTGGCGCAAAGTTTTTGGCAAAGGTTGGTATCATGACCGGTAAAGGCTTGGTGGGGCCGAAGGGCCTGTTCCTGTGTTGTATTTTCCTTTGTTCTTTATTAGCGCTGCAATGAAGTTACTGTGAAAATACCCTTGTCGCAATACTACGGCGCCTGTTTGGGTACACTGAGGGAGAACTCAATGTCCAATTCACCTAACAAGCACGTCTTTCCAGACTTGTGGGAGGAAACCGGAGGCCCTGAAGGGAACCCACACAGACACGGAAGAACGTGCAAACTCCGCACAAAAGTGGGAATCCAACCTGGGATCTGGCGCTGTGAAGCAACAGTGCTTACCACTGTTTCCGTGCCGCCCATACTAGATTCCGAATGAATCCTTTCTCATTGAACAACACCCAGTTCAAGAAAGGCATTGAACATACAGTGCAGAAAGAGGCCATTCAGCCCATTGAGTCTGCACCGACCCACTTAAGCCCTCACTTCCACCTTATCCCCCTAATGCAATAACCCCATCTAACCTTTTTGGACACTAAGGGCAATTTAGCATGGCCAGTTCACCTAACCTGCACATCTTTGGATTGTGGGAGGAAACCGGAGCACCCGGAGGAAACCCACGCAGACACTGGGAGAACGTGCAGACTCCATGGCCTGTTCCCTTCCCCCTTCAACCTACTGGTGCAGAAAACCATCCCGTATACACTCCAGAAATTCCTCCTCCGCTGTACTGTGACTAATTTGACTCGCCCAATTCATATGCAGATTAAAGTCACAAATAATCAAAGATGCTCCTTTACCACGTGGATCTCTGCTTTCCTGTCTAATCCCAGTCTAATCTACCTCTTTTCCCCAGGGTAGAGGGGTCAATTACTAGGGGGCATAGGTTTAAGGTGAGAGGGGCAAAGTTTAGAGTAGATGTACGAGGCAAGTTTTTTACGCAGAGGGTAGTGGGTGCCTGGAACTCACTACTGGAGGAGGTAGTGGAAGCAGGGACGATAGGGACATTTAAGGGGCATCTTGACAAATATATGAATAGGATGGGAATAGAAGGATACGGACCCAGGAAGTGTAGAAGATTGTAGTTTAGTCGGGCAGTATGGTCGGCACGGGCTTGGAGGGCCGAAGGGCCTGTTCCTGTGCTGTACATTTCTTTGTTCTTTGTTTGTTTGTAATGCTATTCCCACTGCAGTTTGGTGGTCTGGACACCACCCCTACGAATGTTTTTTGCC
Source organism: Scyliorhinus torazame (assembly GCF_047496885.1). Taxonomy (NCBI): domain Eukaryota; kingdom Metazoa; phylum Chordata; class Chondrichthyes; order Carcharhiniformes; family Scyliorhinidae; genus Scyliorhinus; species Scyliorhinus torazame. The sequence continues at coordinate 67,014,655 of NC_092717.1, read as the reverse complement.
CCATTGTGTTTCTTTAACTCCACCCACACAGATTCCGCATCTTCTGTGCTAATATCTTTCCTCAATATTGTGTCAGTATCTTGTTTTACTAACCATGCAATCCACCACCATTTTTTCAGTCAGTCCTTCCTAAAGACTGAATTACCCTCAATGTTTAGTTCCCATTCTTGGTCACCTTAGAGCCATGAGTCGGTAATCACAACTATATCATCTTACATCTATCTGCGCAACTAATTCACCCATTTTATTTCAAATGTTCCATGCGTTTCGGTACAAAACCTTAAGGCTAGTCCTTTTAATGTTCCTTGTCCCTTCTCTACTATTTTTTACTGTGTCCTTTCATAGAGGGAAAGGGATAAAAGCAAACCCAGGAACTGCTTCGGGGATATCAGACCTTGATGTAATTTTGCATTTCTACTATCAAAGCCATGAACGTATTGTCCATAAATCATCACAGCAAGTTCTTTACCTGTGCTATTCCTCTCTGCAAAGACTGTTTGGCAGCTTAAAGCCTCATAACTCAGTCAGTAAGCAGAACTTCCATTTCTTCACTTAGCTCCCTGGAATAAAAGCTCATAGAACATACAGTGCAGAAGGAGGCCATTCGGCCCATCGAGTCTGCACCGACCCACATTAATCCCTCACTTCCACCTTATCCCCGCAACCCAATAACCCCTCCCAACCCTTATGGACACTACGGGTAATTTAGCATGGCCAATCCACCTAACCTGCACGTCTTTGGACTGTGGGAGGAAACCGGAGCACCCGGAGGAAACCCACGCGGACACGGGGAGAACGTGCAAACTCCGCACAGACAGTGACCCAGCGGGGAATCGAACCTGGGACCCTGGCGCTGTGAAGCCACAGTGCTAATCACTTGTGCTACCGTGCTGCCCTAATTCAGACGTTTCAAGTATCTGTTAGAGTCATAGATGTTTACAGCATAGAAATAGGCCCTTCGGCCCAGCTTGTCCATGCCGTCCAGTTTCTATCACTAAGCTAGTCCCACTTGCCCGCATTTGGCCATATACCTCTCTACCCATCCTGCCCATGTAACTGTCTAACTGTTTTTTAAAGGAGAAAAATGTTATTGTTATTAAAATAATAACTTTTAGAACTAATATTATTTAATATTTTCTCAATTTTAGTGCCTTGATCGGGAGCAAGGAGTTGCATGGGTAAAAAATGAGAGGCTGCCAGCATTCCTTCAGAGTGACTGTTACTTTGAGTACAGGTGAAAGCTCCAAATCCTTTTCCATGTGTGCTTATTGTGATAATATTCACTTTTGCCACAATGATAATCATCTCAGTCGTTGGAGAGAGTTGATGTAAAGCTTTTCATTTTTAAAATGTATTGTTTCATGGGACCTGGGTGTTACTTGCGAGGCCAGCATTTATTGCCCATCCCTAATTGCTCTTAAGAAGTTGGTGGCGAACATCATCCATGTGGTGTAGGTGCATCCACAGTGCTGTTAGGAAAACATTTCCAGAATTTTGACCCTGCGATTCTGAAAGAATGGTCATTTAGTTCCAGTCAGGATGGTGAGTGGCTTGGAGGGGATCTTCCAGTGATGTTCCCATATAGTCAAGTTTCTTGATTGTTGTTGGAGCTGCACTAGTCATTTAAAAAATAATATAAAGGCACCAATCGCTCTAAAGGATCATATTATGGGTCCACTTGTTTTGAATAAGGCCTGAAAAAAGACATACATGGATCTGAACCTCGGGGATTATAGTAGCAGAGCTGTTTCAATGTGTTACTTAAAAGCAAAAATGAAACCGAAACTTGGATCGTATTACACAATTCCATTCCAATAATTCTACACTGCAATCCTTAAAGGTGTATTATAGTCTCCTTTTAAAATATACTTTCTCCCTTTCCAAAGAAGCATAAATATTTCCAATGCATGTTCTTGTTCAGTTATCATTACATAAGTGTATAGAACAGATTAATCTATAAATCTTAAAAGTGTAGCGGTAATCTGCTGGTATGCTCAGATCTTTTCATCGTAACTTGACTGGCAGTGTTTTTGCTAGCTCACAGTGATTTGCAGGATTGTCATTCTTGGATGTTAATCCTGGTTTCATTTGAGATCTTGCCCTTGATAAAGTAGGAATGTACAGTGGTTGAGGAGTTTGAAAGGATCAGATATGTCCTCTGTTATGCCTCTCCCTTGTGACTTTGTGTATAATAGGACCTTGGTTTTGCATGAACCTTGATATCGCAGCCACATACTTTCTGTGGAATCCTGGATGTGAACTTGTTCCAACTATAAATTTGGCAATTCTGTCCCTGCATTTTTATCATCATCATCATCTCTTTCACTTTTAAGTTGCTCTCTTGTTCCTGTAAGGGTATCACAGAATCATACAGTGCAGAAAAGGCCCTTCAGCCCATCGAGTCTGTACCGGTATGCATGAAAGACACCTGACCTGGCTACCTAATCCAATTTGCCAGCACTTGGTCCATAGCCTTGAATGTTATGACATATCAAGTGCTCATCCAGGTACTTTTAAAGCATGTGAGGCAACCCGTCTTCACCACCCTCCTGGGCAGTACGTTCCAGACCGTCAACACCCTCTGGGTAAAGAGGTTTTTCCTCAAATCCACCTAAAACTCTTGCCACTTGCGTTGATCTTGTGTCCCCTCGTAACTGATCCTTCAACTAAGGAGAACAGCTTAGCTTCTCTCTATCCACCCTGTCCATGCTTCTCATAATCTTGTACATGTTGTTCAGGCCACCCCTCAAGTCTTCTCTGCTCCAACGAAAAAAAACCAAGCCTATCCAACCTCTCTGCATAAATCAAATGTTCAATCCCAGGCAACATTTGGTGAATAGCCTCTGTACCCCCTCGAGTGTAACCACATCCTTCCTATAATTTGTCCAGAATTACGGACAAGACTCCAGCTGTGTTCTCACCAAAGTTTCCCGCTGACTATCTGGGGATCTAAAATAAATGCCTAGCAATGTGGCTGTCCCTTTTTTATTCCTAAGCTTTACCCACAAAGCTTCCTTTGAAGCCCCCCAAGAGATATCTCTCATTACTGCAATAACGATTCCTTAACTAATAATACAATTCCTCCTCTTTTACCCCTCTTCTGTCTCACCTGAAGATTGTATATCCTGGGATGTTGAGCTGCCAGTCCTGCCACTCCCTAAACCAAGTCTCCGTGATGGCTACTACATCATAATTCCACACATCAATCACCGTCCTTAACTCATCCGTTTTACCTGTAATACCCCTGGCATTAAAGTAGAGGCCATCCCCTGCCTTGCCTTGTAACTTAGTACCGTTCATTTCCCTCTGACTTGATTGCTTTTCTGTGTTATACTGTGTCCCTATTCTGCTAGCAGTCTGCATCCGCTTCACCTTCGGAGTTAGTTTAAACTCCTCCCAACAGCACTTGCAAATCCACCAGCAAGGATGTTAGTCCCGCTCTGGTTCTGATGTAGACCGTCCTGGTGTATGGGTCCCACTTTTCCCAGAATGATCTCCGTGATTGCTGATCCTGCAACAACTCTTCAGCCACATAGTCATCTGCGCTATTGTTCTTTTTCTGTACTCGCTATCACACGGCACTGGGAGTAACCCGGGGCTGACAACTTGAAAGGTCTGTTTTTAGTCTACTGCCTTACTTCCTCAATTCTTGATGCAAACCTCATCCCCCTTAGAACATAGAACATAGAACAATACAGCGCAGTACAGGCCCTTCGGCCCACGATGTTGCACCGAAACAAAAGCCATCTAACCTACACTATACCATTATCATCCATATGTTTATCCAATACACTTTTAAATGCCCTCAATGTTGGCGAGTTCACTACTGTAGCAGGTAGGGCATTCCACGGCCTCACTACTCTTTGCGTAAAGAACCTACCCCTGACCTCTGTCCTATATCTATTACCCCTCAGTTTAAGGCTATGTCCCCTCGCGCTAGCCATTTCCATCCGCGGGAGAAGGCTCTCACTGTCCACCCTATCTAACCCTCTGATCATTTTGTATGCCTCTATTAAGTCTCCTCTTAACCACCTTCTCTCTAACGAAAACAACCTCAAGTCCATCAGCCTTTCCTCATAAGATTTTCCCTCCATACCAGGCAACATCCTGGTAAATCTCCTCTGCACCCGTTCCAAAGCCTCCACGTCCTTCCTATAATGCGGTGACCAGAACTGTACGCGATACTCCAAATGCGGCCGTACCAGAGTTCTGTACAGCTGCAACATGACCTCCTGACTCCGGAACTCAATCCCTCTACCAATAAAGGCCAACACTCCATAGGCCTTCTTCACCACCCTATCAACCTGGGTGGCAACTTTCAGGGATCTATGTACATGGACACCTAGATCCCTCTGCTCATCCACACTTTCAAGAACTTTTCCATTAGCCAAATATTCCACATTCCTGTTTTTCCTTCCAAAGTGAATCACCTCACACTTCTCTACATTAAACTCCATTTGCCACCTCTCGGCCCAGCACTGCAGCTTATCTATATCCCTCTGTAACCTGCTACTTCCTTCCACACTATCGACAACACCACCGACTTTAGTATCGTCTGCAAATTTACTCACCCACCCTTCTGCGCCTTCCTCTAGGTCATTGATAAAAATGACAAACAGCAACGGCCCCAGAACAGATCCTTGTGGTACTCCACTTGTGACAGAACTCCATTCTGAACATTTCCCATCAACCACCACCCTCTGTCTTCTTTCAGCTAGCCAATTTCTGATCCACATCTCTAAATCACCCTCAATCCCCAGCCTCCGTATTTTCTGCAATAGCCTACCGTGGGGAACCTTATCAAAAGCTTTGCTGAAATCCATATACACCACATCAACTGCTCTACCTGTTCAGTCACCTTCTCAAAGAACTCGATAAGGTTTGTGAGGCATGACCTACCCTTCACAAAGCCATGCTGACTATCCCTGATCATGTTATTCCTATCTAGATGATTATAAATCTTGTCTCTTATAATCCCCTCCAAGACTTTACCCACTACAGACGTGAGGCTCACCGGTCTATAGTTGCCGTGGTTGTCTCTGCTCCCCTTTTTGAACAAAGGGACCACATTTGCTATCCTCCAGTCCTCTGGCACTATTCCTGTATCCAATGATGACATAAAAATCAAAGCCAATGGTCCAGCAATCTCTTCCCTGGCCTCCCAGAGAATCCTAGGATAAATCCCATCAGGTCCCGGGGACTTATCTATTTTCAGCCTGTCCAGAATTGCCAACACCTCTTCCCTACTTACCTCAATGCCATCTAATCTATTTACCTGGAGCTCAGCATTCTCCTCCACAACATTATCTTTTTCCTGAGTGAATACTGACGAAAATATTCATTTAGTATCTCGCCTATCTCTTCAGACTCTACACACAACTTCCCATCCCTGTCCTTGACTGGTCCTACTCTGTCCCTAGTCATTCGCTTATTGCTGACATACCGATAGAAAGCTTTTGGGTTTTCCTTGATCCTTCCTGCCAAATACTTCTCATGTCCCCTCCTTGCTCGTCTTAGCTCTCTCTTTAGATCCTTCCTCGCTACCTTGTAACTATCCATCGCCCCAACTGAAACTTCACACCTCATCTTCACATAGGCCTCCTTCTTCCTCTTAACAAGAGATTCCACTTCTTTGGTAAACCACGGTTCCCTCGCTCGGCACCTTCCTCCCTGCCTGACCGGTACATACTTATCAAGAACACGCTCCACTTATCCTTGAACAAGCTCCACTTATCCAGTGTGTCCAAAACTTGCAGCCTACTTCTCCACCTTATCCCCCCCAAGTCACGTCTAATGGCGTCATAATTTCCCTTCCCCAGCTATAACTCTTGCCCTGCGGTGTATACTTATCCCTTTCCATCCTTAACGTAAACGTCACCGAATTGTGGTCACTGTCCCCAAAGTGCTCACCTACCTCCAAATCCAACACCTGGCCTGGTTCAGTACCCAAAACCAAATCCAATGTGGCCTCGCCTCTTGTTGGCCTGTCAACATATTGTTTCAGGAAACTCTCCTGCACACACTGAACAAAAAACGACCCATCTAATGTACTCGAACTATATCTTTTCCAGTCAATATTTGGAAAGTTAAAGTCTCCCATAATAACTACCCGATTACTTTCGCTCTTATCCAGGATCATCCTCGCCATCCTTTCCTCTACATCCCTAGAACTATTTGGAGGCCTATAGAAAACTCCCAACAGGGTGACCTCTCCTTTCCTCTTTCTAACCTCAGCCCATACTACCTCGGAAAATGAGTCCCCATCTAGCATCCTCTCCGCCACCTTAATACTGCTCTTGACTAGCAGCGCCACACCTCCCCCTCTTTTGCCTCCTTCTCTGAGCTTACTAAAACACCTAAACCCCGGAACCTGCAACATCCATTCCTGTCCCTGCTCTATCCACGTCTCCGAAATGGCCACAACATCGAAGTCCCAGGTACCAACCCATGCTGCCAGTTCCCCTACCTTATTTCGTATACTCCTGGCATTGAAGTAGACACACTTCAAACCACCTACCTGAACACTGGCCCCCTCCTGCGACGTCAAATCTGAGCTCCTGACCTCTATACTCTCATTCTCCCTTACCCTAAAACTACAATCCAGGTTCCCATGCCCCTGCTGCATTAGTTTAAACCCCCCCAAAGAGCACTAACAAATCTCCCCCCCAGGATATTTGTGCCCCGCAGGTTCAGATGTAGACCATCCTGTCTGCAGAGGTCCCACCTTCCCCAGAAAGCGCCCCAGTTATCCAGAAATCTGAATCCCTCCCGCCTGCACCATCCCTGTAGCCACGTGTTTAATTGCTCTCTCTCCCTATTCCTCATCTCACTATCACGTGGCACGGGCAACAACCCAGAGATAACAACTCTGTTTGTTCTAGTTCTGAGCTTCCATCCTAGCTCCCTGAAAGCCTGCCTGACATCCTTATCCCCTTTCCTACCTATGTCGTTAGTGCCAATGTGGACCACGACTTGGGGCTGCTCCCCCTCCCCATTAAGGACCCGGAAAACACGATCCGAGACATCATGTACCCTTGCACCTGGGAGGCAACATACCAAACGTGAGTCTCTCACGCTCCCACAAAATCTCCTATCTGTGCCCCTGACTATAGAGTCCCCAATTACTAATGCTCTGCTCCTCTCCCCCCTTCCCTTCTGAGCAACAGGGACAGACTCCGTGCCAGAGGTCTGTACCCCATGGCTTACCCCTGGTAAGTCGTCCCCCCCACAAGTATCCAAAGCGGTATACTTGTTTCTCAGGGGAACGACCGCAGGGGATCCCTGCACTGACTGTTTTTTCCCCGTCCCTCTTACAGTTACCCATCTATCTCCAATCTTTGGTGTAACTAATTCCCTGAAGCTGCTATCTATGACCCTCTCTGCCTCCCGAATGATCCAAAGTTCTTCCAACTCCAGCTCCAGTTCCCTAACTCGGTCTTGGAGGAGCTGGAGATGGCAGCACTTCCTGCAGGTAAAATCAGCAGGGACACTAACGGCATCCCTCACCTCAAACATCCTGCAGGAGGAACATTGCACTCCCTTCCCTGCCATTCCTCTAACTTTCTACCAAGATCTGGCTAACAACTAAATTAAAAAAATTTTATATATAAAAAAAATTATTAATAACAATAATAAAATATGGTACTTACCTCACACCAAAGGGTTTTATTATTAGGTTAGAGAAGGAGGGCGGGTGGGAGACACTACACGTGTAGTGTCTCGGGTTTCCTCTCCACCAGAATTTATTGGTGAGGGTCTTCCCAGAAGTCCGCGGGTCGACTTCCTGTTCCCACCTTAAACACTAGAATTTTTAAAAAAAATTTATTTAAAGGAGAAACTTACCTCCCAGAAATCACTTCCGCACTGCCCCCACTGAAATGGACTAGCCTGCTCCGCTCCTGCTGAAATCGACTTGGCCTGCAAGGTAAGCAAGTTGTTAATCTGCGCTTTTTCAAAATTCCCGCGCTGATTCTAAGGTCCCAGCTCTCACTCCCGAACTCAACAGCTGACCTGCAAGGCAAGCAAGTTAATCTGTGTAATCTATATCTGGGTACCAACATGTACCATGATCTTTTCCTTATCAACCTCCTCCTTCAGGATGCCCTGCAGCCGGTCAGTGACATCCCAGTCTCTGGCACCAGGGAGGCAACACACCATCCTGGAGTGATGTTGACGGCCACAGTAACCTATCTGTTCCCCAAATATAGAATGCTCTATTACTATTGCTCCCCCTCCCCCGTCACTGTGCAGACAAACTGCTTGTGTTGCCAGAAGCTTGGCTCTGTCCACACTCCGTGGAGGAACCAGCCTCATTAGCCTCCAGAATAAAACACCGATTTGCGAGTGGGATCCCAGGAGACTCCTGAACCTCATGCCTGTTTTTCTAGGGCTTCCTGATGGTCACCCATTCCCTTCCTTTCTCAAGTGACCACCTCCCTAAATGTGCTAACCACAATGCTTTCAGCCGGCAGATGCATCACCGTGCCCCAGCCGCTGTTTCAGCTCTGAAACCCGAGCTTCCAGGAGCTGGAGCTGGACGCACTTCCTGCACACATGCTGATCCCGTGGACTGGAATGTTCCCAGATTTCCACATGGAGCAAGAGGAGCAAACCACGACTTTGAGCTCTACTGCCAAGTCTAAATTCTTTAAATTTAAAACTTTAGAAGACTATTATATTTTAAGAAAGAAAGCAAAGGACCACCTTTGCTAAAACTATGACTTGGCAATTCAATCCAGTTTGAGAAATATCCACCAGGTCTTGCTCACCAGTCAGCTGTGTGCTTTGTAAACTCCCGGCTTCCCTCACGCTCTTTGAGGCAGGTAGGAAATGAAAGCAGCACCTCGCTCCCTTCTCACCGAACTCCCTCAGTCACAAAACTCTCACTTAAGCACTCTAATGCAGCCAAAGTGAACATGAGGGGGAGTGTTTGCTCGTGCTGTTAGGGAGGGTTCAAACTAATGTGGCAGGAGGATGGGAACCGATGTAGGAAGTTGGAGGGAAGTAAAGTGGGGACAGAAACAAAAGACAGTAAGGGGAAAAGTGAAAGATCGAGAAACCAAAGTCAAAAATCAAAGGGCCACAGTACAGAGTACAGAGACTGGAGAACTCCGTGAATGGGTCCAGTAAGGCTAAGAGAAATAAGGAAGTTGAGGGATTTGAGGAAAATCCTTTTTACCCAGAGGTAGGCGACGGTCTGTAAAGCACTGCCTGGGATGGTGTCAGAGGCGGATTGCCTCACATCCTTTTAAAAAGTACCTGGCTGAGTACTTGGCATGTCATAACATTCAAGGCTATGGGCCAAGTGCTGGCAAATGGGATTAGGTAGGCAGATCAGGTGTTTTGCATGTGTTGGTGCAGACTCGATGGGCCGAAGGGCCTCTTCTGCACTGTATTATTCTATGAAAACACAGGGAGAGTGTACAAAACATGACCGGATGGCCTGAGAAAGCAGGTCAGAGAGCAAGGGCAGTCCAGATTAAACTGCATTCATTTCAATGCAAGAGACCTGACGGGCAAGGCAGATGAAAACCGGGCATGGATGGGTACATGGGACTGGGATATTATAGCTAATACTGAAACATGACTAAGGGAGGGACAGGACGGGCTGCTCAATGTTCCAGGGTATACAGATGCTGTAGGAAAGAAAGAACAGGAAGTAAGAGAGGAGGGAGAGTTGTGGTTTTGATTAGGGAGAATATCACGGCAGTACTGAGAGGGGATATATCCGAGGGTTCGCCCACTGAGTCGATATGGGTAGAACTGAAAAATAAGAGGGAGAGATCACTTTGACAGGATTGTACTACAGGCCCCCAAATAGACCGGGAAATTGAGGAGCAAATATTAAGGAAATTACAGATAGCTGCAAGAAAAATAGGGTGGTAATAGTTGTGGACTTCAATTTTCCCCACATTGACTGGGACAGTCATAGCATTAGGGGCTTGGATGGAGAGAAATTTGTTGAGTGTATTCAGGAGGAATTTCTCATTCAGTATGTGCATGGTCCGACTAGAAAGGGGGCAAAAGTAAGTTTTAAAGTGCTGGTGGACAAGGATAAGAGTGGTCCTAGGGTTAATGTGCTAAATTGGGGGAAGGCTAATTATAATAATATTAGGCTGGAACTGAAGAACATAGATTAGGGTGGATGTTTGAGGGTAAATCAACATCTGACATTTGGGAGGCTTTCAATGTTGGTGTTTTTCCACCGGAGATGCCAATAATGTTGCTCTGTTTTGGTCCCAACAGCGTTGCCAATACTCTGTGTATTTCTATTTATCTTGGTGAACCACAAGCCTTCCCTTATATCGATCAAATGACCACACAACCAGTTAGTTAGTTCAAAAGATGGTTAGTTAGTTAGTATCTCAACAGGCAAACACAATATCTACTACGAGTTAAAATACACCTATCAGCTATAATAACCTATACTTAACTTCAGGGCGACCGGCACTGTTCAAATGGATAAGGCATCTGGATTTCACTTGGCTGGTTTTGAAGAAAGTGGCTCTGTCTCTGCTGGAGCCCTCCGTCAGGTAGCGATCGTTGGTCTTGAACTTAGCTGGCTGTTCCTGCTGCAATTGGTCTGGCACAGACCAGATCCAAAAGAGACAGAATACATGGCTGTGTCCTCTTTTATCCCTCTGGGATTTAAGCGCTCTTTGGGGTGGTCCTTAACCTTGGACCCAATAGTTCGACAGGGCTCTGATCACTGTCTTCGATTTCGGCCAATAAAGGGGCGGGTGCCTTGGTAGCTAGGTGGGTCCTTAGCGGTCATTGACCTTGGCAGTTGTGCTTTCTGAGTAAGGGGAGTGGCGCCGATCAGTCTGTGGCTGTACCGATTGCCTGATTGGAGTTATATTGTCCTGGGAAAATGGGCCATTAAAATGCAAACGAGCATGGGTTTCGATCAGGCCATGGTCCTTTGCAGGTGACCATCTTAGATGGCTACATTTCAAAAGTCAGTTGAAAGGAATTCAGGACCAGCATGTTCCTGTGAGGAAGAACGATAAATATGGCAAATTTTGGGATCCTTGGATAACGAGAGATATTGTAGGCCTCGTCAAGAAGAAAACGGAGGCATTTGTCAGAGCTAGAAGGCTGGGAACAGACTAAGCCTGTGTGGAATATAAGGAAAATAGGAAGGAACTTAAGCAAGGAGTCAGGACGGCGAGAAGGGGTTAAGGAAAATCCCAAGGCTTTTTACATGTACATAAAAAGCAAGAGTGTAGCCAGGGAAAGGGTTGGCCCACTGAAGGACAGGGGAGGGAATCTATGTGTGGAGCCAGAGGAAATGGGCGAGGTACTAAATGAATACTTTGTATCAGTATTCACCAAAGAGAAGGAATTGGTGGATGTTGAGTCTGGAGAAGGGTGTGTAGATAGCCTGGGTCACATTGAGATCCAAAAAGACGAGGTGTTGGGTGTCTTAAAAAATATTAAGGTAGATAAGTCCCCAGGGCCTGATGGGATCTACCCCAGAATACTGAAGGAGGCAATAGAGGAAATTGCTGACGCCTTGACAGAAATCTTTGGATCCTCACTGTCTTCAGGTGATGTCCCGGAGGACTGGTGAATAGCCAATGTTGTTCCTTTGTTTAAGAAGGGTAGCAAGGATAATCCAGGGAACTACAGGCCGTTGAGCGTTACATCAGTGGTGGGGAAATTACTGGAGAGAATTCTTCGAGACAGGATCTATTCCCAAGTGGTCGTATTAGCGAGACGCAGCATGGTTTTGTGAAGGGGAGGTCGTGTCTCACTCGTTTTTCGAGGGGTCACAAAGATGATTGATGCAGATAGGGCAGTGGATGTTGTCTATATGGACTTCAGTAAGGCCTTTGACAAGGTCCCTCATGGTAGACTAGTACAAAAGGTGAAGTCACACGGGATCAGAGTGAGCTGGCAATGTGGATACAAAACTGGCTAGGTCATAGAAGGCAGAGAGTAGCAATGGAAGGGTGCTTTTCTGATTCGAGGGCTGTGGCTAGTGGTTTTCCGCAGGGATCAGTGCTGGGACCTTTGCTGTTTGTAGTATATATAAATTATGGAAAATGTAGCTGGTCTGATTAGTATGTTTGCGGACGACACAAAGGTTGGTGGAATTGCGGATAACGATGAGGACTGTCAGAGGATTCAGCAGGATTTAGATCGTTTGGAGACTTGGGCGGCGAGATGTCAGATAGAGTTTAATCCGGACAAATGTGAGGTAATGCATTTTGGAAGGTCTAATATAGGTAGGGAATATACAGTGAATGGTAGAACCCTCAAGAGTATTGAAAGTCAGAGAGATCTTGGTGTACAGGTCCACAGGTCACTGAAAGGGGCAACACAGGTGGAGAAAGGTAGTCAAGAAGGCATAAGGCATGCTAGCCTTCATTGGCCGGGGCATTGAGTATACAAATTGGCAAGTCATGTTGCAGCTGTATATAACCTTAATTAGGCCACACTTGGAGTATAGTGTTGAATTCTGATCGCCACACTACCAGAAGGATGTGGAGGCTTTAGAGAGGGTGCAGAGGAGATTTACCAGAATGTTGCCTGGTATGGAGGGCATTAGCTATGAGGAGAGGTTAAATAAACTTGGTTTGTTCTCACTGGAACGGAGGAGGTTGAGGGGCGACCTGATGGAGGTCTACAAAATTTTGAGGGACACAGACAGACTGGATAGTCAGAGACTTTTTCCCAGGGTAGAGGGGTCAATTACTAGGGGGCATAGGTTTAAGGTGCGAGGGGCAAGGTTTAGAGGAGATGTACGAGGTAAGTTTTTTACACAGAGAGTAGTGGGTGCCTGGAACACGCTGCTGGAGGAGGTGGTGGAAGCGGGGACGATGGTGACATTTAAGGGACATCTTGACAAATACATGAATAGGATGGGAATAGTGAGATACGGACCCCGGAAGTGGAGAGGAATTTAGTTTCGACGGGCAGCATGGTCGGCGCAGGCTTGGAAGGCCGAAGGGCCTGTTCGTGCGCTGTACTGTTCTTTGTTCTAAAACTGGACCTCCTCTTGGGAAATAAGGAAGGGCAGGTGACAGAAGTGTCGGTGAGGGATCACTTTGCGACCAGTGACCATAATTCCATTAGTTTTAAGATTGCTATGGAGAATGATAGTTCTGGCCCAAAAGTTAAAACTCTAAATTGGGGCAAGGCCAATTTTGATGGTATTAGACAGGAACTTTCAGAGGTAGATTGGGGGAGACTGTTGGCAGGCAAAGGGACGGCTGGTAAGTGGGAGGCTTTCAAAAGTTTGTTCACTAGGGTTCAGGATAAGCGCATTCCTTTTAGAGGGAATGCTGGATGGCTCGGGATATTAAGGCCCTGGTTAAAAAGAAGAAGGAGGCATATGACATGCATCGGCAGGACGGATCAAGTGGATCCCTTGAGTACAGAGGTTGTCGGAGTAGAGTTGAGAGAGAAATCAGGAGGGGAAAAAAGAGGACATGAGATTGCTTTGGCAGATAAGGCAAAGGGGCATCCAAAGAGCTTCTACAAATACATAAAAGAGATCTATGAGTACAGGTTCATAGCTCCTTGAAAGTGGAGTCACGGGTGGACAGGTGGTGAAGAAGGCATTCGGCATGCTTTGTTTCATTGGTCAGAACATCGAATACAGGAGTTAGGATGACTTGCATAAGTTGTACAAGACATTAGTAAGGCCACACTTGGAATATTGTGCACAGTTTTGGTCACCCTATTATAGAATAGATAATATTAAACTGGAAAGAGTGTGGAAAAGATTTACTAGGATGCTATCGGGATTTGATGGTTTCATAGAATCTACAGTGCAGAAGGAGGCCAGTCGGCTCATCGAGTAAGAGGCTGGATAGACTGGAACATTTTTCCCTGGAGTGTAGGAGGCTTAGGGTTGATCTTTTAGAAATCTATAAAATGAAATGAAATGAAATGAAAATCGCTTATTGTCACAAGTAGGCTTCAAATTAAGTTACTGTGAAAAGCCCCTAGTCTCCACGTTCCGGCGCCTGTTCGGGGAGGCTGTTATGGGAATTGAACCGTGCTGCTGGTCTGACTTGGTCTGCTTTCAAAGCCAGCGATTTAGCCCTGTGCAATTGGGACTAGCTTAGTGGTAAAAACTGGGCGGCATGGACAAGTTCAGCCCATGGACCTGTTTTAATGCTGTAAACCTCTCTGACTCTGTGACTGTGTAAAGGGCAAAAGAATAATTGGTGAGCGAGTCGGGCCTCTTAAGGATCCACAAGATCCACAGATCCACAAGAGATGGGTAGCCTAAATGAATATTTCTCATCGGTATTTGCAGTTGAAAAAGGCATGGACTTTAGGGAACTTGGGGAAGTAAATGGTGATGTCTTGAGGAGTGTGCGTATTACAGAGAAGGAGGTGCTGGAAGTCTTAAAGTGCACCAAGGTAGATAAATCCTCATAACCTGATGAAATGTATCCCAGGATGTTGTGGGAGGCTAGGGAGGAAATTGTGGGTCCCCTAGCAGAGATATTTGAATTGTCGACAGCCACAGGTCAGGTGCCTGAAGATTGGAGGGTAGCAAATGTTGTGCCTTTGTTTAAGAAAAGCCTGGCAACTACAGACCGGTGAGCCTAATGTGGTTCACCGGTCTGCAGCTTAACCGGTGGTTAAGCTGTAGGAAGGTATTCTGAAAGACAGGACCTACAGGCATTTAGAGAGGCAAGGACTGATTGGGAACAGTCAGCATGGCTTTGCGAGTGGAAAATTGTGTGTCTCGAATTTGGTTGAGTTTTCTGAAGGGGTAACCGAGAAGTTTGATTAGGGCAGTGCAGTCGATGTTGTCTACATGGACTTTAGGAAGGCATTTGACAGGTACCACATGGTACGTTGTTGCATAAGGTTAAATCTCGCGGGATCCAGAGTGAGGTAACCAATTGGATACAAAACTGGCTTGACGACAGAAGTTAAAGGTTGTAGAAGGTTATTTTTCAAACTGGAGGTCTCTACCCAGTGGTGTGCCTCGGGGATCAGTGATGGGTCCACTGTTATTTGTTATTTATATTGATAGTTTGGATGAGAATTTAGGAGGCATAGACATAGACATAGAATTTACAGTGCAGAAGGAGGCCATTCGGCCCATCGAGTCTGCACCGGCTCTTGGAAAGAGCACCCTACCGAAGGTCCAAACCTCCACCCTATCCCCATAACCCAGTAACCCCACCTAATCCCCATAACCCAGTAACCCCACCCTACGGGCAATTTTGGACACTATGGGCAATTTAGCATGGCCAATCCACCTAACCCGCACATCTTTGGACTGTGGGAGGAAACCGGAGAACCCGGAGGAAACCCACGCACACACGGGGAGAACGTGCAAACTCCGCACAGACAGTGACCCAAGCCGGAATCGAACCTGGGACCCTGGAGCTGTGAAGCAATTGTGCTAACCACCATGCTACCGTGCTGCCCCAATGTTTAGTAAGTTTGCAGTGGACAGTGAAGAAGATTACCTTGGATTGCAAGGGATCTTGATCAATTGGGCCAGTGGGCCGATATTATGGCAGATGGAGTTTAATTTGGATAAATGTGAGTTGATGCATTTTGGTAGATTGAATAGGGGCAGGACCTACTCAGATAATGGTAGGGTGTTCGGGAGTGTTATAGAACAAAGAGAGATCTGGGAGTACGGGTTCATAGCTCCTTGAAAGTGGAGTCACAGGTGGACAGGGTGGTGAAGAAGACATTCGGCATGCTTGGTTTCATTGGTCAGAACATTAAATACAGGAGTCGGGACGTCTTTCCGAAGTTGTACAAGACATTGGTAAAGCCACACATGGAATACTGTGTACAGTTCTGGTCACACTGTTGTAGAAAGGATATTATTAAACTAGAAAGAGTGCAGAAAAGATTTACTAGGATGCTACCGAGACTTTGGTTTCACATTCTCAAAGAATCTACGGCATGGAGACAGGCCCTTTGGCCCAAACTGGTCCATGCCAACCAAAAAGCCCATCCATGCAAACCCCATTTGCCTGCATCTGGCCCATATCTCTCTAAACCTTTCCTATCCATGTATCTGTCCAAGTGCCTTTTCAATGTTGTCAATGTCCCTGACTCAACCAATTCCTCTGGTAGCTTATTCCACATACCTACCACCCTCTGTATAAAAAGGTTGCTCCTCTGGTCCTCGTTATTCTTTCCCCTCTTAACTTAAACCTATGCCCTCTAGTTCTCGATTCCCCAACCGTGGGAAAAAGACTGAGTGCATTCACCCTATCTGTACCTCTCATGATCTTATACACCTCTGCAAGATCACCCCTCAGTCTCCTACGCTCCAAAGAAAAGAAGTCCTGATCTGTCCAATCTCATAATTCAGTCACTTGAGTCCTGGCAACTCCTTATAAATCTCTTCTGCGCTCTCGCTCCAGTTTAATAACATCTTGCAAGGCAACCAAAACTGAACGCAATACTCCTGGTGCAGCCTCACTCACCAATGTCTTGTACGACTGCAACATAACTCCCAACTTCTATACTCAATGCCCTGACTGATGAAGACCAGCATGCCAAAAGTCTTCACTGTCCTATCTACCTGCGACTCCACCTTTAGAGAACCGTGCACTTGAACTCCAAGGTCCTTCTGTTCCACGATGCTCCCTAAGGTCCTACCATTTAATGTGAAAGTCCTACCTTGATTTGACTTTCCAAAATGTAACACCTCACACTTAACTGTATTGAACTCCATTTGCCATTTCTTGGCCCATATTCCGAGCTGATTAAGATCCTGCTGCAATTTTTGATAAACCTTCCTCACTGTCTACAATATCACCTATTTTAGTGTCATCTGCAAAGTTACTGATCATGCCTCGTACATTCCGATCTAAATCGTTGATATAGATAACAAACAGCAATGAGCACAGCACTAACCCTTGAGGCACACAAGTCATAGGCCTCCAATCTGACAAGCATCCTTCCATCATTACCCTCCACTTCCGACTGTCAAGCCAATTGTATATCCAATTTTCCATCTCTCCCTGGATCCCATGTGATCTAACCTTCTAGACCAGCCTACCATGTGGAACTTTATCAAAAGACCTTACTGAAGTCCATATAGACTACGTCAACCTTCCTGGTAATTTCATCAAAGAACTGTAACAAATTTGTAAAGCATGATCTCCCATGCACAAAGCCGTGTTCACTACTCCTAATCAAACCCTGTCTTTCCAAATGCCTGTATATCTTAGCCCTCAGAATCCTCTCGAGTAACTTGTCCACCACAGATGTTCGGCTTACCAGTCTATAATTTTGATTCTTCTTTGCAGTCCTTCTTAAATAAGGGCACAACATTTTCTACCCTCCAGTCTTCTGGTACCTCAGCCGTGGCTAACGATGATGCAAATATCTCAGCCAGGGCTCCCGCAATTTCCTCTCTAGCCTCACGTAGTGTTCTTGGATATACCTGGTCAGAGCCAGGAGATTAATCACCTTCATACATTTTAATACATCCATCACCTCCTCTACTGTAATGCAAACTGTCCCCAATATATCACCACTAACCTTCCCAGGTTTTCAAATTTTCATGCCTTTCTCCATGGTAAACACAGAGAAGAAATATTCATTGAGAACCTCGCCCATCTCCTGCGGTTCCACACATATATGTCTACTTTGGTCCTTGAGGGGTCTTATTCTCTCCCTAGTTATTTTTTTTTGTTTAAAAGTCTTAAAGAATCCCTTTTGATTCACCTTAATCCTCTCGGCCAAAGCTACCTCATGCCCTCTTTTTGCCTTCCTAATTTCCTTCTTGAGTATACTCCTGTATCCTCTGTAGACCTCCAGGGAATCCCTTGATTCCAGCTGTTTGTACCTGAGTCATGCCTCCTTTTTCCTGGCCAAAACTACAATATGTTTTGTCATCCAGGGTTCTCTACTCCTGCCAGCCTTGCCCTTCACCCTAACAGGAACATGATCTTGGTTGGAGGTTAGAGGGATGGCAGGGATGGGAGTGCAATGTTCCTCCTGCAGGATGTTTGAGGTGAGGGATGCCGTTAGTGTCCCTGCTGATTTTACCTGCAGGAAGTGCAGCCATCTCCAGCTCCTCCAAGACCGAGTTAGGGAACTGGAGCTGGAGTTGGATGAACTTCGGATCATTCGGGAGGCAGAGGGGGTCATAGATAGCAGCTTCAGGGAACTAGTTACTCCAAAAATTGGAGATAGATGGGTAACTGTAAGAGGGACTGGGAAGAAGCAGTCAGTGCAGGGATCCCCTGCGGTCGTTCCCCTGAGTAACAAGTATACCGCTTTGGATACTTGTGGGGGGGACGACTTACCAGGGGTAAGCCATGGGGTACGGGCCTCTGGCACGGAGTCTGTCCCTGTTGCTCAGAAGGGAAGGGGGGAGAGGAGCAGAGCATTACTAATTGGGGACTCGATAGACAGAGGCACAGATAGGCGATTTTGTGGGAGCGAGAGAGACTCACGTTTGGTATGTTGCCTCCCAGGTGCAAGGGTACGTGATGTCTCGGATCGTGTTTTCCGGGTCCTTCGAGGGGAGGGGGAGCAGCCCCAAGTCGTGGTCCACATTGGCACTAACGACATAGGTAGGAAAGGGGCAGGCTTTCAGGGAGCTAGGATGGAAGCTCAGAACGAGAACAAACAGAGTTGTTATCTCTGGGTTGTTGCCCGTGCCACGTGATAATGAGATGAGGAATAGGGAGAGAGAGCAATTAAACACGTGGCTACAGGGATGGTGCAGGCGGGAGGGATTCAGATTTCTGGATAACTGGGGCTCTTTCTGGGGAAGGTGGGACCTCTACAGACAGGATGGTCTACATCTGAACCTGAGGGACACAAATATCCTGGGGGGGAGATTTGCTAGTGCTCTTTGGGGGGGTTTAAACTAATGCAGCAGGGGCATGGGAACCTGGATTATAGTTTTAGGGTACGAGAGATTGAGAGTATAGAGGTCAGGAGCACAGATTTGACTTTGCAGGAGGGGGCCAGTGTTCAGGTAAGTGGTTTGAAGTGTGTCTACTTCAATGCCAGGAGTATACGAAATAAGGTAGGGGATCTGGCAGCATGGGTTGGTACCTGGGACTTCGATGTTGTGGCCATTTCGGAGACATGGATAGAGCAGGGACAGGAATGGTTGTTGCAGGTTCCAGGGTTTAGGTGTTTTAGTAAGCTCAGAGAAGGAGGCAAAAGAGGGGGAGGTGTGGCGCTGCTTGTCAAAAACAGTCTTACGGTGGCGGAGACGATGCTAGATGGGGACTCTTCCGAGGTAGTATGGGCTGAGGTTAGAAACAGGAAAGGAGAGGTCACCCTGTTGGGAGTTTTCTATAGGCCTCCAAATAGTTCTAGGGATGTAGAGGAAAGGATGGCAAAGTTGATTCTGGATAAGAGCGAAAGTAACAGAGTAGTTATTATGGGAGACTTTAACTTTCCAAATATTGACTGGAAAAGATATAGTTCGAGTACATTAGATGGGTCGTTTTTGTACAATGTGTGCAGGAGGGTTTCCTGACACAATATGTTGACAGGACAACAAGAGGAGAGGCCACATTGGATTTGGTTTTGGGTAATGAACCAGGCCAGGTGTTAGATTTGGGGACAGTGACCACAATTCGGTGACGTTTACGTTAGTGATGGAAAGGGATAAGTATACCCCGCAGGGCAAGAGTTATAGCTGGGGGCAGGGCAATTATGATGCCATTAGACATGACTTGGGGGGGAATAGGTTGGAGAAGTAGGCTGCAAGTGTTGGGCACACTGGATATGTGGAGCTTGTTCAAGGAACAGCTACTGTGTGTTCTTGATAAGTACGTACCGGTCAGGCAGGAGGAAGGCGTAGAGCGAGGGAACCGTGGTTTACCAAAGAAGTGGAATCTCTTGTTAAGAGGAAGAAGGAGGCCTATGTGAAGATGAGGTGTGAAGTTTCAGTTGGGGCGCTTGATAGTTACAAGGTAGCGAGGAAGGATCTAAAGAGAGAGCTAAGACGAGCAAGGACGGGACATGAGAAGCATTTGGCAGGTAGGATCAAGGAAAACCCAAAAGCTTTCTATAGGTATGTCAGGAATAAAAGAATGACTAGGGTAAGAGTAGGGCCAGTCAAAGACAGGGATGGGAAGTTGTGTGTGGAGTCTGAAGAGATAGGCGAGATACTAAATGAATATTTTTCGTCAGTATTCACTCAGGAAAAAGAGAATGTTGCGGAGGAGAATGCTGAGATCCAGGCTATTAGAATAGATGGCATTGAGGTACATAGGGAAGAAGTGTTGGCAATTCTGGACAGGCTGAAAATAGATAAGTCCCCGAGGCCTGATGGGATTTATCCTAGGATTCTCTGGGAAGCCAGGGAAGAGATTGCTGAGCCTTTGGCTTTGATTTTTATGTCATCATTGGCTACAGGAATAGTGCCAGAGGACTGGAGGATAGCAAATGTGGTTCCTTTGTTCAAGAAGGGGAGTAGAGCCAACCCCGGCAACTATAGACCGGTGAGCCTCACGTCTGTTGTGGGTAAAGTCTTGGAGGGGATTATAAGAGACAAGATTTATAATCATCTAGATAGTAACAGTATGATTAGGGATAGTCAGCATGGCTTTGTGAAGGGTAGATCATGCCTCACAAACCTTATCGAGTTCTTTGAGAAGGTGACTGAACAGGTAGACGAGGGTAGAGCAGTTGATGTGGTGTATATGGATTTCAGCAAAGCGTTTGATAAGGTTCCCCACGGTAGACTCTTGCAGAAAATACGGAGGCTGGGGATTGAGGGTGATTTAGAGATGTGGATCAGAAATTGGCTAGCTGAAAGAAGACAGTGGTGGTGGTTGATGGGAAATGTTCAGAATGGAGTTCAGTTACAAGTGGCGTACAACAAGGATCTGTTCTGGGGCCGTTGCTGTTTGTCATTTTTATAAATGACCTAGAGGAGGGCGCAGAAGGGTGGGTGAGTAAATTTGCAGACGACACTAAAGTCGGTGGTGTTGTCGACATTGCGGAAGGATGTAGCAGGTTACAGAGGGACATAGATAAGCTGCAGAGTTGGGCTGAGAGGTGGCAAATGGAGTTTAATGTAGAGAAGTGTGAGGTGATTCACTTTGGAAGGAATAACAGGAATGCGGAATATTTGGCTAATGGTAAAGTTCTTGGAAGTGTGGATGAGCAGAGGGATCTCGGTGTCCATGTACATAGATCCCTGAAAGTTGCCACCCAGGTTGATAGGGTTGTGAAGAAGGCCTATGGAGTGTTGGCCTTTATTGGTAGAGGGATTGAGTTCCGGAGTCATGAGGTCATGTTGCAGCTGTACAAAACTCTGGTACGGCGGCATTTGGAGTATTGCGTACAGTTCTGGTCACCTCATTATAGGAAGGATGTAGAAGCTTTGGAGCGGGTGCAGAGGAGATTTACCAGGATGTTGCCTGGTATGGAGGGAAAATCTTATGAGGAAAGGCTGATGGACTTGAGGTTGTTTTCGTTAGAGAGAAGAAGGTTAAGAGGAGACTTAATAGAGGCATACAAAATGATCAGGGGGTTAGATAGGGTGGACAGTGAGAGCCTTCTCCTGCAGATGGAAATGGCTAGCACGAGGGGACATAGCCTTAAACTGAGGGGTTATAGATATAGGACAGAGGTCAGAGGTAGGTTCTTTACGCAAAGAGTAGTGAGGCCTTGGAATGCCCTACCTGCTACAGTAGTGAACTCGCCAACATTGAGGGCATTTAAAAGTTTATTGGATAAGCATATGGATGATAATGGCATAGTGTAGGTTAGATGGCTTTTGTTTTTGACTTCCCATGTCGGTGCAACATCGTGGTCCGAAGGGCCTGTACTGCGCTGTATCGTTCTATGTTCTATGTAGACCCTGAACTCTAGCTATTTCACTTTCAAAGGCCTCCCACTTGCCGGATGACCCTATGCCATCAAACAATCTACTCCAATCATAAACAAAGGCAGTACATGTAACAAGAAGGATTTTCAGGATTTATACTCAAGAGAATTATCATACTCAAAATCTGCTTTTTCTCCTACACCCTTTGAACAGAATCACAGAATTGTTAAACGCAAGACCATAAGACTTAGGAGCAGAATTAGGCCACTTGGCCCATCGAGTCTGCTCCGCCATTCAATCATGGCTGATATTTTCTCATCCCCATTCTCCTGCCTTCTCCCCATAACCCCTGATCCCCTTATTAATCAATCCTTACAAGCTCCTGTCTAATTCCATCAGACTTCGCCTTGCCCCAATTTAGAACTTACATCTGTGGATCATTTTTGTTCTTTTCCGTAACTTTTAAAATTCATAGAACTATGGTCACTGGTGCCAAAGTGGTCTCCCACCGTCACCTTAGTCACTTACCCTGCCCTATTTCCCAAGAGTAGGTCAAGTTTTGCCCTTTCCCGAGTAGGACCCTCCACATACTGCCTGAAGAAACTTTCATGAACACACTGAACAGATTCCACCTCATCTAAGCCCTTAACACTATGGCAGTCCTGGTCCAAGTTGGGAAAATTAAAATCCCCTACTATGACATAGATACATAGAAGCAGGAGGAGGCCTATTGGCCCTTCGAGCCTGCTCCGCCATTCATCACGATCATGGCTGATCATCCAATTCAATAGTCTAATCCTGCTTTCTCCCCATAGCCTTTGATCCCATTCTCCCCAAGTGCTATATCCAGCCGCCTCTTGAATATATTCAAAGTTTTAGCATCAACTACTTCCTGTGGAAATGAATTCCACAGGCTCACCACTCTTTGTGTGAAGAAATGTCTCCTTATCTCTGTCCAAAATGGTTTACCCTGAATCCTTTGGCTGTGACCCCTGGTCCTGGACACACCCATCATTGGTAACATCGTCCCTGCATCTACCCTGTCTAGTCCTGTTAGAATTTTATAAGTCTCTATGAGATGCCCCCTCATTCTTCTGAACTCCAGCGAGAACAATCCCAACCTAGTCAATCTCTCCTCATATGACAGTCCCGCCATCCCTGGAATCAGTCTGGACAACCCTATTACTCTTGCAAAACTCCCCAATACCCCTGCATTCTTCTAATTCCCGTTGGCTATTTGGAGGCCTATAGTACAACCCCAATAAGGTCACCATCCCCTTTTTAGTTCTTAGTTCCACACACAAAACCTCGCTGGATGACCCCTCGGTTACTGGCTACTGCCGTTATGCTCCCCCTAATCAAAAATGCAACTCCTCTCTTTCTTCCACCTAAAGCACCTGTACCCTGGGAACATTAAGCTGCCAGTCCTGTCCCTTCCTTAGTCATGTTTCAGTTATGGCTATAATATCCCAGTCCCACGTACCTATCCATGCCCTGAGTTCATCAGCCTTACCTATCAGCCCTCTTGCATTGAAATTGATGCAATTTAATCCAACAGGTTTTCCTCACTCCCTGCCGTGCTCCTGCCTATTGTGCCTATTCAGCTTGCCATTGCTGAGTATTCCATCTCCGATCAGCCCCTCATTTGCTTCCCTGCTGCTGAGGAATCCACTCTCCTGCCTTGATAGTTTGAGTTGTAAGGAGAGGCTTGATAGACTGGGACATTTTTCCCTCGAGCGTAGGAGGCTTAGGGGTGAACTTAAGGTCGCTAAAAGAATGAGGGGCATAGATAAGGTCAACATCTTTCCCAAAAGTAGGGGAGCTAAAAACTAGAGGGCACAGGTTTAAACTAAGAGGGGAAAGATGCAAAAAGGTCTAGAGGGGCAATGTTTTCACACACAGGGTGGTGAGTGCCTTGATCGAGCTGCCAGAGGCAGTAGCAGATGCGGGCACAATTTTGTCTTTTAAAAAGCATTTGGACAGTTACATGGGTAAGATGGGTATGGAGGGATATGGGCCAAATGTGGGCAAATAGGACTATCTTAGTGGTAAAAACTGGAGTGAAGGGCCTGTTTCCATGCTGTGGACCTTGATGACTCTGACTGTAAGATGGTCCACTTTCATACTGTCTGAATATAGCCTCTGAAAACTGGTTCAAGCCAGTTATTTAAAAAAAAAACATTTTATTAGGGTATTTGTAGTTTTTACAATAATAACAATAACAGCAACATAAACATGGTACATTAAACATTTCCATCCCTATCACGTTCTTCGCACCCCCAATCAATGAAACAATAACCTAGCCCTAGATTTCTGCCTCTGCTAATTTTCTCAGAGAAAGTCGACGAACGGCTGCCACCTCTGTCGAACCCTAACATTGACCCTCTTAGGGCAAACTTTATTTTCTCGAGAGTGAGAAACCCAGCCATGTCACTAACATTAACAGTATCCATCTCCGGGATACCAGGGAGGCAAAGGCCAAAACGCCACCTCTGGACTCTGCACCACCAGTGTTTTAAGTATCATGGACATAGCCTTAGCAAAACCCTGCCAAAACCCTCTAAGCTTTGGGCATGCCCAAAACATATGGGCATGGTTTGCTGGACCTCCCGCGCACCTCGCACACCTGTCCTCTACCCCAAAAAAACCTGCTAATCCGGGCCACCGTCATATGTGCCCGGTGGACTACCTTAAATTGTATCAGGCTAATTGTACCTGGCACATGATGAGGATGTGTTAACTCTGCTTAAGGCATCCACCTACAGACCCACCTCTATCTCACCTACAGACCCACCTCTATCTCACCCCCACCTCTATCTCACCCCCTAGCTCCTCTTCCCACTTGCCCTTTAGTTCCTCTATCTGAGTTTCCTCCGACTCCATACGTTTTTTGTAGATACCTGATACCTTCCCCTCTCCCACCCATGTTCTAGAAACTACCCTGTCCTGTATCCCCTGTGGTGGCAGGAGTGGGAAAGTCAGAACCTGCCTTCTCAGAAAATCCCATACCTGCAGATATCTAAATTTCCTGCTGGTAGTTCAAATTTCTCCTCCAAAATCCTTCAAGCTAGAGAAGCTCCCGTCGATAAATAGATCTTCCATCCTCTCAATTCCCACTCTCTGCCATCTCCGAAACCCTCCATCCAGTCTTCCCAGCACAAACCAATGGTTGTTGTAAATTGGGGCCCAGACTGATGCTCCCTCCGCTCTCCTATATTTCGTCCACTGCCCCCAGACTCAGATCCGCCACTACCACCGGGATGTGGAGTACCGGGCCAGCGAGAAAGTCAGAGGTGCTGTTATCAGTGCCCCCAAACTTGTGTTCTTACATGATGCTGCCTCTACTCGCTCCCACACAGACCCCCCTCCCCACTTCCTAATCATGGTTATATTAGCCGCCCAGTAGTAGTTACAAAGGTTCGGCAGCGCCAACCCACCCTCCCCCCCGACTACGCTCCAACAACACTTTCTTCACTCGTGGGATTTTACCCGCCCACACATTAAGAGGCTGGAAGCTCTTAACACCACAGCCAATGGCTCTATGGCCAGAGCAAACAACAGCATGGAGAGGGGACACCCTTGCCTTGTCCCACGGTGCAGTTTAAAATAGCCCGACAACCGCCGATTCGTACGCACACTTGCTACTGGTGCCTGGTGCTACAACCGCACCCAATCAATGAAGCCCTGACCAAACCCGAACCTTCCTAACACCTCCCACAAATAATTCCACTCCACCTGATCAAAGGCCTTCTCCGCATCCATCGCAACCACCACCTCGATCCCCCC
The DNA here is from genome assembly GCF_047496885.1 of Scyliorhinus torazame. Lineage (NCBI taxonomy): Eukaryota > Metazoa > Chordata > Chondrichthyes > Carcharhiniformes > Scyliorhinidae > Scyliorhinus > Scyliorhinus torazame. The sequence continues at coordinate 66,989,112 of NC_092717.1, read as the reverse complement.
CCCTCTGAGGGCATCATAATAACGTTTAAGAGCCTTCTAACATTGGCCGTGAGTTACCTGCCCTTTATAAACCACGTCTGGTCTTCCCCTATCACCCCCGGGACACAATCCTCTATCCTTGTGGCCAATATCTTAGCCAGTAGTTGGGCGTCAATCGGGAGCTGGGCTTGTATGACCTGCATAGCTCAGGGTCCTTCTCCCGTTTCTGAATCAATGAGATCGAAGCCTCCGACATTATTGGGGAAAGGACTCCCCTCTCCCTTGCCTCCTTAAATGTCCTCACCAGCAGTGGGCCCAATATCTCCGAGAACTTCTTGTAGAATTCCACCGGGTAGACGTCCGGCAACGGGGCCTTGCCCGACTGCATGGCCTCCAGCCCCTCCATTACTTCCTCAATTTGAATTGGGGCTCCCAGCCCTTCCACCAGTTCTTCCTCCACCCTCGGGAACCTCAGCTCACCCAAGAACTGCCTCATCCCCTCCAAGAACTGCCTCATCCCCTCCACTCCAGCCGGGGGTTCCGACTCGTATAGCTTGCTATAAAAGTCCTTAAACACCTCATTCACCCCCACTGGGTCCAGTACCGCATTCCCACCTCTGTCCTTTACGCTCCTTATCTCCCTAGCCGCCTCCCATTTCATCAGCTGGTGTGCTAGCATTCTACTGGCCTTCTCCCCATACTCATACACCGCTGCCCTTGCCTTCCTCAGTTTTTCCACCGCCTTCCCAGTAGATAACAGCCCAAACTCCGCCTGTAACCTCTGCCGCTCCTTCAGTAACCCTGCGTCCGGGGCTTCCGAATATCTCCTATCCACCTGGAGTATCTCCCCAACCAACCTATCCCTCTGTTCATTCCACCTTTTCTCTATGGGCCTGTATCGAAATTAATTTCCCTCTAACCACTGCCTACAGAGCTTCGCACTCCGTTGCTGCCGAGACATCCCCCGTATCATTTATTTCCAAATAGTTCTGGATGGAATTGCTCACCCACCCACCCCCTCATCTGCTAATAATCCCACATCCAGCCTCCATGACGGGCGCTGCCCTCTCTCCATACTAACCCTCAAATCCACTCAATGTAGGGCATGATCCGACACCGCGATTGCTGAGTACTCGGTATCCACCACCCCCGGCAGCAGAGCCCTGCTCAGGATGTAGAAGTCGATCCAAGAATATACTTTGTGGACATGGGAGAAAAAAGAAAACTCCTTCACCCTTGGCCGTCTGAACCTCTATGGGTCTACTCCCCCCATCTGCTCCACAAACCCCTTTAATTCCTTTGCTACGGCTGGCAACCTCTCTGTCCTAGATTTTGACCGGTCCAATCCTGGATCAGTGACTGTATTGAAATCTCCCCCATGATCAGATTATGTGACTCTAGGTCCGGGATCTTAGAACATAGAGTGCAGAAGGAGGCCATTGGGTCCATTGGGTCTGCATCGACCCTCCTAACCATTTTGGACACTGAGGGCAATTTAGCATGGCCAATCCACCTAACCTGCACGTCTTTGGACTGTGGGAGGAAACCGGAGTACCCGGAGGAAACCCACGCAGACCCAGGGAGAATGTGCAGACTCCGCACAGATAGTGACCCAGCAGGGAATCGAACCTGGGACCCTGGTGCTGTGAAGCCACAGTGCTATCCACTATGTTTACCTAACACCCGCCTCATAAATTCCACATCATCCCAGTTTGGTGCATATACATTCACGAGTACTACCTGCATTCACATCCCCTCAAGCTTCCCACTCACCATAATGTACCTGCCCCCGCGTCTGCCATGATTCTCCCTGCCTCAAATGCCACCCGTTAATCAGGATCGCGACCCCCCTGGTCTTGGAGCCCAGCCCTGAATGGAATACCTGGCCAACCCACCCCTTCCTCAATCTGGTCTGGTCTATAACATTTAGGTGTGTCTCTTGTAACATTGCCATGTCTGCCTTCAATCCCTTCAGATGCGCGAACACGCTAGCCCTCTTAACCGGCCCATTTAGCCCTCTGATGTTCCAAATAATCGGCCTAGTCAGGGGGGCTTCCCGCCTGTCCCCTAGCAACAGTTCCTCCCCTGTCAGCAGAGCAGCTCTCCCCCACCCCTCCCTGCCCTCTCATAACAGCAGCAGAAACCCAACCCCCCATTTCAAACTTATCACCTGCTCACCCCCCACTATTCTTCCGTCCCCAATAAACAAACAGTAGAAAAAAATCGGTCCACCCACCTTCTAATGGATCAGAGTAAACTTTACATTTCAAAGCAGCTGCTCAAACATCTTATCACAACGAAAACCAAAGAAAAAAGGAAGGGGCAAACAAAAATAACCTCTTGTTACAGAGAACACTGTATATTCAAAATAACACAGAAGTGATTTTGACGAAGTCACCACCGCAATGCCCTCCCTCGGGGTTCAGTGACCTTAATCCCCTGCTAGCCTTTTGTCCTTGATAAAGTTCATAACTTCGTCCGGTGATTCAAAATAAAAGTTCCTGGCCCTCAAATGTGACCCAAAGACACGCTGGATACAACATCCGAACTTCACTCCCTTCTTGAAGAGGCCCGCTTTTGCCCTGTTAAATCTGACTCTCCCTCTGGCCAGTTCCGCGCCTAGGTCCTAGTAGATGCGCAACTCACAGTTCTCCCACATGCAGCTCTGTACCTGCTTGGCCCACTGCAAAATCTGTTCCTTGTCCAGGAACCGGTGCATTCGCACCACCATCGCCCTCAGCGGTTCATTCGCTCGCAGATTCCTTGTAGAGCTCTATGCGCTCTGTCTACTTCCAAGGGCCACGCAAGTGCCCCATCTCCCATCAACTTTTCCAGCATACTTGCCACATATGCCCTCGTGTCCGAAACCTCACTGCCCTCAGGGAGGCCAAGTCCTTCAACTTCTCCTGCAACCTTTTCTGGTGGTCCTTCATCAGCCCCACCTCGACCTCCAAAGTGGTTAAATGGTCCTCTTGCTCGGATACCTTCTGAATCGCCCGTCCGTGACCCTGTTCCACCCGAGCGATCGATGCTTTAATCGGTCCAGCGTATCTTTCTTTAGCTTGGCGAAGCTCTCCTCAAAGAACTTCACTAGCTGTACCGTCGACCACTGTGCCGCTGCACCAGGATCCTGCGTCTCCGCCATGCTTTCCTGCACTGCCGGCTCTGCCGCGCCTTCCTTGCTTGACTATGTCTCCTTGCACGGCCACTTCTAGTCCACTGCTCCATACACTGGTGGAGGATTTCTCCTCACTGTCTCACTCTCCACCGATGTCCAAAGATGTGCAGGTTAGGTGGGTTGGCTTTGATAAATTGCCCTTAGTGTCCAAAAGTGCCCTTAGTGTTTGCTGGGGTTACTGGGTTATGGGGATAGGGTGGAGGTGTTGACCTTGGATAGGGTGCTCTTTCCAAGAGCCGGTGCAGACTCGATGGGCTGAATGGCCTCCTTCTGCACTGTAAATTCTATGATAATCTATGATAATCTATGATTTATCAAGTGAAATTCCGAAGAAAACGGGAGAAAAGGCCCAAAAGTTTCATCACAAGCAGGAGCTACCAAATGTGCGACCTCCTAATTTATGGCATTCACCGGAAGTCTGTTAAAGCCAGTTATTAATTAACAAGTTGCAGCTGTAAACAGCCTCTTTGAACACTGCTTTAAAGCTGACCTAGAACTCTCCTTCCAACCCAACAGCCACTTTTAGTGAATTACTAAATAAAAGAAAGACTAGACTTTGGATAGATTAATGGACCATTAATTTCCCTCCGTACTTAATATCATAAATCTCCAATAAATGTCCTATCACATTATATCAATAAACGTTTCATTTTGTTGCACTATTACATAACCATATTATAAAGTTACAAAGGTTTAACCAAAACAAAGCCAGTACATGTAACAAGAAGGATTTTCAGGATTTATACTCAAGAGAATTATCATACTCAAAATCTGCTTTTTCTCCTACACCCTTTGAACAGAATCACAGAATTGTTAACCATAAGACCATAAGACTTAGGAGCAGAATTAGGCCACTTGGCCCATCGAGTCTGCTCCGCCATTCAATCATGGCTGATATTTTCTCATCCTCATTCCCCTGCCTTCTCCCCATAAACCCTGATCCCTTTGTTAATCAAGAACCCATCTATCTCTGTCTTAAAGACACTCCGTGAATTCGCCTCCACAGCCTTCTGCGGCAAAGTGTTCCACAGATTCACCACCCTCTGGCTGAAGAAATTCCTCCTCATCTCCGTTTTAAAGGAACGGCCTTTTAATCTGAGATGGTGTCCTCTGGTTCTAGTTTTTCCTACAAGTGGAAACATCCTCTCAATGTCCACTCTATCCAGGCCTCGCAGTATCTTGTGCGTTTCAATAAGACTCCCCAACGAGTACAGACCCAGAGTCCTCAAACGTTCCTCCTATGACAAGTTCTTCATTCTGGGTATCATTCTTGTGAACCTCCTTTCCAAGGCCAGCACATCCTTCCTTAGATATGGGGCTCAAAACTGCTCACAATACTCCAAATGGGGTCTGACCAGAGCCTTATACAGCTTCAGAAGTACATCCCTGGTCTTGTATTCTAGCCCTCTTGACATGAATGCCAACATTGCATTTGCCTCCTTAACTGCCGACTGAACCTGCATATTAACCTTAAGAGAATCGTGAACAAGGACTTCCAATTCCCTCTGTGCTTCTGCTTTCCAAAACATTTCCACATTTAGAAAATAGTCTCTGCCTAGATTCCTCCTTCCAAAGTGCATAACCTCACACTTATCCACATTGTATTTCATTTGCCACTTCATTGCCCACTCTCATAGCTTGTCCAAGTCCTTCTGAAGCCTCCTTGCTTCCTCAATACTACCTGTCCCTGTACAGATCTTTGTATCATCTGCAAATTTAGCAACAGTGCCATCAGTACCGTCTTCCAGATTATTAATGTATATTGTAAAATGTTGTGGTCCCAGCACAGACCCCTGAGGCACACCACTACTTACCGGCTGCCATCCTGAAAAAGACCCCTTTATCCCCACTCTCTGCTTTCTGCCAGTCAGCCAATCCTCTAACCATGCCAGGATCTTACCCTTAACACCATGGACTCTTAACCTATTTAACAATATCCTATGCGGCCCCTTGTCAAAGGCCTTCTGGAAATCTAAATAAATCATGTCCACGGGTTCTCCTTAGCCTAACTTGGTTGTTACCTCCTCAAAGAACTCTAATAGATTTGTAAGACACGACCTCCCTTTGACAAAGCCATGCTGACTCAGTCCTATTTTACCATGCACTTCCAAGTGCTTCGCGATCTCATCTTTAATAACAGACTCTAAAATCTTACCAATGACTGAAGTCAGGCCAACCGGCCTGTAATTTCCCATCTTCTGCCTCCCTCCCTTCTTAAACAGTGGTGTTACATTAGCCATCTTCCAGTCCTCTGGGACCCTTCCTGCCTCCAGTGATTCCTGAAAGATCATCACTAACGCCGCCACAATTTCCTCAGTTATCTCTTTTAGGACCCTGGGGTGTGGTCCGGTCCAGGTGACTTATCCACTTTCAGACCTTTCAGTTTCCCCGGAACCTTCTCCTTTGTAATGGTCACTGCACTCAACTCTGCCCCCTGGTTCTCCTGGAGCTCTCTCATCCCACTGGTGTCTTCCACCATGAAGACTGATACAAAGTAACTATTCAGTTCGTCTGCCACTTCTTTGTTTCTTATTATTACTTCTCCAGCCACATGTGGTCCAATGTCTATTTTTGCCTCTCTCTTACCTTTTATATATTGAACAAATCTCTTCCTATCTTCCTTTATATTACTAGCTAGCTTGCACTTGGACATCATCTTCTCCCCTCTTATTGCTTTTTTAGTTGTTCTCTACTCGCTTTTAAAGGCTTCCCAATCCTCTGGTTTCCCACTAATCCTCGCCACTTTGTATGCTTTTTGTTTAGCCTTTATGCTGTCCTTGACATCCCTCATCAGCCATGGATGCCTTGTCCTCCCCTTAGCATGTTTCCTCCTCCTTGGGATGAATTTCTGTTGTGCCTCCCTAATAACCCCCCCAAAACTCCTGCCATTGCTGTTCCACTGTCTTCCCTGCTAGGCTCCTTCAATCAACTCTGGCCAGCTCCTCCCTCATGTCTTTGTAGTTATCCTTATTTAATTGTAATACCGTTACTTCTGATTGCAGCTTCTCCCTCTCAAACTGCAGGGTAAATTCTATCATGTTGTGTTCACTGCTCCCTAAGGGTTCCTTCACCTTAAGTTCCCCAATCAAGTCTGCCTCATTACACATCACCAAATCCAGAATTGCCTGTTCCCTTGTAGGCTCTGGCACAAGCTGCTCCAAAAAATCTCTTAGACATTCCACATATTCCATTTCTTGGGATACACTACCAACCTGATTTCCCAGTCCACCTGCATATTGAAGTACCCCCATGATTATTGTAATATTGCCTTCTTAGCATGCCTTTTCTATCTCCTGATTTATTTTCTGCCCCACATCCTGACTACTGCTAGGGGGCTTGTACACAACTACCATCAGGGTCTTTTTACCTTTGCGATTCCTCAACTCTACCCACAGAGATTCTATGCCTTCTGATCCTATTTTGCTCCTTGCTATTGATTTGACTTCATTCCTTACTAACAATGCATCTGCCTGTCCTTTCGATAGGACATGTATCCTTGGATATTTAGATCCCAGCCCTGATCCCCTTGCAACCACGTCTCTGTGATGCCCACAACATCGTACCAGCCAATTTCAATGTGCGCAACGAGCTCATTTACCTTGTTCCGTATACTGCGCACATTTAGATACACCACCTTCAATCCTGCATTGGCCATCTCTCTTTTCACACTCTCAGTCACTGTACCCTGTACCGTGGCCCTTTTTGATTTTTGACTCTGGCTTCTCTGCCTTACACTTACTCCCTTACTGCTTTTTGTTCCCGGCCCCGTTTTACTTCCCTCCGACATCCGACGGATCCGATCCCCTACCACATTAGTTTAAACCCTCCCCAACAGCTCTAGCAACCCCCCCTCCTAGGACATCGGTTCCAGTCCTGCCCAGGTGCAGACCGTCCGGTTTGTACTAGTTCCATCTCCCCAGAACCGGTTCCAAGGCCCCAGGAATTTGAATCCCTCCCTCTTGCACCATCTCTCGAACCACGCATTCATCCTATCTACTTTCTGCAGAATGTCCTGCAGCCGCGCTGAGACATCCTTGATCCTTGCACCAGGGAGGCAACAAACCATCTGGAGTCTCGATTGCGTCCGCAGAACCACCTGTCTATCCCCCTTATGATTGAGTCCTATATCACTTTAGTCCTGCCATTCTTCTTCCTGCCCTCCTGCGCAGCAGAGCCAGCCACGGTGCCATGAACCTGGCTGCGGCTGCCTTCCCCTAATGAGCTGTCTCCCTCAACCGTATCCAAAGCGGTATATCTGTTTTGCAGAGAGATGACCGCAGGGGACACCTGCACTGCCTTCCTACTCTTGCTCTGTCTTTTGGTCACCCATTTTCTATCTCCCTCAGTAATTTTTACCTGCGGTGTGACCAACACGCTAAACGTGCTATCCACGACGTACTCAGCATCGCGGATGCTCCAAAGTGAGTCAACCCGCAGCTCCAGAGCAGTCAAGCCGTTAACAGTGCAGAAGGATGTCATTGACCCATTTTGTCTGCACTGGCTCTCCAAACGAGCATTATATTTAGTGCTATTTCCCTGCCTTTTCCCTGTACCCTTGCACATTGTTTCTATTCAAGTAATCATCTAATGTCCTGTTGAATACCTCGATTTAACCTGTCTCCAACGCCTTTCCAGGCAGTGCATTCCGGACCCAAGCCACTCATATGAAAATGGCTTTGTTCACATCACATTTGCTTCTTTTGCAAATAATCTTAAAATCTGTGTCCTCTCGTTCTTGGTCCTTTTACAAATGGGAACAATTTCTCCCCATCTACCCTGCTAATTTTCACCACACCAACAGCATTACCCTCGTAACCCTTTGTGTTAAAGAACAAAGAAAATTACAGCACAGGAACAGGCCCTTCGGCCCTCCCAGCCTGCGCCGATCCAGATCCTTTATCTAAACCTGTTGTCTATTTTCCAAGGATCTACTTCCCTCTGTTCCCCGCCAGTTCACATATCTGTCTAGATGCATCTTAAATGATGCTATCGTGCCCGCCGCTACCACCTCCGCTGGCACAGCGTTCCAGGCACCCACCACCCTCTGCGTAAAAAACTTTCCACGCAAATCTCCCTGAAATGGGCAGCATTGTGGGCAGCATGGTAGCATAGCGGTTAGCGCAATTGCTTCACAGCTCCAGGGTCCCAGGTTCGATTCCCGGCTGGGTCACTGTCTGTGCGGAGTCTGCACGTTCTCCCCGTGTGTGCGTGGGTTTCCTCCGGGTGCTCCGGTTTCCTCCCACAGTCCAAAGATGTGCAGGTTAGGTGGATTGGCCATGTTAAATTGCCCTTAGTGTCCAAAATTGCCCTTAGTGTTGGTTGAGTGGGGTTACTGGTTTACTGGGTTATGGGGATAGGGTGGCTTGGGTAGGGTGCTCTTTCCAAGAGCCGGTGCAGACTCGATGGGCCGAATGGCCTCCTTCTGCACTGTAAATTCTATGAATCTATGAAATTTTCCCCCTCTCACCTTGAAATCGTGACCCCTTGTAATTGACACCCCCACTATTGGAAAAATCTTGTTGCTATCCACCCTGTCCATACTTCTCATAATTTTGTAGACCTCAATCAGGTCCCCCCTCAACCTCCGTCTTTCCAACAAAAACAATCCTAATCTACTCAACCTTTCTTCATAGCTATCACCCTCCATACCAGGCAACATCCTGGTGAACCTCCTCTGCACCCTCTCTAAAGCATCCACATCTTTCTGGTAATGTGGCGACCAGAACTGCACGCAGTATTCCAAATGTGGCCTAACCAAAGTCCTATACAACTGTAACATGACCCTTGTACTCAATACCCCGCCCGATGAAGGCAAGCATGCTGTCTGCCTTCTTGACCACTCTATCGACCTGTGTTGCCACCTTCAGGGTACAATGGACCTGAACTCCCAGATCTCTCTCTACATCAATTTTCCCCAGGACTCTTCCATTGACCGTGTAGTCCGCTCTTGAATTGGATCTTCCAAAATGCATTACCTCGCATTTACTCTCCAATCTACCTATATTTTACTGTATTCTCTGACAGTCCCCCTCGCTGTCTGCAACTCCACCTATCTTTGTATCATCTGCAAACTTGCTAATCAGACCACCTATACTTTCGTCCAGATCGTTTATGTATATCACAAACAACAGCGGTCCGAGCACAGATCCCTGTGGAACACCACTAGTCACCCTTCTCCATTTTGAGACACTCCCTTCCACCACTGTTCTCTGTCTCCTGTTACCCAGCCAGTTCTTTATCCATCTAGGCAGTACACCCTGAACCCCTTACGACTTCACTTTTTCCATTAACCTGCCATGGGAAACTTTATCAAACGCCTTACTGAAGTCCATGTATATGACATCTACAGCCATTCCCTCATCAATTAACTTTGTCTCTTCCTCAAAGAATTCTATTAGGTTTGTAAGACATGACCTTCCCTGCACAAAACCATGCTGCCTATCACTGATAAGTCTATTTTCTTCTAAATGTGAATAGATACTATCCCTCGGTATCTTCTCCAACAGTTTGCCTACCACTGACGTCACGCTCACAGGTCTATAATTCCCTGGATTATCCCTGCTACCCTTCTTAAACAAAGGGACAACATTAGCAATTCTCCAGTCCTCCGGGACCTCACCCGTGCTCAAGGATGCTGCAAAGATATCTGTTCAGGCCCCAGCTATTTCGTCCCTCGCTTCCCTCAGTAACCTGGGATATATCCCATCCGGACCTGGGGACTTGTCTCCCTTAATGCCTTTTAGAATACCCAAAACTTCCCCCTTCCTTATGCCGACTTGACCTGGAGTATTTAAACATCCATTACTAACCTCAACATCCGTCATGTCCCTCTCCTTGGTGAATTGTGATGCAAAGTACTCATTAAGAATCTCACCCATTTCCTCTGACTCCATGCATAAATTCCCTCTTTTGTCTTTGAGTGGGCCAATCCTTTCTCTAGTTACCCTCTTGCTCCTTATATACGAATAAAAAGCTTTGGGATTTTCCTTAACCCTGTTAGCCAAAGATATTTTCTTTGACGAGAATAGACGAGAGTTAGGGCAGCACAGTAGCATCGTGGACAGCACAATTGCTTCACAGCTCCAGGGTCCCAGGTTTGATTCCGGCTTGGGTCACTGCCTGTGTGGAGTCTGCACATCCTCCCCGTGTGTGCGTGGGTTTCCTCCCACAGTCCAAAGATGTGCAGGTTAGGTGGATTGGCCATGATAAATTGCCCTTAGTGTCCAAAATTGCCCATAGTGTTGGATGGGGTTAATGGGTTATGGGGATAGGGTGGCGGTGTTGACCTTGGGTAGGGTGCTCTTTCCAAGAGCCGGTGCAGACTCGATGGGCCGAATGGCCTCCTTCTGCACTGTAAATTCTATGATGATATTTCATGACCCCTTTTAGCCCTCTTTATTGCGCGTTTGAGATTTGTCCTTTATTTGCCGATGTTCCTCCAAAGCTTCTTCAGTTTTCAGTCGCCTAGATCTTCCTTTTTCATCTTAGCTAGTCTCACAATTCCACCCGTCATCCATGGTTCCCTAATCTTGCCATTTCTATCCCTCAGTTTCACTGGGGCATGTCTGTCCTGCACTCTAATCAACCTTTCCTTAAAAGACTCCCACATTTCAAATGTGGATTTACCCTTAAACAGCTGCTCCCAATCCACACACCCTAGCTCCTGCCGAATTATTTTGTTACACCTGGCCTTTCCCCAATTTAGCACTCTTCCTTTAGGACCACTCTCGTCTTTGTCCATGAGTATTCTAAAACTTAGGGAATTGTGATCGCTATTCCCAAAGTAACCACCGACTGAAACTTCAACCACCTGGCCGGGATCATTCCCCAATACCAGGTCCAGTACGGCCTCTTCCCGAGTTGGACTATTTACATACTGCTCTAAAAAAAACTCTCCTGGATGCTCCTTACAAATTCTGCTCCATCTACACCTCCAACACTACAAGAGTCCCATTCAACGTTGGGGAAGTTAAAATCTCCCATCACGACCACCCGATTGCTCCTACATTTTTCTATAATCTGTCTACATATTTGTACCTCCTACTTCACGCTCGCTTTTGGGAGGCCTGTAGTAAAGTCCCAACAATGTTACTGCACTCTTCCTATTTCTTAGCTCTACCCATCTTGCCTCATTGCTCGAATCGTCCATAGTGCCCTCCTTAATCACAGCTGTGATATCATCTCTGACCAGTAATGCAACTCCTCCACCCCTTTTACCTCCCTCTCTATCCCTCCTGAAGCATCTATACCCTGGGATATTTAGTTGCCAATCTTGCCCTTCCCTCAACCAAGTCTCAGTAATCCCAATAACATCATATTCCCAGGTACTAATCCAAGCCCTAAATTCAGCTGCCTTACCTGCTACACTTCTCACATTAAAACAAATGCATCTCAGACCACCTGTCCCTTTGCGTTCATCATCTCCTCCCTGACTACTCATCCCCTTAGTCACAATGAGTTTATTATCTCGTACCTTACTGGCTTTAGTTGCTGCCTCTTTACTGACCTCTAACTTCCTAGTCTGGTTCCCATCCCCCTGCCACATTAGTTTAAAACCTCCCCAACAGTGTTAGCAAAATAAATTGGTTCCAGTCCTCCCAGGTGTCGACCATCTGATTTGTAATGGTCCCACCGCCCCCAGAACCGGTTCCAATGTCCCAAAAATCTGAACCCTTCCCTCCTGCACCGTCTCTCAAGCCACGTATTCATTCTGACTATTCTTGAATTTCTACTCTGATTGTCTCGTGGCACCTTTGAGGTCCTACTTTTTAACTTATCTCCTAACTCCCTAAATTCTGATTGTCGGACCTCATCCCGTTTTCTACCTATATCGTTGGTGCCTATATGCACCACGACAACTGGCTGTTCACCCTGCCCCTTCAGTATGTCCTGCAGCTGATCTGTGACATCCCTGACCCGTGCACCCGGGAGGCAACATACCATTCGGGAGTCTCGTTTTCGGCCACAGAAACGCCTGTCTACTCCCCTTACGATTGAATCCCCTATGACTATAGCCCTGCCAGTCTTTTTCCCGCCCTTCTGTGCAACAGAGCCAGCCACGGTGCCATGAGCCAGGCTACTACTGCCTTCCCCTGGTGAGTCATCTCCCCCAACAGTATCCAAAATGGTATACCTGTTTTGGAGGGAGATGACTGCAGGGGACTCCTGCACTGCCTTCCTGCTCTTTCTCTGCCTTTTGGTCACCCTTTCCCTGTCTCCCTCACCAACCCTAATCTGCGGTGTGATCAACTCATTGAACGTGCCATCCACGACCTCCTCAGCATCGCGGATGCTCCGAAGTGAGTCCATCTGCAGCTCCTGAGCTGTCATGCGGTCTAACAGGAGCTGAAGCTGGATACACTTCCCGCACATGAAGGAGTCAAGGGCATCGACCGCGTCTCTGAACTCCCACATTGAGCACGAGGAGCATAACACGGGTCTGGGATCTCCTGCCATTTTTACACTTTACCTTAACTGATTACAAATATAATATCAAATAATGAATAAGTGCCTCTCCACAATCACAATACTTACCAACACACGAAGAGTTACATTTCTCCAAGCTACTGCTAATTGGAGCACTTTCATTACCAGCCAATCAGGTCACTGCTTTGCTGTGATGTCACTCTTCAAATTTATCCCCAAAGACCCTGTGGCTGCTGTTTAAGCAGCGAAGCAGCTAGTTTAAATACTCACTGCTCGACTTTGTAGCTCCGCACACTCCAACAGCTGAATTCCCGCCGAAAAGGAAATTAATTAAACACGATCTCCCTTTTAGAAATCCATGCTGGCTGTTTCTAATCAACTCCGATTTTCCATGTGATGATATTCTATCCTGAATAATTGATTCGAGAAGCTTGACCACCACTGATGTTAAACTGATTGGCCTATAATTTCTGGGGCTATCCTTGCAACAGATTTTGGACACGGTCATAACATCTGCAATTCTCCAGTGCTCTAGCACAGTGTTCTTCAAACTTTTTTCACGGGAACCCATTTTTAACCAACCGGCCAACCTTCGGGACCCACGCCGGCCGACCTTCGCAACCCACCATTTTCTCTTGCCTTGTTTGCTGCTGACAAAAATGGAGGAAATGGTTTTGGGTCCCTTTGGCCCTCGTACACGCTCCTCCAATGGAACCTGTTGGATGAAGGTGAAGCCTTCTGGTGTTGGAAAGTATGGAGTCTCCCTCTGTCCAAAGTTCTGAATTTTTTTCCTGTAAAATTGTATCAAATAAACCCTCCCCCGAACTTGTAAAAAAAATGAGTAAAATAAATGAAAAAATTGAATAACACCACCCCGAACTTGTAAAAAAAAAAGAATGAATAAAATTAAATGAATAAGATAAAGGAATAAATGAATAAAAACCACTACAGAACTTGTAAAACATAAAGCTGCAACCGTTTAAAAAAAAATAGCGTCCGCACTGCGCGTGCATGCCCGATCATCGTGTGCGCCTGCGCAATGCGGCCTAAATTCTTTTTTTTTACATGTTCGCGGCCGCTTGTAGACGGCGTAATGGAAAGCCGGCTGCTGCGCGGGGACTTGCGCGATCGGAAGCGCCGCGGATAACGCCGCAACCCTCCCGACACCCGTCCGCGACCCCTTACTTTGAAGAACACTGCTCCAGCACCTCCCTGAGTCTAGAGAGGACTAGAAATTATGGCCAGTGCCCCTTAAATATCCATTCTTACTTCCCAACAGTTACATAATTTCTGGCCAAAACCTTTTCATGTGATAATAAAATTAATTTTCTTTCACAGTATCTTAACCAGCCTGCATCTCTAGATTTTTACTATTGTTTTCCTTGCTGGTGTAACTGCAAATCAACACTTAGGTGATATTCCCTCATTCAGATAGGAATCTATGTGTTGCAAATGGCTTTTGATCAGGTTTCTTAACTTTAATAAAGAAGCTATTTGACATCGAAACAAACCTGTTGGACTTTAACCTGGTGTTGTAAAACTTCTTAATAAAGAAGAGCAGGGATTTTTCTTACTCTTCCCTTCTGATAATGGAAACATTATCTCACTGAGTCCTTTATCTTTGTGAAAGAGACCATGTATGTCAGATTGGCAACGAGTTCCAAAATTATCATCTTCAATCACTTTCTCCAGAATAGACTTTCTTTTTTCAGTGCTTTATTCGATAACAGAAGAATAATCTTGCTTCACTGGACTCATATCATTTTATAATTTTTCCAAGGTATAAGCTATAATCTTGTGCACAAGTTCATCTTGTTCCCTTCAGCATTTCAGAAATGAGACCTTCATTTCCACACTTCTCACAATTATGGACGCGATTGTCCCAACTGGGAACAAAGCCCCCAGTGAGCACGTTTAGCCGCTTGTTTCCCGGCACTCGCAGTGCCAAGAACATCAACGCGACACACGACCAGAAGGATGTGGAGGCTGTGGAGAGGGTTCAGAGGAGGTTTACCAGGATGTTGCCTGGCCTGGAGGGTGTTTGCTATGCGGAGAGGCTGAAAAGACTTGGACTGTTTTATTTGAACAACGGAGGTTGAGGGGTGACTTGATAGAGGTCTACAAGATTATGATGGGCAGTGGGTGGGTAGGCACTCTTTCCCAGGATGGAGGAGCAGTCACCAGGGGGCATAGGTTTAAGGTCCAAGGGGCAAAGTTTAAAGGAAATGTACGAGGCAGGGTTTTTACACAAAGGGTGGTGAGTGCCTGAACGTGCTGCCAGGGGACGTTGTGGAAGCAGATACATTAATGGTGTTCCACAGGCATCTTGACAAATACATGGTTAGGATGGCTATGGAGGGATACGGCACAAAGAAATGCTGAGGGTTTGGCCAAGGTTGGTATCATGATCGGTGCAGGCTTGGAGGGCCTAAAGGCCTGTTCCTGTGCTGTATTGTTCTTTATCAGGGCACATGTTCCACCTTTTTCAGCAAGAATATAATCAAGAGCCATTCGATTTTGTTAAGTCACAGAATGGATGGCTAGCATTTCAGCAGAAAATTTGAGTAAGGCTGAAGAAATATCATTAACTACTTTTTCTATGATGGTTATCATTTTATCCACTTCTTTGGCTACTTTTGCATCCCAATAAAAGGACACAAGCTCAAAGAATCCCTACAGTGCAGAAAGAGGCCATTTGGCCAATCATGTCTGCACCGAAACTAAGACCTACCTAGACCCAATCCCCCACCCTGTAACCCCACCCTAAAGGGCAACTTATCATGGCCAATCCACCTAACCCGCACATCTTTGGAATGTGGGAGGAAACCGGAGCACCGGGAGGAAACCCATGCACACGGGGAGAAAGTGGAAACTCCGCACAGACAGTTACCCGAGGTCGGAATCGAACCTGGGTCCCTGGTGCTAACCACTATCGTGTGCAATCGTGCCACCCCTATCGCGTGCAGTCTTTACTTCTTATTCCTGATACTTCCTGATAAAGAAGGGATGGTGGGTAATACGTATCCCAAATAGCAAGATCCTGACCAAAGTTTTGGAAGCCAAGGTATCAGAAGCTCTATGGTTATAAATAAAATCAATCCCATTGTAAGACGTGAAGTGGGAACTTCCTTTGGGTACCAACGATAGGAGAATTTATTACCATTGGTAAGATTTTGTAAACCCGTCAATAAAAAGGAACCAATAGCCCTCTCTAATAATGTTGGGAGTACATTTGTACGCTCTGCTTACATTAAAGTAGTGAGTTCAGTTACTATATCTCATTTCTACTCCTTTAGGATGATAACTCGTCAAACATATTGATCCTAGATCATAGAATCATAGAAGTTTACAGCATGGAAACAGGCCCTTCGGCCCAACCAGTCCATGCCGCCCAGTTTTTACCATTAAGCTAGTCAGTTGCCCGCACTTGGCCCATAACCCTCTATACCCATCTTACCCATGTAACTATCTAAATGCTTTTTAAAAGACACAATTGTACCCGCCTCTACTACTACCTCTGGCAGCACATTCCAGACACTCACTACCCTCTGAAGGGCAGCACGGTAGCATAGCGGTTAGCGCAATTGCTTCACAGCTCCAGGGTCCCAGGTTCGATTCCCGGCTGGGTCACTGTCTGTGCGGAGTCTGCACGTTCTCCCCGTGTGTGCGTGGGTTTCCTCCGGGTGCTCCGGTTTCCTCCCACAGTCCAAAGATGTGCAGGTTAGGTGGATTGGCCATGCTAAATTGCCCTTAGTGTCCAAAATTGCCCTTAGCGTTGGTTGAGTGGGGTTACTGGGTTATGGGGATAGGGTGGTGTGGGATTGGGTAGGGTGCTCTTTCCAAGAGCCAGTGCAGACTCGATGGGCCGAATGGCCTCCTTCTGCACTGTAAATTCTATGAGTGAAGAAATTGCCCCTCTGGGCCCTTCTGAATCTCTCCCCTCTCACCTTAAACCTATGCCCTCTAGTTTTAGACTCCCCTACCTTTGGGAAAAGATGTTGACTATCTACCTTATCTATGCCCCTCATTATTTTATAGACCTCTATAAGATCACCCCTAAGCCTCCTACGCTCCTGGGAAAAAAGTCCCAGTCTATCCAGCCTCTCCTTATAACTCGAACCATCAAGTCCCGGTAACATCCTAGTAAATCTTTTCTGCACTCTTTCTAGTTTAATAATATCCTTTCTATAATAGGGTGACCAGAACTGCACACAGTATTCCAAGTGTGGCCGTACCAATGTCTTGTACAACTTCAACAAGACGTCCCAACTCCTGTATTCAATGTTCTGACCAATGAAACCAATGCCGAATGCCTTCTTCACCACCCTGTCCACCTGCGACTCCACCTTCAAGGAGCTATGAACCTGTACTCCTAGATCTCTTTGTTCTATAACTCTCCCCAATGCCATACCATTAACTGAGTAGGTCCTGGCCTGATTCGATCTGCCAAAATGCATCACCTCACATTTATCTAAATTAAACTCCATCTGCCATTCGCCGGCCCACTGGCCTAATTGATCAAGATCCCGTTGCAATCCTAGATAACCTTCTTCACTATCCACTGTGCCACCAATCTTGGTGTCATCTGCAAACTTACAAACCATGCCTCCTAAATTCTCATCCAAATCATTAATATAAATCACAAATAACAGTGGACCCAGCACCGATCCCTGAGGCACACCACTGGTCACAGGCCTCCAGTTTGAAAAACAACCCTCTACAACCACCCTCTGTCTTCTGTCGTCCAGCCAATTTTGAATCCAATTGGCAACCTCACCCTGGATCCCATGAGCTTTAACCTTCTGCAACAACCAACCATGCGGTACCTTGTCAAAGGCTTTGCTAAAGTCCATGTAGACAACGTCTACTGCACTGCCCTCATCTACCTTCTTGGTCACCCCCTTAAAAAACTCAATCAAATTTGTGAGACATGATTTTCCACGCACAAAGCCATGCTGACTGCCCCGAATCAGTCCTTGCCTCTCTAAATGCTTGTAGATCCTGTCTCTCAGAATACCTTCTAGCAACTTACCTACTACAGACGTTAGGCTCACCAGTCTGTCGTTCCCAGGCTTTTCCCTGCTGCCCTTCTTAAACAAGAGCACAACATTCGCCACTCTCCAATCTTCAGGCACCTCACCTGTGGCTGCCGATGATTCAAATATCTCTGTTAGGGGACCCGCAATTTCCTCCCTAGCCTACCACAACATCCTGGGATACATTTCATCAGGTCCCGGGGATTTATCTACCTTGATGCGCTTTAGGACTTCCAGCACCTCCTCCTCTGTAATATGCACACTTCTCAAGACATCACTATTTATTTCCCTTAGTTTCCTAACATCCATGCCTTTCTCCACCGTGAATACCGATGAGAAATATTCATTCAGGATCTCACCCAACTCTTGTGGCTCTGCACATAGATGTCCTTGTTGATCCTTAAGAGGCATAACTCTGTCCCTAGTTACTCTTTTTCCCTTTATGTATCTGTAGAAGCTCTTTGGATTCTCCTTTGCATTATTTGCCAAAGCAATTTCATGTCCCCTTTTTGCCCTCCTGATTTCCCTCTTAACTCTATTTCGACAATCTCTATACTCTTCAAGGGATCCACTTGATCCCAGTTGTTTATGTACGTCATATGCCTCCTTCTTCTTTTTGACCAGAGTCTCAATATCTCGAGTCATCCAGGGTTCCCTACTTCTACCAGCCTTGCCCTTCACTCTAAAGGGAATGTGCTTACCCTGAACCCTGGTTAACACATTTTTAAAAGCCTCCCATTTACCAGCCGTCCCTTTGCCTGCCAACAGCCTCCCCCAATCTACCTCTGAAAGTTCCTGTCTAATACCATCAAAATTGGCCTTGCCCCAATTAAGAATTTTAACTCTTGGGCCAGACCTATCATTCTCCATAGCTATCTTAAAACTAATGGAGTTATGGTCACTTGTCCCAAAGTGTTCCCTCACTAACACTTCTGTCACTTGCTCTTCCTTATTTCCCAAGACGAGGTCAAGTTTTGCCCCCTCTCTAGTCGGTCCATCCACATACTGAATGAGAAATTCCTCCTGAATACACTCAACAAATTTCCCTCAATCCAAGCCCCTAATGCTATGGCTGTCCCAGTCAATGTTGGGAAAGTTAAAGTCCCCTACTATTACCACCCTATTTTTCTTGCAGCTATCTGTAATCTCCTTACATATTTGCTCCTCAATTTCCCGCTGAAATTTCCCGTTTTGGAAACTGTTGGGGGACATGGCTCACCAGGGGAAGGTGGCAGCAGCCAGGTTCATGGCACCGTGGCTGGCTCTGCTGCACAGAAGGGCGGGAAAAAGAGTGGCAGAGCTATAGTGATAGGGGATTCAATTGTAAGGGGAATAGACAGGCGTTTCTGCGGACGCAAACGAGAATCCAGGTTGGTATGTTGCCTCCCTGGTGCTCCCGAAACTGATCTCCCGAAACTAACAGCTGACCTGCAAGGTAAGGAAGTTTTTAAACAGTACTTACCTCACCCAGGCCGCAAACTTTTAAACTGTCCGCTCTGCCTCGCAGCTCCCGCGCTTTTTAAATCTCCCGCGCTGTTTTCAATGTCCCGGCTCTCCCTCTCTCCCGCTCCCAGCTGACCTGCAAGGTAAGGAGGTTGTTAAACAGTACTTACCTCACCCAGGCCGCAAATTTTTAAACTGTCCGCTCTGCCTCGCAGCTCCCGCGCTTTTTAAATCTCCCGCGCTGTTTTCAATGTCCCGGCTCTCTCTCTCTCCTGCTCCCAGCTGACCTGCAAGGTAAGGAGGTTGTTAAACAGTACTTACCTCACCCAGGCCTCGATCCTTGCTGAGTAATAGTCGCTGGGAGGTTTAAATGGGGAGGATTTTGGTTTCTGTTGTAATTGGGTTGATACCATCATGAAAATGTGTTCAGTGAATAACCTGCAGATTTTCACAACTGAATCCTTTTTTAAAAATTGATCTGATACTTGGTTTCCCAGCATGTGTTAGCTCTCTCATGATTTTGGGAAGAGTGGTACTCTGAAAAATATACCATTCTACTGTTTCTGAAGTGTTAAAAGTATAGACTAGAAAGGAATACCTTCTCCTGAGTGAGTGGGGATTACAATACATATCCAACATTTGGAGACATTGACATTTTTGGCATACATCTTGGACGTATAAAGAAAAGTGTTATCATTTAACTCCTTGTGTGCCAGTTGAGCTGCATGCAGTCTGTTAAATTAAAAAGACATCCAAGAATCAAAATGGCAAAATCATTTTAAAAGTAGCATTTTAATCATAATGAGCGCTTTTAACATTTAAAGCATGTATTGAGGTATTCATTCCCTGCGCCTTTACAGCATGTGGAGTTGTGAGTAGCACCTGAAAGGGGTTCCTCCCCCTTGGCCCCCAATGGTTCCTTCTGTAATTTCTTTATGTATACTTCAATTCCTGTAACAAGGTTGTGTCCGTCTTCAGGAGAATCACCCCACCTGTAAGGAAGCACAGCTAATGGCATTTGTTAGATCCTGACAATATTTAAGTAATGCATCACTCTATATATGACAATCAGCTTTTTGTAACCAAATAGTTCCTGGTAAGGACATGGGTGTGCCAGTGATTATTTCAAATGAACACCAGCCTGTGGTTCTGTTTGGTGTTGCTCTGATGCTGCACAGGACTAATGGTAAACCCTGAGACTACGGCCTTCCCTCTTGGTGATACTTTGATGTTGTTCTTTCAAGGTTTGATTCATGCATTCCACCTGTCCTCTTGATTGTGGGTGGTAAGGACAATGCAGTTCCCACTGGATATTTAATAATGTACAAACTTCCTCACACACAACTCCTGTAAGATTAGTTCCTTTGTCTGAGTCCATGCTGATTGGTACTCCCCATCTAGGGACCGGAATGGCCTCTACCCATCTGGAAAATTTGTCCACTTACTCTAGATTAATTAGTATTTTCCTGACACAATACAGTTTCTTATGCACTTTCTCTTGGTTAAAGCCTTTACGTCATGACTCGCCACGAGCTGTACTATGTTACTTGATTGTTGCAATTTGCTAAATGTGTCTTCAGTACAATGACATGTCCATGCATTGTTTCCTTAGGTAGAGGTCATACAGGACATTCTTCGAAACAATGTTGGCATTTGCAGACATGACCTTAAGAGTTCAACAGTTCACTCATTTTCCAGAACATTGATTATACTTTTTGCAGACTGTATTTCTAAAAATCATTTTATTTCCCAATATGTATTTAGTTGATTTCTGAAAAGGACCCCAAACAAGTCAAAAATCCAACACACGCGCTCAGAAAATGTCAACCTGGCACCTTGGCAGTGCCCATGCTATCTGGCAGTGCAATCTGGGCACCTTGAAGGAGCCAGGGTGCCCAGGTGGCGCTGACCGTTCCAGGGCACCACCCTGCCCTAAGGGCATGTAGTTGGGGCCTTCGATCCCCTGAGAGACCCCCACGAGTGCCATGGGCCCCACCACCTGCAGTGCAGGAAGAAGCTGCACGATCTCCGGGCGAGTAGGCAGCACCATGCCCCTGGCACCAACTCCTGTCCCACGCACTTAAGTACCATTATAGGAAGTAAAGTGAGCGGCATCTACTGGCTACCAGCGGTCTGGGAAATTCCCAACCCCAGTAGAATTGTGTAGACCTCTCAATGGGGAGGAACCAAGAGTGGCCTCTAACATTGGAGTACTTTTGTAAGCCCTACTTTCATTAAAATAGTGGGTGGATTTACTATAACCCATTTCCAGGCCCTTGGGATGATAATTTGTCAAACATACTGATCCCCCTGATTAAAGGTGGTTGGGAGATTTATATGGGGAAGATTCTGGTCTCTGTTGTAACTTGGTTGGTACCACCCTGAAAAGGTAGTTAGCGGGTAACCTACAGACCTCCACAACTGAGCCCTCTTTCTCAGGTGGACCGAGATTTTGTTCCCCTACATATATTAGCTCCCTCATGAGCTTGGGAAAAACGGGTGATGCTTTGAAAAATGTACCATCCTGCTGTCTCCGAAGTACTAAAAAGAATAGACAAAAAGGGAATATCTTTCCTTGAGTGGGTGGGAATCGCGATACATACACAACATTTGGAAACATTGAAATCTTTGGCATACACCTTGGACGTATAAAGAAAAGTGTTATCATTTAACTCCATGTGAGCCTTTGTGGGCTGGCCATTGTCTGTTCCGCTAAAAAGACAATCAAAATGGTGGCAAACATTTTACAGAAATTAGCTTTAATCATAATCTCTTTTAACATGAGGCATGGATCCAGGACGACTTTCTTTAGACCTTCACAGCCGATGGGGTAGTGAGCAGCACCTGATAGGGTCCCTCCCACTTGGACCCCAGCGGTTCCTTCTGCAATTTTTTCGCATAGACTTCAACTCCTGGCACGAGATTGTGCCCGCCTTCGGGAGGGTCACCCCATGCTGCCTATATCTGTATGGAAGTAGACCTGATGGCATTTGTTAGATCCTGACTATTTCAGTAATGCATTACTCATCAAATGACAGTCAGCTTTTCATAATTCAATAGCCCCTGGCAAGGATGACTCTGCCAGTGATTATTTCAAATAGACTCAAGTCCGTGGTTCTGTTTGGTGTTGCTCTGATACTGCACAGGACTAGTGGTAAGGCCATGGCGTTCTTTCTTGGTGATACTTTGATAATCCCTCTTTCAGGATCAAGTTTATGTGGAAGGTAAGGGCAATGTAGCTCCCACTGGATATTCAATAGCTTACAAACTTCTTTGCAAACAGCGACTGTAAAGTGGGTTCCGTTGTCTGAGTCTATACTAGTACTCCCCATCTGGGAATATAGTCTTTGCATAGGACCTTAGCTGTGTAGCTAGCTGCAGCTCTTCTTGCCGGGACGGCCTCTACCCATCTGGAGAACTTGTCCACTATTACCAGGATGCCAGTGTATCCCTGACATGGCGAAAGGATAATGTAGACGACCTGCATATGCTGAAATGGCCCCGCAGAGGCAGGAGCTCTTAACTGAGGCTTGGATGTGAGAGGTCCTGAATTGACCTTCTGACAGGTGACGCAACAGTCAGCTACCATCTAGGCATGTTGCTTGAATCCTCAACCCCACCAGCTCTTCTGAAATCGAGCCAACATCTGTTGAGAGGCCAGGTCACCCCATGAGTGGATCTGTTGGGCCAAATAGGGCATCAGTGACTGATACAACTGGTCTGTCAGTCTCGGCTTGTCTCCAAATGCCATCCTCACAAATCTGATACCTGCTTCCATCCAAGTCCAGTTTTCTTCTTGTGAACACTCGCTGTACATTTTAGAAAGATCTTATAGCAGGCTGCATACTCCTAGTCTGTAGATTTGTTTCAGTTCCTCTGGAGGATTGCATTGTGAGGTGGCTTCTTTTGCTGTCTGGCCTGCAACGGTCATGTGGAGGCTAAAATCCACTTCATCCTGAGAGGGCACCCTCTGTCCCCCAACTCCCAAGGGATTAAACAAGTCTTCCAACTGAAACGACCAGCAACCATTAACTGATCCCTCTCAGCCTGGCCTCCATCACCAGTGGCCTTGAACTTCAAAACAGCTCATACCCTCTGCCTTCACAGTGCTGTCTGAATGTTCTTTCTCACTGAAGTCGTCTTTCCCCCTGTGTGAGGGTCTTCGGGCCACATGAGGCTGTAAAGCACTCCTTCTCAGAGTCCCCAACTCTGCCCATGCAGCCTGGCCTGTCATGGGACGCCATGGAAGGACCTCCCAGTCGACCCCAGTGCTGACCCTATGGATTCACCTTCTCCCATCCACTTTCTAGCTGCCATTCTGGAAGGGCAGTTATATTGCCACAAGACCAGCGAGGAAGACATGGGAAGTGCTGTCTGCATACCATCCGCCAGACCCCTTTACATCTCGAGGTTTGCTGACGTGAAGGGCCGCCAGGGCCTGTAAGTGACGCAACCCTCAAGATGTTGAGACTGAACCACCCTCCTCCTTGGCCCTGAACTTATCTCGGTCCCCCGTTTCCTCGCCAATGCCCTCTATTGCAATTGGCACCCTGGATGGTAACAGCGACCCGAGCGCCCACCTCCAATATTCACGGCGGGCATAAGGTTGCCAGGTTCTCTTTTTTTCTGTAGCTTTTTTAAATCACGTCAGTGTGACTGTGGGGAAGTCCTGTAGGGAGGGCTCACTAATTATATTATAATGTATTAAAATGAGGTTCACGGCTTTCCACGGCAGATTTCTCATCACACCGCCATCGAGTGACCTGGAAAATCTCGCTGGGACGTGTAGTCCAGCTACTGGACTCCCTCCCTTGGGGGGCCCTCCCTCTGTAGCCTGGCAGCAGCAGAGGGTCACATGAGCAATAGATTAACAATCCTTGAACTCCCCCTCGGGATCCATTGCACCAGTACTGCGCTGGTCAATGCTTGCACCAGCTGGAGTTCCTCTTGGGGTTTTGGAGCATAATGGCGGGGTGAAGATTTGGGCTTTCAGCCGGCTAATCACTTTCAAATAAATGCATATCAGCTGCTTGAATGTTTCCGCTGGCGTGGGGTGGGAGGCCCAATATGACTTGAATGGTGGGACCGGAGATTAGGGATGAGTCTGCCACCCGGCACCGATCCCATTTTTAAGCCAACATGGGATTCTCCGCCGATCTGAATTCCCGATCTTAGTGGCGTGGAACTGAGAATACCGTTTGTTTTCTCTTTGGAACCAAAATCGGACAGTAATCATATCCTGAAAATTTATACTTGCTCTCAGCCATCCTTCACAAAAGCTATTTGGATTGTAATCTTCTGTCTGACATAAAATCCAACCTCAACCTTTAGGTAACCATTCTCTGCCACATTTGATAAAATTTCTCATAGTCAGATGGAAGCAATCAGAATGTAATCTTTATTCAGTGAGACTTTACAAACCTTTCGAACTTTGTGATTCAACACTAGTGTTGGTAAGTGTCTCCTTTATACTCTTTAGTGCAAACTAAAAAACAAATTGCCTAATAAAATAATTAGCAGCCCCTTAAAGGGGGCACTGTAACAAAAAAGCAAATATTTTAAGAAAACCTATCAAAATTAAGTTAAAATAACATTTTGGAGGGTGAAGGTGATGATGCGGCCATCTCCTAGTCGAAGTTTCCTTTTGTTTTTGGTAAACGAGAAACAAATGAACAAATTTGCCTCCGACTTTTTATACTCTTGAGTATACTATTAATAACAAATAAACACCAAAGTTTATACTCTTTTTGAGTATACTATTTGTTGGTGAGAGAATTCAATTCTGTCTCTTACATTATATTCAATTCTGTCTCTCACATTATATGACTGTGGTACATGTTGGTGGGAAATCCTGCTGTTTGCATTATACAACAAATTCTTAACTATGTTGCAAATGGTAACTAACTTCACAGCTCAATGTACTTTCTGTGTCTGCTACTGAAGACAACCTGTGCAAAACAAATGACTCATCGCCAGGTGCTGACCCAGAGACAATGGACTATTCACAAACTTTGCCCAAGGTCTAAATGCCTTAAAATAATCCTGTTCTGCCCGGCTAGCTACGAGCTGACAAATTAGCAACAACAGGAAAAGGCTATAGATTACAAACTAATAACCATTTATGGCATGGACTGAGATAATGGAGGATTAATTAGGACTAATTAGTTGCGTGCAATGAATTGTGATGCGAATAAAGGTGATTGGCTGTATGTAAATGAGATTACAAACTGATTTTGCTTTGAATGTGTATATTAACCCGTGTGAGCCTTGGCTCAAGTGAGAAAAGGTGCTGCCAATAGGCTGCGGAGTCTCAGGCCTTCTCTCCCAGAATTCTGACATAAATTGCTTTGAATTTGCTTTGAATGTGTATATTAACCCGTGTGAGCCTTGGCTCAAGTGAGAAAAGGTGCTGCCAATAGGCTGCGGAGTCTCAGGCCTTCTCTCCCAGAATTCTGACATAAATTGCTTTGAATTTGCTTTGAATGTGTATATTAACCCGTGTGAGCCTTGGCTCAAGTGAGAAAAGGTGCTGCCAATAGGCTGCGGAGTCTCAGGCCTTCTCTCCCAGAATTCTGACATAAATTGCTTATTTTTTTTACTCAGGCCTTTGTGTGAATATTTTCACCTCTAACACTATTAATAACAAATAAACAAAGTAACAAATTATCTTCCAGAAATATTCAAGTTAACTCCCTTAATGGGACAAATGTTTCTTTATACTCTATTAATAAACCAAAAAAATCAATAAAATAAACTAACGAGAGAGGGTTCAGTTTGCAATAAAAATCACTGTCAAAAGAAACATAATTAATCAAACTAAAATATCATGACTTGGGTTGATGATGCACTCCAATTCCTGTGGCACCCATCGGTCATGGAAGAAGTGTCTCATTATATGTGCACAAGCAATTGTCCAATGATTACCAGAAAATAACATCAGATTCCTTCTTCACTATGGAACTCCTCAATTAGATAAGACAGTAAAGTAGCTTTAAAATGTTGTCGTCTTAACGTCAGAATTAATGAATAATGATACGTTATGAAATACTAACACAATATATCATAGCTCTCTGAGAACCATTACAATCATCAGTGGTATTATCTGCAGTCTGATGTATATAACTGAATTCAATTTCAGGAGACATTCGTATCTTTAATCTAAAGAGTAAGATTGTAAATATGTGGTTTATTGATAAATAATATCTTAAGCAAAGAAGGAAATATTTGAATTATGGAAGTATCATCCTTCTAACCAAAATTTTATTCTGATTATCAACTACAGGCTTTCAAAGCTGCTGTCTCAGTTAGAATGCAATACTGGACCTGGAACACCAGAAATAGATTGTACATACCACCCATGGATTCTAGAATCTGAAGAACAACCCATGCCTAAAGTTGCAGACAAAGTTGAAGTTGCCATGAAAGAGTTGTATATCTGCCTTGGAGAGGTAATTGCAAACTTGCCTGGGTGTCAGTGTACATGAAGGCATGTATGCCAATGGCATATTTCTATATTCCAGTATATTAAGTTATTAATACAACAGTGGCTCTGCCTTTGAACTTTTAAATCTTGCACTACTCGCAGAATAACAAGTTAAAACAAAATGAAAAAGTTAAGTTTAATTTTGAAAATTTTCATTAGCTCTTGGTTTTCAAGTGATGGGTTAATTTTAAAATATTATGTATGCATATAATATGTTGGATTTTCAAAGTAGTTTGAACAAAGAGAGTGAATAATTAGCATTTAAAAGGATTAGAAACTTATATCGGGGCCTCATCTGTCAAAGGACAGGTTGTATTTTTGCATAAAAGTCAGTACCCAGGATGTGCTCTGCTTCTTGGTGGAGGTCTACAGTGTGGCTGGGTGGTGGCCCCTAACCTGAACTCTAATGAGTCGGTCTCTTTGAGCTGAATTTTACTTGCAGGAGGGATCAGAGTCTGAAAGGGATATTTGAACAAGAAGATGGCAGATGGAGTATAATGCGGGAAAACGTGAAATGTGAGATTATTCACTTTATTTCAACTGTTTTTCTTTTCTTCCTAGTAGTGAGAAACTATTATACGTTATAAAAGCAGACAATGCTGGAAAAAGCAGCATACTGAATACTGAGCCTCTTTAACAATTGTTTTTACAACATGTTTCACGCCGTACTCGTGGCAACTTGCCTCTGATTCGCTCGTCCTGCATAAAATTAATCTGTGCAATCAGTGGGGCGCCGCTTTCAAACGCCTACCCACCATTCGTCTTCACTTGTCCCGAGTCCAGTCGGTGAATGGCTGCCAAAAAGACAACATTAAGATTTTCTGAGGGAGCCCTTACGAAACTCCTGGTTGGTGTGGGGCGGAGACGTAACATCTTCTACCAGTGTTTCTGCAGATGTCCATCAACTAATGTCACCACCCCCGCCTGGAGCCAGTGGCCTTAATAGTGAGTGCCAGCTCGCTCCACAAAAGGATGAAGTAACAGCGTTGGAAGAATATGAATGATTTTCTTTACACAGTCAGGGTAGGTACATGCACGAGCGGGACTATGTGAAAAAGTCTTTCCGACCTTTCCGGTAGTACCTTCCTCCTTGTTGCTAGAGGAGGTGTTGTCGGTAATGGGGTTGGAGGTGGGGTCGTCTCGGCGATTTTGGAAGATGTGAAGGTATCCCTGGAGGGAGTCAAGGCCAAGTTGGGGGATGATGCTGGAGCAGGGGTTGTGGTGCTGTGGAGGGAGAATGCCTCAATCTCAACCAACCTGTGAGGCTGGGGTTGATACAGCTAAAGGTGGTACATAGGGCGCACCTGACGAAGTTGAGGATAAGCCAGCTGTTTCAGGGGGTAGAGGATATTTGTGAGCGGTGTGGGAGGGGCCCAGCTAATCATGTACATATGTTCTTGTCCTGCCTGAAGCTAGAGAAATTTTAGAGGTCGTTCTTCAGCACCATGTCAGTGGTTTTGCATGTGTTCCCCTGGGAGGGCCACATTCAGGGTATCAGATCTGCCAGAGTTGCAGGTGGGAATGGGGGCAGATGTTTTAACCTTTGCCTCGCTAATCGCTCGTAGGTGGGTTTTGTGGGAGTGAAGGTCGGCTTCTCCACCCTGTGCCTCGGCGTGGCTGTGAGATCTAATGGAGTTCCTGCATTTAGAGAAGGTGAAGTCTGCTCTATGGGCAAATGAGGGGTTCCACAAGAGATGGGGTTTCTTTGGGGAGCTCGTCACCATCAATTGTTGGGGGTGGGGGGGTGAGGTGGGGTAGAGCGGTTAATTGGGAGGATGGGGGCCGGGGGAGCAAGCTGGGGATTTGTGCTGGGTTTATTTTATTGTGTTGTGATGTTTTGTAAATTATAATGTTAAAAACCTGAATAAAAATACAAACAAAAAATTTGAAGGATATCCAATAAAAGGGGCATTTTGAGAAACATTTGCCTATTGGTAATTTGGACGTTCTGAATTCTCCGTCCGTGTACCCGAGCAGGTGCCGGAATGTGGCGACGAGGGACTTTTCACGGTAACTTCATTGCAGTGTTAATGTAAGCCTACTTGTAACAATGAAGATTATTAAAAAAAATATTGGCAATGCTGTCCTTGCCCTTCTATAATGTTGCCATAGTAACATAGAATCAAAAAATCACTACAGTGCAGGAGGAGGCCATTCGGACCATCGAGTCTGCACGGCCCTCTGAAAGAGCACCCTATGTAGGCCCATGCCCCCATCCTATCCCCGTAACCCAATAACCCCACCTAACTTGTTTTGGACAATTTAGCATGGCCAATCCACTCAACCTGCGCATCTTTGGACTGTGGGAGGAAACGGAGCACCCAGAGGAAACTCACACAGACACGAAGAGAAAGTGTAAACACCATACAAACAGTCACCCGAGGAGGGAATTGAACCCGGGTCCCTGGTGCTGTGAGGCAGCAGTGCTAACCACTGTCAGGTATGACCTCTTTCGTGAAATCTTGCGAGCGATTTTACGAAAAGGTTTCTGAGTGTGGCAGCGAGCAAGAACTGCCGTGAGGTTCCTGACGCTTGGCCTGGTGAGGCCTTCACTGCTATAAAATATTAATGGGTCTATTTAACGAGGCCCCACGGGCTTCACGCCACAAATGATGGTCCCACCGGCTGATTTGCTGGGATCGTGTTCGCCAGCCCCCTGCCAACAAAGGAGAGCTGCACTTGAACCAATCCTGCACAGCCAACCCCACACATCTCACAGCCAAGCCACCGAGGAGACCAGCCCCACGATTCGGAGATGCAGACCTGGCCAGACAACTCAAAGCGGTCAAGGGCAGACGGGATGCTTGTTCCTCCGAGGGTCTCGAAGGGTCAGTTACAGGGCAGCCAATGTTGCCTGGGAGGCAGTCAGTTGGGGAGTATGACCCAGAGCTGCAAGGTGCTGCAAGGAGGTCACAATCTCCACCCGGCCACTTGGGTGTGTTGGCGCCGCGCCCCTGCCCCCGCGCGCCCCCCCCCCACCCCAAAAAAAAGATAATGTGCCTGGCACCGCCCCGCCGCATCCATCTCCAGCAGTGCTCCTCCCCCGTTGCCCCATTTTCCCCCACCCAAACGATGAACCACGCTTGCGGTTAATGATGCTGCCTGTGTGTGTATCCCCACAGGAGAAGGAGGCCCACAACCGATGGGAGAGGATGCAGACAGTCAGCGGGATGCCGGACTTCAGGGGCCTCACGCCCTATGAGAAATGAACCCTGAAGGTTGTGGGGATGGGCGAGGACAGATGAGTATCACCTGTAGAGGTCGGCGCACGGCACAGAGGTGAGGATCCACCGGGCTCCACCCGGATGAACTGTCAAAAGTGAGTTGTTAATGCTATACAGACTGATCCATCCCTTCCACTGACCATGTATTCATTCTCCTGCAGGACCTACAACCGACGGCAACGGCCCATCCATGGTGGCCACCCTGCCCGCATCTCCCAAGAGAACATTCTGGAGGGGAATTCTGAGGATGCCACCATGATAGTTGTGGCACCGCTGTCATCCCCACACTCCACCAGCATGGAGACACATGCCTCGGTTGTCACGCTTCTGGGGCACATTCTGGTGAGCATCTCACAGTTGATCATGCGCATCAGGAGGAGGCAGGAACCCCCAGATGAGACAGCAGTCAGAGGTCTGCCGGATCCCAGGACCCAGCTGGGTTCCAGTCAGAATCTGAGCCTTTGGAGCAGGTTTACCCGGAACTGATACAGACAGTAGGGCGCGGCTGTGAGATTCAGAGGGGGATATCAGCGACAGGCCAGTAGGTCCATAGCTGATTGGAGGAGCCCCAGATGCTACGGGCACAGGAGATGGCGCTGGCACACGAGATGGCACTGGCAATGTGTGGCACCGAGGCCAACGCTGCTCGGGTGGAGACTGCAGTGGAAAGCCTGGTATACAACGTCGGCAGCACGAGTGGAAGTGTCCAAGGTGTGGCTCAGTCAGTGGCTGAGCACCTTGACACTGGGGGACCTTACTCAGTACCAGCTGGATCTTAATGAGGCACTGCGGGGCATGTCCCAGTCTCCGGTGGGCATAGCGAAGGCGCTGGCGGAGCTTGTCCCAATCTCAGGTTGGCGTAGCTAAGGCGCTGTGGAGCATGTCCCAGTTTCAGGTGGGTGTAGCCGTGGTACCGCGGAACATGTTTCAGTCTCAGATGGGACATGCCGAGGCTCTGCAGAACATGTCCCAGCCACTGAGGAGCATCGCTGAGGGCATCAACACCATGCTGCAGGGAACCGCAAGGGCTGGCATTGCTAGATGATGCAGGGGCAGCCAGGCTCGATCCAGCCACCCCTCCATCCCGTGGTGAACCCTAGGGCCCTAAGGAGGAGGCGGCGCTGGGCATCAACCCGGAGGCATCTAACGGATTGGCGACGGCGGCCACCAGGTCCCCTGAGTTCCAACCCCCTGACAACAGAGCATCTCGCAGTCAGCATCCAGTACAATGCGGCATGGCGGACAGGTGTTGCCGGCAAGTTCGCTAGGGCCCACCGGCCCCAGAGGATGCCCGCCGGGGGCATCGAAGGCTGCCTTCACCTCTGATGTGCATCCTGGAGGTGCATGTGGGTACAGCTCGGAAGTTGAGGATTACCGTGAGGGCATTGGGGGGGGGGGGGGTTGGTGGTGTTGGGGGTAAGGGGGGGAAAGGGTGGGTGAAGGGTCTGGGAGGGGTGGGGAGAGTGGGCTGGCATCATCGGGAAAGTGGGCAGTTAGGAACACTTCTGTAACTTATTGACCATACTAGTATGTTGTCTCTGATGTCCTTCCTGGTCCTGGGCTCCTCTCCTCACCTCGACACACTGCGTGCATGTGATGGGTCTGAGCTAGCACTCAGCAGAAAGGCAGGGGTCAGACTGTGGCGTTAAATGAGGAGCACCGACGTTCAGCTCTCAGCAGGTTATCATCAACCCATGCCCTCGACAGTGACCTGCTGACAGTGCCGACACAATCCCATCACTCTTGAGTGATGTTACACAGATTCTTGGAGGGTGGGAAATGGTTGGGGCGGGGGTGGGCAAAGATGGTGAAGGGGGGGGAGGGGAAGGTAGAGGGATGGGGGGGGGGGGGAGGAGAGGGGTGTTGGGGAGAGGCCACGTCCTAGGTGAAGCGGACGAGGATGAGGCCTTCTTGGCCCTCTGTGTTTGCCGGACCCTTGCTGCTCCCGCCTGTACTCCATTTACCAGCTGGCCCTGCGGGTCTTCTCAGCGCTCGACCTGTAGCCTCTCCTCCTGGTCAGGCGCATCCTCGTCGTCGTCCTCCTCCTCGGAGGTGGCCACATATTCCTCCACCTCCAGCATGTTGCCCTGCTGCTGTGCCAGGTTGTGGAAGACACAGCACACGACCTGAAAGCAGGCGACCCTCAGGGAGGTGTACTGGTGTGCACCACCAGACCGGTCGAAGCATCGGAACTGCACTTTGAGGATTCCAATGCACCGCTCAATGACAGTCCGGGTGGCCGCATGGGACTCATGTCGGGTCTTCACATTGGCCACTGACCTCTGTACTGGCGTCATTAGCCAGGTCCTTAGCAGGGAGCCTTTATCCCGCAAGAGTTAACTGGCCAGAGTCCTGGGGTGGTCCTCAAAGAGGCTGGGGATGTTCGACTGCCCCAGGATGTAGCTGTTGTGCACATTCTCTGGGAAGCGTGTGCACGATCTTCATGAGATGGTTGCACACGAACTGGATGTTCAGGGACTGGAACCTCTTCCTGTTAATGTAGAGCACTCTCTGGTGGCCCAATGAGCGCAAAGCGACATGCCTGCCATCTATTAGCCCCAGGACTCTGAATATCTATGCCTTGGGATCATCCCAGGGCTCGAGTGGAGTCTTGAGTGGCACATAACAAGCTGCAGCCCACAAGTGCATCCGTGAAGTCCGATGCCCTGTTTGCCAGGGCAGCAAACTATACAGGATTCTCTGCCATCGACTGGGTGCCTCAGGTAATAGAATCTTCTGCACTGTAAATGGTGCACTAGTCTGCGTGTTCCCCACTCAGGCCCCTTATTCAAGGCGAGTCGCGTTGAATAACCATGTGTTTCTCGTCACTGCGAGTGCCGGGAAACACATGGCTAAACGTGCACCCTAGGGGACTTTGGGAACAATGTGTTTCTCCCCAGAAATAAAATAGTGTTTTCTTTCCAGACCTTTTGAAAACAGTTTGTCAAGACTTGGAACAGACTTTTGGGCTCTTTTCAGGGCCCCCAACGGCACTTTTTCAATGTTTCCCGTTGTGGGAAGGAGTCTACAATAACTCCCCGTCAGTATATGGCTTCAACCAGGAGCGGGGCGACAAAAAAGGTGGTGGTGGACCCGAAGAAGGTGCGAGTGAAGAAGAAAAAAATGGCGGCAGGCGGAGACCAGGCAGCGTGGATGCAGTGGGCGGAGGAGCAGCAAGAGGGTATCCAGCGCAGCTTCAGAGAGATTAAAACGGACCTGCTAGAGCCGATGAAGGCGTCTATTGATAAGCTGCTGGAGACACAGACGGCCCAGGGAGTGGCGATCCGCGAGGCTCGACAAAAGATCTCTGACAATGAGGACGAGATCTTAGGCCTGGCGGTAAAGGTGGAGGCGCACGAGGCGCTCCACAAGAAATGGCAGGAGCGGTTCGAGGAGATGGAGAATCGGTCGAGGGGGATGAATCTGCGGATTCTGGGCCTCCCGGAGGGGCTGGAGGGGCCGGACATGGGGGCCTATGTGGTCACCATGTTGAACTCGCTGATGGGAGCGGGGTCCTTCCAGGGGCCCCTGGAGCTGGAAGGGGCCCATAGAGTGCTGGCGAGGAGGCCCAAGGCTAACGAGCCTCCGCAGGTGGTGCTGGTGAGGTTCCATCGGTTCGTCGATCGGGAGTGTGGGATCAGGTGGGCCAAGAAGGAGAGGAGCAGCAGGTGAGAGAACGCGGAGGTTCGAATATACCAGGACTGGGGTGCGGAGGTGGTGAAGAGGAGGGCCGGGTACAATCGAGCAAAGGCGGCGCTGCACAGGAAGGGGGTGAAGTTTGGCATGTTGCAGCCGGCACGACTGTGGGTTACATACAAGGACCTGCGCCATTAATTTGAGTCTCTGGAGGAGGCGTGGGCCTTTGTTCAGGCCGAGAAGTTGGACACAGATTGAGGGTCGGGATGGACAATTGGGGACTGCGGTTGATATGTTATGTTTAATTTTTATTTATTTTTTCTCGAGGTGGGGGGGGGGCCTTTGTATTGCTCCGGGTTTCTTTTTCTCTGTGTTTTTCTCTTTCGGGTTGGTGAGGGTGACTGGGGCGGGTTGGGCACTGTTTTGGTTGGGTTGGTCGGGGGGCTCTTGGAGGGGGGTAGGTAAATGGAACAGGGGTGGTGGCTGGCAGTGAGATGGGGGCCCGCGGAGGAGGGGGAGGCCCGAGTCAGGGGTGAGGGGACTGGGCCTGTAAAAGGAGCTGCGCAGAGGTGGTGGGGCCGGGTAGGTGGAAAGCGCAGGCTTTTTCCCGCGCTGAAGACTGGAGGGGCCGGGGTGGGGAAGCGAGGGTTGTTTCGCGCGCTTAGAACGGAAGGGGGAGGAGGGAGAGCCTACGGATGGGGAACGGGAGAGGAGGGTTGCCACACAATGGGAGGAGTCGAAGGAGAGGCGGGAGCGGCCGGAGTCAGCAGGAGTCAGCTGACTTGCAGAAGTGCAATGGGAGGAGTAAATCAGCTGGGATGGGTCCTAGCCGGTGGGGGGTTGGGTGGGGGGGAATCGAGTTGCTGCTATGGTCAAGGAGGAGCTGGAGCGAGTGGGGGTGGGGTGGGGGGGGGCGTCGGGACGGGTGTATGCTGCTGTTGGGAACGGGCCGGGTGTGGGGTGCGGGCGCGTGGCTGGCCGAGGAGGGGTCATGGCTAGTCGGCGGGGGAGGGGGGCGGGTAGCCCCCTGATCCGGCTGACAACCTGGAATGTAAGGGGACTGAATGGGCCGGTTAAGCAGGCCCGCATGTTCGCGCACCTGAAGGGGCTAAAGGCGGATGTGGTTATGCTTCAGGAGACACACCTGAAGGTGGCAGACCAGGTAAGATTGAGGAAATGGTGGGTAGGTCAGGTGTTTCACTCTGGGCTAGATGCCAAAAATCGAGGGGTGGCGATCTTGGTGGGAAAGAAGGTGTCATTCGAGGCGTCGAGCTGTGGCAGATAATGGCGGTAGGTACATAATGGTAAATTGCAGGGAGAGCGGGTGGTACTATTCAATGTGTATGCCCCGAACTGGGATGATGCGTGTTTTATGCGGCGTATGTTGGGTCGGATGCCAGACTTGGAAGTGGGGGGCCTGATAATGGGGGGAGACTTTAACATGGTGCTGGATCTGGCACTGGATCGCTCCAGGTCTAGGACGGGTAGGAAGCTGGCGGCGGCTAGAGTGCTGAGGGGGTTTATGGACCAGATGGGAGGGGTGGACCCTAGGAGATTTGCAAGGCCGGGGGCTAGGGAATTTTCATTCTTCTCACATGTCCATAAGGCTTATTCCCGAATCGACTTTTTTGTTTTGAGTAGGGCGCTGATAGCGAGAGTAGAGGATACTGAGTATTCGGTAATAGCCATTCTGGACCACGCCTCGCATTGGGTGGATTTGGAGATGGGGGAGGAGAGGGACCAGCGCCCGCTGTGGCGCTTGGAGGTGGCGCTGTTGGCGGACGAGGAGGTGAGCGAGCGGGTCCGAGGAAGTATAGAGAGGTACTTGGAGTCCAACGACAACGGGGAGGTCCGAGTGGGGATGGTATGGGAGGCACTGAAGGCGGTGGTGAGGGGAGAGCTGATTTCCATTAGGGCCCAGAGGGAGAGGCTGGTGGGGGAGATGGTGAGGGTCGACAGGAGGTATGCGGAGGAGCCCGAGGAAGGATTGTTGAGGAAGAGGCGTAGCCTCCAGGCCGAATTCGACCTGGTGACCACCAGGAAGGCAGAGGTGCAGTGGAGGAAGGCCCAGGGGGCGATTTACGAGTATGGGCAAGCCGGATGCTGGCGCATCAGCTTCGGAAGCGGGACGCAGCTAGGGAGATCGGGGGAGTTAAGGACGGGAGGGAATGTGGTGTGGAGTGGGGTTGGCATCAATGGGGTCTTCAGGGAATTTACGAGGAATTGTACCGATCTGAGCCCCCACGGGAGGAGGGAGGGATGGGCCGCTTCCTGGACCAATTGAGGTTTCCAAAAGTGGAAGAGGGACTGGTGGTGGGATTGGGGGCCCCGATTGGGCTGGAGGAGCTGATTAAAGGGATAGGAAGCATGCAGGCGGGGAAGGCACCGGGGCCGGATGGTTTCCCGGTCGAATTCTACAAAAAATATATGGACCTGTTGGGCCCGCTGTTAGTCAGGACCTTTAATGAGGCAAGGGAGGTGGGGGCTTTGCCCTCGACGATGTCCCGGGCACTGATCTCCTTGATCCTGAAGCGGGACAAGGATCCTCTGCAATGTGGGTCTTACAGACCGATTTCCTTGCTAAATGTAGATGCCAAGGTGCTGGTGAAGGTCTTAGCCACGAGGATTGAGGATGTGTGCCGCAGATCATCCAGGAAGACCAGACGGGGTTTGTGAAGGGGAGACAGTTGAACGCGAATGTGCGGAGGCTTTTGAACGTTATCATGATGCCGGCGAGGGAGGGGGAGGCGGAGATAGTGGTGGTGATGGACGCTGAGAAAGCCTTCGATAGGGTAGAGTGGGGTACCTGTGGGAGGTGCTGAAGAGGTTTGGGTTTGGGGAGGGGTTTGTCAGGTGGGTTAGGTTGTTGTACGAGGTCCCGATGGCGAGTGTGGCCACAAAGAGGAGGAGGTCCGACTACGTTCGGTTGCACCGAGGGACAAGACAGGGGTGTCCCTTGTCCCCCCTGCTCTTCGCACTGGCGATTGAACCCCTGGCTATGGCATTGTGGGAGTCAAGGAACTGGAGGGGGTTGGTGCGGGGTGGGGAGGAGCATAGAGTGTCACTTTATGTGGACGACCTGCTGCTGTATGTGGCGGACCCGGTGGGAGGAATGCCGGAGGTAATGAGGATTCTTCGGGAATTCAGGGACTTTTCGTGGTACAAACTCAACATGGGAAGAGTGAGCTGTTCGTAGTTCATCCAGGGGACCAGGAGAGGGGGATTGGCGAGCTCCCACTAAAAAGGGCAGAGAGGAGCTTCAGGTATTTGGGGGTCCAGGTGGCCAGGAGCTGGGGGGCCCTGCATATGCTTAATTTTACAAGGCTGGTGGAGCAACTGGAGGAGGAGTTCAAGAGGTGGGACGCATTGCCGCTGTCTTTGGCGGGTAGGGTGCAGTCAATCAAAATGACGGTGCTTCCAAGGTTTTTGTTCCTGTTCCAGTGCCTCCCCGTGTTTATCCCGAAGGCTTTTTTCAGGCGGGTTAACAGGAGTATAATGGGGTTTGTGGGGGATGCGAGGGACTCCGAGGGTGAGAAGGGTGTTCCTGGAGCGGAGTAGAGATAGGGGGGGGGGGGGGGAGACTGGCGCTGCCCAACCTCTGTGGGTACTACTGGGCCGCCAATGCGACGATGATGCGCAAGTGGGTGATGGAGGGGGAGGGGGCTGCATGGAAGAGGCTGGAGGTGGCGTCTTGTGCGGGTACGAGTCTTGGGGCGCTGACAACGGCACCGCTGCCACTCCCTCCAAGGATGTATAGCACGAGCCCGGTGGTGGTGGCTGCCCTCAAAATTTGGGGGCAGTGGAGGTGGTACAGGGGGGAAGTTGGGGCCTCGGTGTGGACCCCAATACGCGGGAACCACCGGTTCGCCCCAGGAAAAACAGGGGGAGGGTTTGCGGGGTGGCACAGGGCAGGAATACGAATGTTGGGGGACCTGGTTGTGGACGGGAAGTTCGTGAGCCTGGGTGAGCTGGAGGAGAAGCACGGGCTCCCCCCAGGGAACACCTTCAGGTACTTGCAGGTAAGGGCGTTTGCCAGACGGCAGGTGGTGGAATTCCCGCGGCTACTGCCACACACAGTACAGGACAGGGTGCTCTCGGGGGGGGGGGGGGGGAGATCTCGGAAACCTACCAAGTGATGCAGGAGGAGGAGGCCTCGGTGGTGGAGGTAAAAGGTAAGTGGGAGGAGGAGTTGGGAGAGGAAATTTAGGAAGGGACGTGGGCAGATGCCCTGGGGAGGGTGAACTCTTCCTCATCGTGCGCGAGGCTCAGCCTCATACAGTTTAAGGTGCTGCACAGGGCACATATGACCGGGACAAGGATGAGCCGGTTCTTTGGGGGCAAGGACAGGTGTGTTAGGTGCTTGGGGAGCGCAGCGAATCACACCCATATGTTCTGGGCATGCCCAGCACTGGAGGTATTTGGGAGGGGCGTAGCAAGGACGGTGTCGAGGGTGGTAGGATCCAGGGTCAAACCGGGCTCGGGGCTCGCAATATTTGGGGTGGCAGAGGAGCCGGGAGTGCAGGAGGCGAAAGAGGCCGGAATTCTGGCCTTTGCGTCCCTGGTAGCCCGGCGAAGGATTCATCTTCAGTGGAAAGATGTGAGGCCCCCAAGCGTGGAATCCTAGATCAGTGATATGGCGGGGCTCGTTTAGTTGGAGAGGGTGAAATTCGCCTTGAGAGGGTCGGTACAAAGGTTCTTAAGGCGGTGGCAACCGTTCTTAGACTTCCTGGCAGAACGGTAGACATTGGTCATGGCAGCAGCAACTCGGGGGCGGGGCGGGGTTTATTTATTTTTGTTTTTGTTATTTACTCTGGAGGGTCCAGGGGGGTGTATATACCTGTTGTGTGCAGTCGGGGTGTTAATGTTAATTTATTATTTGTGTACGGGGGGGGGGTGTATGATATTTTATGAAAACCTTTAATAAAAATTATTTATAAAAAAAAAAAAATGGGTGTTTATAAAATAGCTGTAGTGGATTTACCTTTAAGAAATGGGTGTTTTGCCGTGATGTCAGAGAGTGGGTGGAGCTGGCTGTCTGCTTTTACTTTCGCTTTGGGGCTGTCTGCTGCAGGGTACATTTTAGTTTTGGTTTTGAGCTGGATAGCTGCAGGCAAGCAGCTGTATAAGGATCTCTCTCTGCAATCTGGCGACTGTCTCCAGATCCTTTGGTGATTTAAAATTATACCTGTTTCTGTAGAGAAGTTAAACCTGATGTCTTTCTGTAAAAGGGATTTTTTTTTTGTCTTATGGATGTTGCAAGGAAAGATTAAGAGTTACTTATAGAATATTGTATTCTTTAGGGGATTTATTGGTGTTGATAGTTGTTGAGATGTTTACTGTGGGTTTATAAAGTGTTAACTGGTTTCATAAATAAACAATGTTTTAATTTAAAAATACTTTAACTCTCTGTTGCACAACACCTTTAAGGTAGGCCCGTGTGCTCCCCATAACCACAATCTATTAAAAGTTGCGGGTCAGGTGAACTCCATGATACATTTTGGGGTTCTCTAAACCCTGGCCCATAACACTTTAAAGGGAACCCCGAACAGTGAGAACACTGAACTCCCTCCCATCCACTCCCATCCACCCCCCTCCCCCACAAGCTGTGGGCAACACCCCATCCCACCATGGAAGAATCAGGAGGGCACTCTTCCCTTACTTGTGTTTTCTGGTGTGCACCCCTCTTTTCCCCCCCTCCCCCACCACAAATACGGTGAAGCCCCCCCCCCCCCCCCCATGGAGAAGGGTTTACCCCTTCTTAGTGCCCTATGGCACTATGCGAGGTCATCACAATTTCAAAAACCAGCAGTGAATTGTGCCAGTGTGACGTCACACCACCGAGGGTAGGGCATCACACACGACTGGGAAGTACACAATTAACCTATTTAATTACATTTAAGTTAATGGAAAGAAGGGGTGGGAACGATCTCAAACTGACATCTCGCCAATGCAAGTCCCGTTATGGCCCTCTCGGGAGATTAAATGCCATAATGGATTTTTGTGCATGCTGAATGGGCCTGAAAATTGCACCTGTTGTTTATCTCTTATTTTCAGTTAGCTTCATTGTCACTTTACTTTAAAAAAAAAAAAAAAAATTATTATTTAGAGTATCCAATTCATTTTTTTCCCAATTAAGGGGCAATTTAGTGTGGCCAATCCACCTACCCTGCACATCTTTTGGGTTGTGGGGAGAATGTGCAAACTCCACATGGACAGTGACCCAGAGCCGGGATCGAACCTGGGACCTCAGCGCCTTGAGACAGCAGTGCTATCTACTGCGCCACCATGCTACCCAGTTAGCCTCATTGTCAACCAATAATTGTTAAAGTTGATGCCTGTCATTTAAAGTTGAGACATCTTGAACAGGAGCCTATTTATTCCATCCATCAAGGTTACCAACTCATGACATTTTTTCTTCTGTCTGCCTTTATTAATAATTAAGTGTTAATGATGTGTTTACGATTATAACATTTATAAACATTCATGTTCCAAGTAACATTTTTTTTTAAATTTTGGGGAATTTTGGTGTGGCCAATGGGGTAGACTACTGTCTTGTCCCACTTTCTGCCAACCTCCAGTCTGAAAAATGACTACAGGTGTTTACCACAACTGACTGATTTCTGTATTTATACATTTTTTTAAAAAAAAAATTCCAATTAAGGGGCAATTTAGTGTGGCCAACCCACCTACCCTGCACATCTTTGGGTTGTGGAGATGAGACCCACACAGACATGGGGAGAATATGCAAACTCTACGCGACCTGTAACCTGGGGCCGGGATCGAACCCGGGATTTTGGCACTGTGAGGTGGCAGTGCTAACCAGATAACATTCCAGTCTTCTAACTCTATTAATGAATTACCTATTATTTTACTTTCTCGTAATTAAGGCTGTCTACTTATCTAGTCTTGTTATTGTTATTATTGCAACTCCCTTGGCCAGCGTGTGGTCAATTCCAGGCCCATTCAACCTGGAGTCGCAAGATACGTGAATTAACAAATAATTCTTATCACCTTGTTGATATTTTGGCCCTATACTGCTCCAATGAGTTGCAGGCACCAGATTTATCAGTAAAACGTTAAAACAACTCCCTGCTCCCCCAGCCACTTGTATATATCCCCAATTCTTCCCTCCCCTTCCATATCCGGAAGCAGCAGCCGCTCCAGCAGGGTGTATCCTGGCAACCTAGGGAATCCCTTCCAGTCCTTTCGCGCAAAGTCCCTAACCTGCAGATACCTGAACTCACTCCCCCTTGGCAGCTCTACTCTCTCCCTTAGCTCCTCCAGACTGGCGAACTCTTCCTCTAAATACAGATCCCTCACCTTGACCAGCCCCACTTCCCTCCACCACCTCTATACACTATCCATCCCCCCCGGCTAAAACCCATGATTCTCACACAGCGGCGTGAGCACCGACATCCCTTCCACCCTATAATGCCTCCTCAACTGATTCCATATCTTCACTGGACTGCACCACCGGGTTCCTTTAATACCTACTCGGAGCTATTGGCAACGCTGCCGTCACCACAGCCCTCAAACAAGACCCCTTACAAGATCCTCCTCCATCCTAACCCACTCTACCCCTTCTCCCTCCCACCACCGCCGCACCTTGTCCACATTCGCTGCGCCATAATAATGAAGCAAGTTTGGCAATGCCAAGTGCTTGGCAGGTTTGGGTTCGGGGAGGGGTTCATGGGGTGGGTCAAATTGTTATACCAGACCCTGGTGGCAAGCGTATCTACAAACCGGCAGAGATCAGAATATTTTAGGTTGTACCGTGGGACGAGACAGGGGTGCCCCCTGTCCCCTCTGTTGTTTGCTTTGGCAATTGAGCCGCTGACCATGGCGTTGAGGGAATCTAGAAACTGGAGGGGGTTGGTCTGGGGAGGGGAGGAACATCGGGTCTCATGCTGATGACCTACTTTTGTACATCGCAGATCCAGTGGAGGGGACGGTGGAGGTCATGCGGATCCTTAGGGAGTTTGGGGACTTCTCAGGCTACAAGCGTAACGTGGGGAAGAGTGAACTCTTTGTGGTGCATGTGAGGGGCCAGGAAAGGGGGCTGGAGAAGCTGCCGCTTAAGAGGGCGGAGAGGAGTTTCCGATATTTGGGTATCCAGGTGGCCAGGAGTTGGGGGGCCCTGCGTAAGCTTAATTTGGTGCGGTTGATAGGCCAGATGGAGGAAGACTTTAGGAGATGGGATGTGTTGCCACTCTTCCTGGCGGGCAGTCCGTTAAGATGACAGTCCTCCCTAGGTTCCTGTTTGTGTTCCAGTGCCTGCCCATCCTCATCCCCAAGGCCATTTTTAAGCGAGTAAGCAGGAGCATTATAGGGTTTGTATGGGCAAGTAAGACCCCGAGGGTCAAGAGGCTGTTTCTGGAGCATAGTCGGGACAGGGGTGGGCTGGCACTACCGAACCTGTGTAGTTATTACTGGGCAGCCAATGTGGCAATGATTCGGAAATGGGTAATGAAGGGAGAGGGGATGGCGTGGAAAAGATTAGAGGTGGCGTCATGTGTGGGCACTAACTTGTGAGTGCTGGTGATGGCACCTTTGCCGCTACCGGCGACACGGTACACCACGAGCTCGGTGGTGGCGGTGACACTGAGGATCTGGGGGCAGTGGAGACCGCACAGGGGTGAGTTGGGGGTCTCAATTTGGTCCCCAATACGGAATAATCATGGGTTTGCACCGGGCAGGATAGATGGCGGATTCCTAAACTGGCATCGGGAGGGAATTAATAGCATGGGGGGCCTATTTATCGACGGGGTTTGCTCGCCTGGGGGCGCTGGAGGAGAAATTTGGGTTACCGCCCGGAAACGCTTTTAGGTACATGCAGGTGAGGGCGTTTGTGAGAAGGCAGGTAAGGGAATTTCCGCTGCTTCCCGCACGGAGGATTCAGGACAGGGTGTCCTCAGGTGTATGGGTGGGAGAGGGCAAGGTCTCGGCAATCTATCAGGAGTTGCAGGAGGCGGATGAAGCCTCGGTGGAGGAGCTGGGCGAGGAACTGGATGGCTGCTTGTGGGCGGAGGCCCTGGGCAAGGTTAACTCCTTCTTGCGCCAGACTTGGCCTGATCCAGTTCAAAGTGGTTCACAGGGCACATATGACAGGGGCGAGGATGTGCAAGTTTTTTGGGGTGGAGGACAGATGCGGCGATGCTTGCGGAGCCCAGCGCTAGAGGGGTTCTGGAGGGGCTTCGCAAAGGCTATGCCCAAAGTCTTGGACACTCGGGTAAAACCGAACTGGGGGATAGCAATATTCAGCGTATCAGGTGAGCCGGGAGTACAGGACCCAAAAGAGGCCGGAGTTCTGGCCTTTGCGTCCTTGGTAGCCCGGAGGAGGGTCCTACTAATGTGGAGGGATGCAAAAGCCCCAAGCGTGGAGGCTTGGATTAATGACATGGCAGGGTTCATCAAGTTGGAGAGGATAAAGTTTGCCTTGCGAGGGTCTGTGCAGGGGTTCTCCAGGCGGTGGCAACCATTCCTAGACTTTCTCGTGGAGTGTTAGGTGGAGGTCGAGCAGCAGCAACCCAGGGAGGAGAACGGGTGGGGGGGGGTTTGGGTTTGTTTTTATTATTGTAAGGGGCGTTTGCCACATTTTTGTTATTAGTTTGTTAGATAGTTTGATGTTTAGTGGTTTAAGTTGTTGGAGGGGATGGCATAATCCTCTTATCCTCACACATCCACCCTATCCCCGTAACCCAGCACCTCCTCCCAATCTTTTTTTTTTGGACAGTAAAGGGCAATAAGCATGGCCAATCCTTTTTATTTTTTTAATGTATATTTTCTTTGTAAAAATTTGTTGAAAACCTTGAATAAACATATTTAAAAATAAAAATCTGTTCTGCCATGCAAATAAGATCATGGATGATCTGCGTCCTGTATCCATTAAAATAGCTTTGGTTAACAAAAGCCTATTATCTCATTTAAAATTAATAGTTGATCTAACATGAATTGCCATTTGTGAAAGAGAGTTCTCAAGTGTCAGCCTTTGTATCCCAATTCAACTCCTCAATGATCTGGCTCTAGTTTTTAGATTTATGTCCTGAAGCCTGTAACCCCAAACCAGAGGAAATAGTTTCACCCTATGTACAATTAGCTGTTCATCTTTGTAGCCTGAACATTTTGATCAAATCAGCCCTCAACCTTTTTATAGAATTATAGAGCTTACAGTGCAGAAGGAGGCCACTCGGCTCATCGAGTCTATACCGGCCCCTGGAAAGAGCATCCCACTTATCCTCACACATCCACCCTATCCCCGTAACCCAGCACCTCCTCCTAACCTTTTTTTTTGGACACTAAAGGGCAATAAGCATGGCCAATCCACCTAACCAGCACATCTTTGGATGTGGGAGGAAACTGGAGCACCCGGAGGAAACCCATGCAGACACTGGGAGATTGTGCAAACTTCACACAGACAGTGACCTAAGCCGGGAATTGAACATGGAATCCTGGAGCTGTGAAGAACCACTGTGCTACCGTGACGCCCATGCACCTTCTACATTCCAGGGATTATAACCCTAATTTGTATCGCTGCCCCTTGTAATTTAACCCTTCGACATGGGTATCATTCAGGTAAATATGATTTGCACTCGACCCAATACCATTCTATCATATTCTTACCTAAGTTATGGTGCCCAGAACTGCTCACAGCACTCCAGGTGTGGTTTAACCAGGTTATTGTGTAGCTGAAGCATGATTTATACTCCCATGTATTGTCATGTGAGAGTACCTTTAAGAAATGGATGTGTAAGAAATGTACCTTTAAGAAATTTGCTCATGTTACTGCAGTGATGTCAGAGTGTGGGTGGAGCTGAGCTCTGGTTCTGCTTTTTAGTTTCACTTTGAGAAAAGCTTGGGTGTGTCTGTCTTTTTGGTTTCGTTTTTCAGTGTGTTGCAGCTGAAGTCAGACAAAGCAGCTGTACTGTTGATCTCTGCCATGAAGGACTATTTGTTAATCATTTGGGGAATACAGAATTATAAATGTTTTCAGTATTGAATGTAAACGCTGATGTGCTCCTGTTTAGAGGTTTGTTAAGTCTTTGGGCAGCACGGTAACATAGTGGTTAGCGCAATTGCTTCACAACTCCAGGGTCACAGGTTCGATTCCCGGCTTGGGTCACTGTCTGTGCAGAGTCTGCACGTTCTCCCCGTGTGTGCGTGAGTTTCCTCCGGGTGCTCCGGTTTCCTCCCACAGTCCAAAGATGTGCAGGTTAGGTGGATTGGCCGTGATAAATTGTCCTTAGTCTCCAAAATTGCCCTTAGTGTTGGGTGGGGTTACTGGGTTATGGGGATAGGGTGGAGGTGTGGGCTTGGGTAGGGTGCTCTTTCCGAGAGCTGGTGCAGACCCGATGGGCCGAATGGCCTCCTTCTGCACTGTAAATTCTATGATTCTAATTCCATGATTCTGGGTGTTAAAAGGACAGCATACAGATTACTTAGTGTTGTATTCTTTGGGGGGTGTATTTGATTTACTGGTTGCTGAGATGTTCACTGTTTGTTTGAGAACGGTTAACTTGAGTTCATAGAATAAACATTGTTTTGTTTTAAAAAATACTGGTCCATTTCTGCTGTA
The DNA here is from genome assembly GCF_047496885.1 of Scyliorhinus torazame. Taxonomy (NCBI): domain Eukaryota; kingdom Metazoa; phylum Chordata; class Chondrichthyes; order Carcharhiniformes; family Scyliorhinidae; genus Scyliorhinus; species Scyliorhinus torazame. Next base: position 66,944,135 of record NC_092717.1, on the reverse strand, counting down.
CCACACCTATAGAGTTAGCCGTGTGCTCCCTACACCACAATCTATTAAAAGTTGTGGGTCAGGTGAACTCCATGATACATTTTGGGATTCTCTAAACCCTGACCCATAACAATTGGGGGCTCGAGGGGGATAAAATTCTATTTATTGGATTGGCTTAGTGAACTTAAAGACAGTGAGGGTTGAGCATATTGTGGGTGCTTTTCAGGTGTGTATTTTAGTTTCAGTGGGGAGTGTGTTGTGGACAATGGCTCTTTCAGAGGCTCTGAAGTTTTTGGGGGTGGAGACTGTCACACACCGTACCTTACGGACAGAGACTAAAAGCAGACTGTTAGATTTGGCAAAAACATTGCAGTTAACATTACCTGACAAAATGCGAAAAGATGAGATAATTATGGTGGTGGCTAAGCATTTAAAGTTGCCTGAGATACAGTTTGACTGATCGGAAATGACAAAAATTCAGTTGCAAATCAAACAAATGGAACATGAGAAAGAATTAAAGCAGCTTGAATACGAAAGCGGAAAGAGTAAGAGAGGAAAAAGAAAAGGAGAGAAAAGAAAGGAAAAAAGAAAGAATAGCCCTAGCAGAACAAAAATAAAGCGAAAGGGTGATACAGATCAGGGAAAAAGATAAAGAGAGAGCGTTTGAACTTCAGACAATGGCCATGAAACATGACAGTCAGTTTAAATTGGCAGAAGTAAAGGGAAACGCACAGTTGTATGATAGTGATAAGGACAGTGAGAAAGAGCGTCAAAGTTGAAGGCTTGGTGGGTATCTATTTAAATATGTCCAAGCATTGCCAAGGTATGATGAGAAGAAGGTGGAAGCCTTTTTCATTTCAGTTGAGAAGGTAGCTAAACAAATGAAATGGCCACAGGACATGTGGGTATTAATGAATCAAACAAAGCTGGTAGGTAGAGCTAGTGAAGTGTTTGCATCACTACCGGAGGAGGTATCTGGGATGTATGGGGAGGTGAAAAAATCCATCTTAGGTGCATATGAGCTAGTGCCTGAAACTTACAGCCAAAAGTTTAGAAATTTAAGGAAAAAATTTGGTCAAACATACATGGAGTTTGAAAGGATCAAACAGAGTAATTTTGATAGGTGGATAAGGACTTTGAAAATTGACCAAACTTATGAAGCTCTCAGAGAATTATACTTTTGGAGGAGTTTAAAAATTCAATTCCTGATGTAGTGAGAACTCATGTGGAAGAGCAGAAGTTTAAAACTGCAAGATTAGCAGCAGAACTGGCAGATGATTATGAATTAGTTCATAAATCAAAGCTTAGTTTCCGACATCAGTTTCAGCCTATGAGGGATAGAAACTGGGGACATGAGAAATACTCAAGTGGTGAAAATAAAGGTGATCTGATGGGAGATAATAAGAAGAGTGTACCTCAGATTAAAAAAGAAATCCAGGAGGGTGGAAAAGAAATGAAAAGTTTCAAATGTTTTCACTGTAATAAACTAGGCCATGTAAAGTCAGTGTTGGTGTTTGAAGAAAAGCACTGGGATGGCTGATGTGGTAAAACAGGATAAGTCAGTGGGGTTTGTTAAAGTGGTAAAGGAAAGCCCAAGTGAAGCGAAGGAAGTGCAAAAGATTGCACAGCCTGATCAAGAGGTGATTGATAAGAAGGTGCCAGATGTCTTTAAAGAATTTACTTGTGTGGGTAAAGTTTACTCGTGTATCAGGAGGAGCAGGTAAAGAAGTAACAATTTTAAGAGATACGGGAGCTAGTCAATCTTTAATGGTAAGAAATGAGGAGTTATGTAGTATGGGAAGAATGTTGCCAGAAAAGGTGGTAATATGTGGAATTCAGGATGAGAGGAGTAGCGTTCCATTATATAAGGTAAGTTTGGAAAGTCCAGTGAAGAGTGGTGAAGTGGTAGCAGGAGTAATAGAGAAACTACCTTGTCCAGGAATATCTTGGGTAATGATATAGCTGGATCGCAGGTGGGAGTGACGCCTACTGTGGTTGATAAGCCAGTGGAAAATCAGACAACTGAAGTGTTGAAGAATGAATATCCTGGGATTTTTCTGGATTGTGTAGTAACAAGGTCGCAAAGTCACCGGTTAAGACGAGGAGAAATCAAAGAGTGGAGATGAAGTTGAAGTGCAATTATCAGAAACAATTTTTGATCAGATGGTTGAAAAAGAACAAGAACTGGTGGAGGATGAGACGGACATTTTTAGTTCAGGAAAATTGGCAGAGTTACCACATAAAGATGTAGAAATAAAACAGACAGCATACACGGAAGAGGAATCTGAGTGTTATTACCGTAAAAGCGATGTCTAGATGAGAAAATGGAGACCTTTTATATATGCAGGCGGATGAAAAGTGGGCAGAAGTTCATCAAGTAGTATTGCCGGTAGGGTATAGAAAGGAGGTGTTGCGAGTGGCACATGAGGTACCAGTGGGAGGTCATTTGGGAATAGGGAAAACTCGAGCTAAAATCCAGAAACATTTTTATTGGCCTGGACTACATAAAGATGTAGTTAAATTTTGTCAATCATGTCACACATGTCAAGTGATAGGGAAACCTCAAGCAGTGAAAAAAACAGCGCCCTTAATACCCATTCCAGCATTTGAGGAACCTTTTACAAGGGTCTTAATTGATAGCATAGGACTGCTTCCTAAAACAAGAGTGGGAATCAATATCTTTTGACTATAATGGATGTGTCTACTAGGTTTCCAGAGGACATTCCAGTACGTAATATTACAGCTAAAAAGATTGTGGAGGAGTTACTTCAATTCTTTACAAGATATGGACTACCCACAGAAATACAATCGGATCAAGGATCAAATTCTACCTCCAGGTTATTCAAAGAAGTTATGGATAGCTTAGGAATAACACAATTTAAATCCACTGCGTACCATCCAGAATCGCAAGGAGTGTTAGAAAGATGGCATAAGACATTAAAGACTATGTTGAGGGCTTATTGTCAAGATTATCCAGAAGATTGGGATAAAAGAATTCCATTCGTACTGTGTGCAATTAGGGGTGCACCTAATGAGTCAACCAAATTTAGTCCTTTTGAACTAATTTTTGGTCATGAGGTAGAGGACCACTTAAATTGATTAAGGAAAAATTGGTGGGTGAGAAATCGGAAATTACATTATTGGATTACGTGTCAAATTTTATGGAACGATTAAATAGAGCAGGACAACATTTGAAAGCTGCACAAAATGTGATGAAACCGGTCGCGGACAAGAAATCCAAAGTTCATAGTTTTGCCAGTGGAGATAAACTTTGTGTTGTTATCAGTGGTAGGTGAGCCTTTAAAAGCTACGTTTTGTGGACCTTATCAGATTGAAAGGAAATTAAGTGACGTGAATTATGTGGTAAAAACACCAGATAGAAGGAAGAATCACCGAGTGTGTCATGTGAAAATGCTTAAAAGATACTTTGAAAGGGAAGGAGAGAAAAAGGAGAAGGTTTTAATGATTCTAACTCAGTGACGAACCAAATCCAGATGACTGTGATTTTGACATACCTCAAACTAAATTGGAAAATGAGGATGTTGTTAAAAATTGGGATAAATTGTTGAGTTATCTTCCTGAGGAAAAACGAACTGACCTGAAAGAGTTATTGATATCACATGGGCAAGTTTGTGGAGATAAATTGGGAAGTACTAAAATGGCTATACATGATGGAAATGCTGTTCCAATCAAACAACATCCATATAGACTTACCCCTTTAAAATTGTCACAGGTTAACAAAGAGATTGAGAGTATGCTTAAAAATAGCATAATTGAAGTGGGTTGCAGCCAATGGAGCTCACCCCTAGTGATGGGTACCGTCTGGTTTAGGCACCAACGGTTGTGTGTGGACTATAGAAAGGTTAATGCAGTTAATGCAGGACTCTTATCCTATCCCACGTTTGGAGGATTGCATTGAGAAAGTGGGGCAATCAGCTTTTATTTCTAAACTGGATTTACTTAAAGGTTACTGGCAGGTACCTTTATCCGAAAGGGCGAAGGAGATTTCAGCTTTTGTGACTCCAGATGGTATATACCAATTCAAGGTTATGCCATTTGGCATGAAAAACGCCCCAGCCACATTTCAACGGTTAACTAACACAGTCGTTTTCAGGATTACCCAATTGTGCGGTATACATCGACGATCTGGTAATTTTCAGCCAAACCACTTAAAACTTCTGATGGAGTTATTCAATCAACTTCAGGAAGCGGGTTTGGTGTCAGCCAAAAGTAAATTTGGAAAAGCCCAAGTCACTTTCCTTGAGGCGTTTCCGATACCCTCAAGACAAAGGGAAATAATGCGATTTCTTAGCATGAGTGGATTTGATCGATCATTTGTGCAAAGGTTTTGTAGCGTGATTGCTCCACTGATGGACTTGCTGAAGAAATGTCGAAAATTTCAATGAGCAGCGGAGTTTCAACAGGCATTTGACTGCCTGAAAGCTGTGATAACCAATGCTCCTGTGTTGGAGAATTACAAGGGACTCTGTGATCAGATTGAACTAAAGTATCTGACTTTAAAGAGAAATGCCGAGGCGTAGAGAAATGGACGGATCGTGCAGAGACCTTCTTGTTCAAAGAGACTGCCAATCGAGACGGATTTCAGTTGGAGGAAGAACGAAAAAAAATGGTCTATATTATTATACCTGTTTGCGTGTTTTTTTTTAAAATGATAAATTATATTTACTGTGTGCATTTCTTAAAGGATGGCAAAAAGGTGAAAAATGAAACCATCTTGAAGTTGATGGTTTATTTTTTTTTCTTTGGGGTACCTTTAAGAAATGGGTGTGTAAGAAATGTACCTTCAAGAAATGTTTGGTTGCTCATGTTACTGCAGTGATGTCAGAGTGTGGGTGGAACTGAGCTCTGGTTCTGCTTTTTAGTTTCACTTTGAGAAAATCTTGGGTATGTCTGTCTTTTTGGTTTCGTTTTTCAGTGTGTTGCAGCTGAAGTCAGACGAAGCAGCTGTACTGGTGATCTCTGCCATGGAGGACTATTTCTTAATCATTTGGGGAATTCAGAATTATAAATGTTTTCAGTATTGAATGTAAACCCTGATGTCCTTCTGTTTAGAGGTTTGTTAAGTCTTCTGGGTGTTAAAAGGACAGCATACAGATTAATTAGAGTTGTATTCTTTGGGGGGTGTATTTGATTTACTGGTTGCAAAGGTGTTCACTGTTTGTTTGAGAAAGGTTAACATGAGTTCATAGAATAAACATTGTTTTGTTTTAAAAAGTACTGGTCCATTTCTGCTGTACCATACCTGTAGAGTGAGCCATGTGCTCCCCATACCACAATCTATTAAAAGTTGTGGGTCAGGTGAACTCCATGATATACTTTGGGATTATCTAAGCCCTGACCCATGACAGTATTCTACTCTTCTGGATATAAGGATCCTTTCATTGAATCCTTATGATGGTTGTTTTCATAATAGTGTGACCATCCAAGGGGAGGGTGAGCAGCCAGAAGTCATGGTGCACATTGGTACCAACGACGTAGGTAGGAAAAGGGGTATGGAGGTAATAAACTAGTTTAGGGAGTTAGGCTGGAAATTAAAAGCCAGGACAGACAGAATTGTCATATCTGGTTTGTTGCCGGTGCCACGTGATAGCGAGGCTAGGAATAGGGAGAGAGTGCAGTTGAACACGTGGCTGCAGGAATGGTGTAGGAGGGAGGGCTTCAGGTATTTGGGTAATTGGAGCGCATTCTGGGCAAGGTGGGACCTGTACAAGCCGGATGGGTTGCATCTGAACCAGAGGGGCACCAATATCCTGGGAGGGAGATTTTCCAGTACTCTTCGGGAGGGTTTAAACTAATTTGGCAGGGGAATGGGAACCGGATTTGTAGTCCAGCAACTAAGGTAGCCGATATTCAGGATGCCAAAGCATGTAGTGAGGCAGTGGGGAAGGGAACACTGACAAAGAAGAGTACTTGCAGGCACGGAGATGGGTTGAAGTGTGTATACTTCAATACTTCAACGCAAGGAGCATCAGGAATAAGGTGGGTGAACTTAAGGCATGGATCGGTACTTAGGACTACGATGTGGTGGCCATCACGGAAACTTGATAGAAGAGGGGCAGAAATGGTTGTTGGAGGTCCCTGGTTATAGATGTTTCAACAAATTTTGGGAGGGTGGTAAAAGAGGTGTGGGGGGGGGGGGGGGTGACATTGTTAATTAGAGATAGTATAACAGCTGCAGAAAGGCAGTCCGAGGAATATCTGCCTACTGAGGTAGTATGGGTTGAAGTCCGAAATAGGAAAGGTGCAGTCACCTTGTTAGGAGTTTTCTATAGGCCCCCCCCAATCGTAGCAGAGATGTGGAGGAACAGATTGGGAAACAGATTTTGGAAAGGTGCAGAAGTCACAGGCTAGAAGTCATGGTTGACTTCAACTTCCCCATCATTGTGTGGAAACTCTTTAGATCAAATAGTTTGGATGGGGTGGTGTTTGTGCAGTGTGTCCTCTCACACAGCTTTTCTCACACAGTATGTAGATTGTCTGACCAGAGGGGAGACCATATTGGATTTGGTACTTGGTAATGAAGCAGGGCAAGTGATAGATTTGTTAGTGGGGGAGCATTTTGGAGATAGTGACCACAATTCTGTGACTTTCACTTTAATAATGGAGAGGGACAGGTGCGTGCAACAGGGCAAGGTTTACAATTGGAAAGGTAAATACGATGTTGTCAGACAAGAATTGAAGTGCATAAGTTGGGAACATAGGCTGTCAGGGAAGGACACAAGTGAAATGTGGAACTTGTTCAAGGAACAGGCACTACCTGTCCTTGATATGTATGTCCCTGTCAGGCAGGGAAGAGATGGTCGAGTGAGGGAACCATGGTTGACAAGAGAGGTTGAATGTCTTGTTAAGATGAAAAAGGAGACTTATGTAAGTGCCGCGGAAACAAGGTTCAGACAGTGCGCTGGAGGGATACAAGATAGCCAGGAGGGAACTGAAGAAAGGGATGAGGAGAGCTAAGAGAGGGCATGAACAATCTTTGGCGGGTAGGATCAAGGAAAACCCCAAGGCCTTTTACACATATATGAGAATGACTAGAGCGAGGGTAGGTCCGATCAAGGACAGTCGCGGGAGATTGTCTATTGAGTCTGAAGAGATAGGAGAGGTCTTGAACGAGTACTTTTCTTCTGTATTTACAAATGAGAGGGGCCATATTGTTGGAAAGGACAGTGTGAAACAGACTGGTAAGCTCGAGGAAATACTTGTTAGGAAGGAAGATGTGTTGGGCATTTTGAAAAACTTGAGGATAGACAAGTCCCCCAGGCCTGACGGGATATATCCAAGGATTTTATGGGGAGCAAGAGATGAAATTGCAGAGCCGTTGGCAATGATCTTTTCGTCCTCACTGTCAACAGGGGTGGTACCAGGGGATTGGAGAGTGGCAAATGTTGTGCCCCTGTTCAAAAAATGGACAAGGGATAACCCTGGGAATTACAGGCCAGTTAGTCTTACTTCGGTGGTAGGCAAAGTCATGGAAAGGGTACTGAAGGTTAGGATTTCTGAGCATCTGGAAAGACACTGCTTGATTAGGGATAGTCAGCACGGATTTGTGAGGGGTAGGTCTTGCCTCACAAGTCTTATTGAATTCTTTGAGGAGGTGGCCAAGCATGTGGATGAAGGTAAAGCAGTGGATGTAGTGTACATGGATTTTAGTAAGGCATTTGATAAGGTTCCCCATGGTAGGCTTATGCAGAAAGTAAGGCGGCATGGGATAGTGGGAAATTTGGCCAGTTGGATAACGAACTGGCTAACCGATAGAAGTCAGAGCGTGGTGGTGGATGGCAAATATTCAGCCTGGATCTCAGTTACCAGTGGCGTACCGCAGGGATCAGTTCTGGGTCCTCTGCTGTTTGTGATTTTCATTAATGACTTGGATGAGGGAGTTGAAGGGTGGGTCAGTAAATTTGCAGACGATACGAAGATTGGTTGAGTTGTGGATAGTGAGGAGTTGTGGATTAGCGTAGAGTTTGTTGGCTGCAAAGAGACATAGATAGGATGCAGAGCTGGGCTGAGAAGTGGCAGATGGAGTTTAACCCTGAAAAGTGTGAGGTTGTCCATTTTGGAAGGACAAATATGAATGCGGAATGCAGGGTTAACGGTAGAGTTCTTGGCAATGTGGAGGAGCAGAGAGATCTTGGGGTCAATGTTCATACATCTTTGAAAGTTGCCACTCAAGTGGACAGAGCTGTGAAGAAGGCCTATGGTGTGCTAGCGTTCATTAACAGAGGGATTGAATTTAAGAGCCGTGAGGTGATGATGCAGCTGTACAAAACTTTGGTAAGGCCACATTTGGAGTACTGTGTACAGTTCTGGTCGTTCCATTTTAGGAAGGGTGTGGAAGCTTTGGAAAAGGTGCAAAGGAGATTTACCAGGATGTTGCCTGGAATGGAGAGTAGGCCTTACGAGGAAAGGTTGAGGGTGCTTGGCCTTTTTTCATTAAAACGGAGAAGGATGAGGGGCGACTTGATAGAGGTTTATAAGATGATCAGGGGAGTAGATAGAGTAGACAGTCAGAGACTTTTTCCCAGGGTGGAACAAACCATTACAAGGGGACATAAATTTAAGGTGAATGGTGGAAGATATAGGGGGGATGTCAGAGGTAGGTTCTTTACCCAGAGAGTAGTGGGGGCATGGAATGCACTGCCTGTGGAAGTAGTTAAGTCGGAAACATTAGGGACCTTCAAGCAGCTATTGGATAGGTACATGGATTACGGTAGAATGATATAGTGTAGATTAATTTGTTCTTAAGGGCAGCACGGTAGCATTGTGGATAGCACAATTGCTTCACAGCTCCAGGGTCCCAGGTTCGATTCAGGCTTGGGTCACTGTCCGTGCGGAGTCTGCACATCCTCCCCGTGTGTGCGTGGGTTTCCTCCGGGTGCTCCGGTTTCTTCCCACAGTCCAAAGATGTGCAGGTTCGGTGGATTGGCCATGATAAATTGCCCTTCGTGTCCAAAATTGCCCTTAGTGTCGGATGGAGGTGTTGACCTTGGATAGGGTGCTCTTTACAAGAGCCGGTGCAGACTCGATGGACCGAATGGCCTCCTTCACTGTAAATTCTATGATAATCCATGATTAATCTTTTTTTTTTAATAAATATTTTATTGAAAATTTTTGGTCAACCAACACAGTACATTGTGCATCCTTTACACAATATTATAACAGCACAAATAACAATGACCTATTTTATATAAACAAAAAAATGAATAAATATTAAATAACAAAAATGAAAACTAGCCCTAATTGGCAACTGCCTTGTCACAAGTTACACCCCCCCCGCCCCCCCCCCCCCCCCCCAAAATCCTGGGCTGCTGCTGCTGCCTTCTTTTTCCCATTCCATCTATCTATCCGCAAGGTATTCGACGAACGGTTGCCACCGCCTGGTGAACCCTTGAGCCGACCCCCTTAGGACGAACTTAATCCGCTCTAGCTTTATAAACCCCGCCATGTCATTTATCCAGGTCTCCACCCCCGGGGGCTTGGCTTCTTTCCACATTAGCAATATCCTGCGCCGGGCTACTAGGGACGCAAAGGCCAAAACATCGGCCTCTCTCGCCTCCTGCACTCCCGGCTCTTGTGCAACCCCAAATATAGCCAACCCCCAGCTTGGTTCGACCCGGACCCCCACTACTTTTGAAAGCACCTTTGTCACCCCCATCCAAAACCCCCGTAGTGCCGGGCATGACCAAAACATATGGGTATGATTCGCTGGGCTTCTCGAGCACCTCGCACACCTATCCTCCACCCCAAAAAATTTACTGAGCCGTGCTCCAGTCATATGCGCCCTGTGTAATACCTTAAACTGAATCAGGCTTAGCCTGGCACACGAGGACGACGAGTTTACCCTACTTAGGGCATCTGCCCACAGCCCCTCCTCGATCTCCTCCCCCAGCTCTTCTTCCCATTTCCCTTTTAGTTCATCTACCATAGTCTCCCCTTCGTCCCTCATTTCCCTATATATATCTGACACCTTACCATCCCCCACCCATGTCTTTGAGATCACTCTGTCCTGCACCTCTTGTGTCGGGAGCTGCGGAAATTCCCTCACCTGTTGCCTCGCAAAAGCCCTCAGTTGCATATACCTGAATGCATTCCCTTGGGGCAACCCATATTTCTCGGTCAGCGCTCCCAGACTCGCGAACTTCCCATCCACAACTAGATCTTTCAGTTGCGTTATTCCTGCTCTTTGCCACATTCCATATCCCCCATCCATTCCCCCCGGGGCAAACCTATGGTTGTTTCTTATCGGGGACCCCCCCAAGGCTCCAGTCTTTCCCCTATGCCGTCTCCACTGTCCCCAAATCTTCAGTGTAGCTACCACCACCGGGCTTGTGGTGTAGTTCCTCGGTGAGAACGGCAATGGGGCTGTCACCATAGCCTGTAGGCTAGTCCCCCTACAGGACGCCCTCTCTAATCTCTTCCACGCCGCTCCCTCCTCCTCTCCCATCCACTTACTCACCATTGAAATATTAGCGGCCCAATAATACTCACTTAGGCTCGGTAGTGCCAGCCCCCCCCCTATCCCTGCTACGCTGTAAGAATCCCTTCCTCACTCTCGGGGTCTTCCCGGCCCAGACAAAACCCATAATGCTCTTTTCAATCCTTTTAAAAAAAAAAAAAAAGCCTTCATGATCACCACCGGGAGGCACTGAAACACAAAGAGGAATCTCGGGAGGACCACCATCTTAACCGCCTGCACCCTCCCTGCCATTGACAGGGCTACCATATCCCATCTCTTGAAATCTTCCTCCATCTGTTCCACCAACCGCGTTAAATTTAACCTGTGCAATGTGCCCCAATTCTTAGCTATCTGGATCCCCAGGTAACGAAAGTCTCTTGTTACCTTCCTCAACGGTGGGTCCTCTATTTCTCTACTCTGCTCCCCTGGATGCACCACAAACAACTCACTTTTCCCCATGTTCAATTTATACCCTGAAAAATCCCCAAACTCCCCAAGTATCCGCATTATTTCTGGCATCCCCTCCGCCGGATCCGCCACATATAGTAGCAAATCGTCCGCATACAAAGATACCCGGTGTTCTTCTCCTCCCCTAAGTACTCCCCTCCACTTCTTGGAACCCCTCAACGCTATCGCCAGGGGCTCAATCGCCAGTGCAAACAATAATGGGGACAGAGGGCATCCCTGCCTTGTCCCTCTATGGAGCCGAAAATATGCCGATCCCCGTCCATTCGTGACCACGCTCGCCACTGGGGCCCTATACAATAGCTGCACCCATCTAACATACCCCTCTCCAAAACCAAATCTCCTCAACACCTCCCACAAATAATCCCATTCCACTCTATCAAATGCTTTCTCGGCATCCATCGCCACTACTATCTCTGTTTCTCCCTCTGGTGGGGCCATCATCATTACCCCTAACAACCTCCGTATATTCGTGTTCAGCTGTCTCCCCTTCACAAACCCAGTTTGGTCCTCGTGGACCACCCCCGGGACACATTCCTCTATTCTCATTGCCATTACCTTGGCCAGGACCTTGGCATCTACATTTAGGAGGGAAATTGGTCTGTAGGACCCGCATTGTAGCGGGTCCTTTTCCTTCTTTAAGAGAAGCGATATCGTTGCTTCAGACATAGTCGGGGCAGTTGTCCCCTTTCCTTTGCCTCATTAAAGGTCCTCGTCAGTACCGGGGCGAGCAAGTCCAAAAATTTCCTATAGAATTCGACTGGGAATCCATCCGGTCCCGGGGCCTTTCCCGTCTGCATGCTCCTAATTCCTTTTACCACTTCTTCTACCTCGATCTGTGCTCCCAGTCCCACCCTTTCCTGCTCATTCACCTTGGGAATTTCCAGCCGATCCAAAAAGTCCATCATTCTCTCCCTCCCATCCGGGGGTTGAGCTTCATATAATTTTTTATAAAATGTCTTGAACACTCCATTCACTCTCTCCGCTCCCCGCTCCATCTCTCCTTCCTCGTCCCTCACTCCCCCTATTTCCCTCGCTGCTCCCCTTTTCCTCAATTGGTGTGCCAGCAACCTGCTCGCCTTCTCCCCATATTCGTACTGTACACCCTGTGCCTTCCTCCATTGTGCCTCTGCAGTGCCTGTAGTCAGCAAGTCAAATTCCACATGCAGCCTTTGCCTTTCCCTGTACAATCCCTCCTCCGGTGCTTCCGCATATTGTCTGTCCACCCTCAAAAGTTCTTGCAGCAACCGCTCCCGTTCCTTACTGTCCTGCTTCCCTTTATGTGCCCTTATTGATATCAGCTCCCCCCTAACCACCGCCTTCAACGCCTCCCAGACCACTCCCACCTGGACCTCCCCATTATCATTGAGTTCCAAGTACTTTTCAATGCACCCCCTCACCCTTAGACACACCCCCTCATCCGCCATTAGCCCCATGTCCATTCTCCAGGGTGGGCGCCCTCCTGTTTCCTCCCCTATCTCCAAGTCCACCCAGTGTGGGGCGTGATCCGAAATGGCTCTAGCCGTATACTCCGTTCCCCTCACCTTCGGGATCAATGCCCTACCCAGCACAAAAAAGTCTATGCGCGAGTAGACTTTATGGACATAGGAGAAAAACGAGAACTCCTTACTCCTAGGTCTACTAAATCTCCACGGGTCTACACCTCCCATCTGCTCCATAAAATCTTTAAGCACCTTGGCTGCTGCCGGCCTCCTTCCAGTCCTGGACTTCGACCTATCCAGCCCTGGTTCCAACACCGTATTAAAGTCTCCCCCCATTATCAGCTTTCCCGTCTCTAGGTCCGGAATGCGTCCTAGCATCCGCCTCATAAAATTGGCATCATCCCAGTTCGGGGCATATACGTTTACCAAAACCACCGTCTCTCCCTGTAGTTTGCCACTCACCATCACGTATCTGCCCCCGTTATCCGCCACTATAGTCTTTGCCTCGAACATTACCCGCTTCCCCACTAATATAGCCACCCCCCCTGTTTTTCGCATCTAGCCCCGAATGGAACACCTGCCCCACCCATCCTTTGCGCAGCCTAACCTGGTCTATCAGTTTCAGGTGCGTTTCCTGTAACATAACCACATCTGCTTTAAGTTTCTCAAGGTGTGCGAGTACCCGTGCCCTCTTTATCGGCCCGTTCAGCCCTCTCACGTTCCACGTGATCAGCCGAGTTGGGGGGCTTCCCACCCCCCCCCCCCCCCTTGTCGATTAGCCATCACCTTTTTCCAGCTTCTCACCCAGTTCCCACGCAGCTGTATCTCCCCCAGGCGGTGCCCCCCCGCCCATCCTCTCCCGTACCCGCTCCCCCCTTTCCCCAGCAGCAGCAACCCAGTAATTCCCCCCTCCCACCCCCCCCGCTAGACCCCCCGCTAGCGTAATTACTCCCCCCATGTTGCTCCCAGAAGTCAGCAAACTCTGGCTGACCTCGGCTTCCCCCCGTGACCACGGCTCGCACCGTGCGACGCCCCCTCCTTCCTGCTTCTCTATTCCCGCCATAATTATCATAGCGCGGGAGCCAAGCCCGCGCTTCTCCCTTGGCCCCGCCCCCCATGGCCAACGCCCCATCTCCTCTCCCTCCCCACCTCCCCCCATCCCCACCTGTGGGAGAGAGAAAAGTTACCACACCGCAGGATTAGAACATAAAACCCCTCTTCGCCCCCCACATTCGCTCCACCACTTTGTCCAAACGTTCTTTTTAATAACCCACTCATTCAGTTTTTCTTCCACAATAAAAGTCCACGCTTCATCCGCCGTCTCAAAGTAGTGGTGCCTCCCTCGATATGTGACCCACAGTCTTGCCGGTTGCAGCATTCCGAATTTTATCTTTTTATGAAGCACCGCCTTGGCCCGATTAAAGCTCGCCCTCCTTCTCGCCACCTCCGCACTCCAGTCTTGATAAACGCGGATCACCGCGTTCTCCCATTTACTGCTCCGAGTTTTCTTCGCCCATCTAAGGACCATTTCTCGATCCTTAAAACGGAGGAATCTCACCACTATGGCTCTGCGAATTTCTCCTGCTCTCGGTCCTCGCGCCATCACTCGGTATGCTCCCTCCACCTCCAACGGACCCGCCGGGGCCTCCGCTCCCATTAACGAATGCAGCATCATGCTCACATATGCCCCGACGTCCGCTCCCTCCACACCTTCAGGAAGACCAAGAATCCTCAAGTTGTTCCTCCTTGCGTTGTTTTCCAGTGCCTCCAACCTTTCCATACATCGTTTCTGATGTGCCTCCTGTATCTCCGTCTTCACCACCAGGCCCTGTATATCGTCCTCATTCTCGGCTGCCTTCGCCTTCACGACCCGAAACTCCCGCTCCTGGGTCTTTTGTTCCTCCTTTAGCCCTTCGATCGCCTGTAGTATCGGGGCCAACAGCTCTTTCTTCATTTCCTTTTTTATCTCTTCCACGCAGCATTTCAAGAACTCTTGTTGTTCAGGGCCCCATGTGAAACTGCCACCTTCCGACGCCATCTTGGTTTTTGCTTGCCTTCCTTGCCGCTGTTCCAAAGGATCCGCTGCAATCCGGCCACTTTCCTCTCCTTTTTCCATCCGTGTCCAGGGGGAATTCCCTTCTGGTTTACCGCACAGTGTTTTTAGCCGTCAAAATTGCCGTTGGGGCTGCTACCAAGAGCCCAAAAGTCCGTTCCACCGGGAGCTGCCGAAACGTGCGACTTAGCTGGTCATCGCCGCACCCGGAAGTCCATCCATGATTAATCTAAGACAAAGGTTTGGCACAACATCGTGGGCCGAAGGGCCTGTTCTGTGCTGTATTTTTCTATGTTCTATCTGGATAAATTTATCATTTTACATTGATGGCAATATTCTTGCCTAAAGGACCTTATGCCTGTCCCAGAATTAATGACTTAGAAAAAATAGTTAAGATTTTTTTTCTGGACGTTCAAGAAGACGTCTGAAAAAAAGGAATGATTAGGAAAATACAAAATCTCCTAAATGAGGGTTGACGTGAAGTAAAGTGCAAAAGATTTAAGATTTCACAAGTAGTAAAAAAGATAAGGATCCTGATAAAATGTTCATTGTTCTGTTCAGTTCCTGCTGTTACTTTAGATGAGTTCATACGTTGTTAACTGAATGTACAATGAATAACGAACATGCATTTGATTATGTTCTAAATAGTTGTCATCAGTAACAAACTTGCTTTGATAGGCTTCCATTACCCAAACTGAAGCGTTGTTCACAGAGGCAAAAGGCAGCATTCCATTAATTGTCATCCAATCTGATCGCAGACCTACATTCAACATTAATGCACCTACCGAACCATCTATGATATCTATGCAGTCTTCAGAAAGTGTCACATCTGGTAAGAAATTTCTGACTATATTTTCATATATTCTTATGCAGAATTTATGATTGGCATTCAAAATGGTGAATGATGTAATTTTCCTGGCAATTTAGTGAAACATGAATTGCATGTTTTAGTAATGTATTTGCTGAATCACTGTAATCCAATTATAGTGTGCAACATGACCCATAACTTCCTTTCCCCATGGTGCCCTACCTGGGGCTACCCCAAGGAGGAATGCAGAGAACCTGAATCCATGCCCGCCTGGAGATCCACAGGTAAGGAAGGTTTGCATAATAGTTGCCGAGAAAGTTCAAACTGCTGTTGGGCAATTGCCCTGAAAATGGGAACCATCTAATTTAAAGTGCAAACTTCAGATGGATCCTACTGTCTTACAGTAATAGTTGCCCAGAAAAACTAAGAAGACTTAAAATCATTTTGAATGTCGAGGTAACTATAGCACTGACATCTCCCCCACTCCTGACCCGATGTGATTACCCCATCAAACTGCCACTCCACAGGATCCCCCTGGCTACCCTCCTGCCACCCTAATTACACCTTCAATCTTTTGAACCGTGCGGGGGTCCCGCACAAGAGGTTAGTGAGGACAGTCGTAGGGGTCCTACGACTGTCCTCACTAGCCTCTGACTAAACACCCCCAAACCTCTTGACTTCTCTCTCACCCCTGAGTGCAGCCCCTACCCCCAGAAATTAATAAATAGAAAAGGATTTAAGATGTTACCGGGAATTGTGTATTGGTTCCCTAGTAGTAGCTATGAAGTCGTACATTGTTTTAGTAGTGAGTGATGAGCCAGAATTAGTGAACTAATGACACTATATGGGAATTAATATGATCAACTTCAGTGCAGTGTTTGAGAAGATGTAAACCAAATAGTTTGTATGATTCTAGCTTCAATATAATGGGACAGAGACTATCCACAGTAAAGTAGGTGAATATATTAATGGTTAAAATTAAAAGAAAAAAAACCAGATGTTAAAAAACGTTATGTGACAAAAATCGGCTTACATGCCAAAATGCATTACATGCCTTTACCTGACAAACAGTAGATATAAATGACTGTAGGATCTCTTATTTTTTAACAAGAGACGGGGTCTGGTGGTAGTTTGAGATTGAATTTATTGCAAAACTTGGTTAGTACACTTTCAAATGCAAACAAGAGAAATAAAAGTCCAGCGGGGCAAAAGGAAGAAAACAGTGGAAAATGAACAAAGAGAGAGGGCACCACGTGCACCAAGAGCTTTGTACCTGCACTTTCTGGTATCGCCCCCCCGTCTCTGCACCCTAAATTGGCGTATAAATTTTGAATTATGACTTTACGTTGGTGTCTAACTTACTGCCTCTGAATCCGAAAAGGCTGGTGTAACATTTAACTTTGATCATCGCCATATTGCAAATGTATAATCTGACCTTGACTCAGAACAATACAAGCTTGTATTTCATCCCACAGTTACAATATTTTCAAAACTTGGTTTTAATATTTCCCCACAATCCCCCCTTTGATACTTCTAAAATTAAAAAAAAAGAATGAATCAATACAAGCAAGCAGAAAATATCACAGAGGAACATATTCACAGATGTCTTTGATAGTACCTTTGTTTCAGAACAGCCTTCAACAGTAACGTGCATGCCGATAAACCGTTACAATCCTTTAACTATAGGAAGCAAGGTTATTGGGCAAAAGAGGATGACGGGTAGTCTTGAGAGGTATACCTTAGCAGGGGCTTTGGTTAATTGTTTAACGCAACACTTAATAAGCTTGCAAAAACTGAAAAAGCAAGCAACGGATACAACAATATGGTTAGACATGTTGGCAAATAAGATTGTCTTTTAAAAGATAGGAATTTTAGTCACTGTGTGCTTGCTTAACGCGAGATGCGTGAATCCAAGCTTTCTTCCCCTGGGCTTTAACAGCTGCCTGGGTGGTCAGTAGCACTTGATGGGCTCCTTCTCACTTAGCATCCAGAGGTTCTTTATGTACTTTCTTCACTTGAACCCAAACTCCAGGGACAATGTCATGTCCTCCTGGTGGGTCTTCTCAGGCCGCCAATGCCTGTTGAGTAGCAGAACTAGTAGCATTTGTTAGATTCTCACTATTGACCTTTCGCAAATCAGTGGTTCCTGGCATAGACACTGGTCTCCCTGTTATGATTTCAAATAGACTTAGGCCTGTAGTTCATAGAATTATCATAGAATTTACAGTGCAGAAGGAGGCCATTCGGCCCATCGAGGCTGCGCCAGCCCTTGAGAAGAGAACCCCACTTAAGCTCATGCCTCCACCCTATCCCCATAATCCCATAACTCAGTAACCCCACCTAACCTTTTTATTTGGAAACTAAGGGCAATTTATCATGGCCAATCCACCTAACCTGCACATCTTTGGACTGTGGAAGGAAACTGGAGCACCCGGAGGAAACCCACGCAGACACGGGGAGAACGTGCAGACTTTGCACGTTTCTGTGCAGACAGTGACCCAAGCTGTGAATCGAACCTGGGACCCTGGAGCTGTGAAGCAACTGTGCTTGCTACCGTGCTGCCCAGATCTATTAGGAGTTGCCCATCTATTGGTAGTGCCTGGGGCAAGGCATTCCTTCCTGATGATGTTTGGCAAGTCATTGTTCAGAGTTCTGTTCATTCGTTCCACTTGCAATGATGATTGTGGGTGATGAGGCCAACGTAAGTCTCAGGTAATGTTTAGTAATCTACAGACTTCTTGGCAGACAATACTTGTAAAGTGGGTTCCCTGGTCAGAGTCAATGCTGGCTAGGACCTCCCCATCGGCAAATGTAATCCTCACATAGGACCTTGGCTGTGGCCCTTTGGGGCGACACGGTGGCATAGTAGTTAGCACTGCTGCCTCACAGCTCCAGGGACCCAGGTTCAATTGTGGCTTCGGGTGACTGCCTCGGTGTAATTTGCACTTTTCCCCCCTTTTCTCTGTGTTTTTCCTCCGGGTTCCTTGGTTTCCTCCCGCAGTCCAAAGATGTGCAGGCTAGATAGCTTGGCCATGCTAAATTGCCCTTAGTATCTAAAAGTTTAGGTGGGGTTACGGGGATAGGTTGGAAATATGGGTTTGAGTGGGCTACCCTTTCCGGGGACCGGTGCAGAGTCGATGGGCCAAATGGCCTCCTTCTGCACTGTAAATTCTATGATTCTTGTTGGAATGGCTCCACCCACCATGTGAACCTGTCGATTACCACAAGAGCGTTGGTGTATCCGTAAGATGGAGGAAGGGTGACAATCGACCTGCAAATGCTGGAATGGTCCGGCAGGGACAGGGGACTTTAGTTGGGGCATTACCATGATAGAATAATAATCCTGGACCTATCAGACTACACAGCTGTCTGCTATCAACTGGGCATGTTTCTCGAATCCACGACTCCACCAGCTTTTCTGGAAGCGTGCTGCCATTTGTTGCGGGATCAAGTGCCCCCATGAATGGGCTAAATGGGACATCAGTGCTTGTGGCGCGACTGGCTTGTTGGTACCTCCTTTGTCTCCAGATACCTCCATCACATAGCTTCATTCCTGCCTCAATCCATGTCCACTTTTCCTCTCGAGAGCAGTCGCCTTGTATTGTCTGTACGTCTTCAGTGAGACTGATTGCTCCCAGTCTGCATGTTTGTGCTGGTTCCTCTGGAGAAGCACATTGTGAGGTGGCCTCTTGGCTGCCTTGTCGGCTAGAGTCTTTCCTTGTGCTTCTGTGGTATTTTCCTTTGTATGGGCCTTATGCTTCAAGATGGACACTTCGTGGGATAAGTGTATGGCCTCTAGTAAGTCTCATACCTCCTTCCCATTTCTGATAAGTGTACTGGCATCAGTGAGAAATCTTCTCTGCGATAACTGGCCAAAGTTGTGAGCAACCCCAAAGCTGTACCTTGAATCTGTATAGGCGTTAGCCGCCTGTCCTTTTGTTACCTGGCATGCCTCTGCCAGGACCCGTAACTCAGCCTGTTGGGCTGACGGCCCTGAGGGCAGACAAGCCTTTGCAACAATCTCATGTAGGCTTGTAACCACCCATCCTGCTTTTCAGATGCCATTGTCAATAAAGGAGGAGTCTTCTGTAAATAGGACCAGGTCTGAGTTGTGCAATGGTTCCTCTGCCACCAAGTGCAATTCCTACATTTAGTTCAAAGTCTCCTTGCAGTCATGCCCCTCTCCTCCCCTGTCTTGCTCCTCGGGAAGCAGGAGCATAGATGATGGGCTATCTGGGCTAGCCTGGACAATGTGGAGATTGGGGGCTTCCAGGATCGCTGTCCACCTTGTCCATTTGGCTGCAGTCACTCTGTTCATACAAGGCAGAATGAGTAAAGCATGGGGGTGTCTGACATTAGCTTTTGGTCCAGGACTAGACCCGCATTGGCCATTATAGCCTGACACATGGCTTCTGCTGCTCTTGGGCAACTTAACTTCCCCATCTGAGGGCCACTGCATCCAGTTTTCCCGAATAGTATCCAATAGGTCTCTGCTGATTCCCATGTTCTTGCACCAGTATTCCTATCATGTAGCCTTCTTTCTCATGGACAAACAAGGTAAACGGCTTCCCGTATTTGGGGATTCGAAGAGCTGGCGCAGAACACAAGCGACGGGATTCTCCGAGCAGCGTACGCCAGCGTCAATGGGCTTCCTGGGCCAGTTATTCTCCGGATTTCAGGGGACTAGAACGGCGCCGGAGCTGGGGTCCGTGCATGCCCGTGACTGATGGCGCGGTTCCGCGCATACGCGCGACGGCCGTCTCTGCGCCGGCATGTGCGTGTGGTTGCTGTCTCTGCGTCGGGCCCCGCACAACATAGTGGAGCCCTGCCGGTGGAACTTGGCGGGCACTCTGAGAATTGCTCTGGGGGCCGATCCGGCACCGCGACGCCGCGCGAGCGCGATTGCTGCCAATTCTCCGGCGGCCGGGGAATCGGTGGCCCGGCGTTGGAGCGGTGTTGTGGGATTCTCACGCCCAACCCCGGCGATTCTCCCACCGGGCACAGGCTCGAGCACCCCCTCTGCAGCGTCCGCGCGGCCAGCGACCGACCCCAGACCGAAGCCCCCCGAGCAGCGACCGGCCCCAGACTGGAGCCCTCCTGATTAGCGACCGCCCGCCCAGCGACCGGCCCCCGAAGCAGAGTCCCCCTGAGCAGCGACCGCCTGCCCAGCGACAGGCCCCGCACCTGAGCCCCCCCTGAGCAGCAACCGCCAAAGCAGCGACCGCCTGCCCAGCGATTGGCCCTGCACCCAAGCTGACCCCCCCCCCCCCCCCCCCCGAGCAGCGACCGCCTGCCCAGCGACAGGCCCCGGACCCGAGCAGCGACCCCCCCCCCCCCGGTGCAGCGACCGCCCGAGCAGCGACCGGCCCCGGACCCGGGTCCCCCAGAGCAGCGACCGCCTGCCCAGCGATTGGCCCTGCACCCAAGCTCCCCCACCCCCCCCCCCCCCCCCCCGCCCCCGAGCAGCGACTGCCTGCCCAGCGACAGGCCCCGGACCCGAGCAGCGACCAGCCCCGCACCCGACCCCCCCCGCCCCCGAGCAGCGACCGCCCGAGCAGCGACCGGCCCCGGACCCGAGTCCCCCCGAGCAGTGACAGGCCCCGGACCCGAGCAGTGACCGACCCCGGACGCGAGCCCCCCCGAGCAGCGATCGCCCGAGCAGTGACAGGCCCCGGACCCAAGCGCCCCCGAGCAGCGACAGCCCGCAGACCGGTGCCCCCACTGAACAGCGACCGACCCTGGAACAGAGCCCTCCCGCCCAGCGAACACCCAAGGCCCCAGCATAACCTGTTTAACTGCTGCTTCCTTTCCCCGGTGTAGGTCTGACTAGGCCCACACCGGAGTCTGACCAACTGGCCGCTCCCTCCAGACTCCGACCACGTGATCTGTCCCAACCAACTGGTGTTCAGCCTGTCCATCATCCTGAACCAGCCTCCCCGAACAGGTGCCGGAATGTGGCGACTAGTGGCTTTTCACAGTAACTTCATTTGAAGCCTACTTGTGACAATAAGCGATGTTCATTTCATTTCATTTGAAGCACCTGGAGGAAGAATAGGTAAAGGACGGGCCCTTTCCAGACCCCCACCAAGGCCAACGTCAGCGTAACTAGACCGCGAGGGCGCAGGGCCTCGCCAGTGAAGCGGGATTGCCCGAGTCAACCCTGGAGCGACAGGTACTCACCCGTCCCCACTGGAAGGTGAACCCAACCTCATCGTCCCACGAGACCAGACTGGCCCACCCACAACCCCCTCCAGTGACACTGACACCGCCACCATCATCCATGACCCCCCCGAACGAAATCACCTACCTTACGCAAAGCCAGCCCTGCCAGCCGAGAGCAGCCGCCGACCAAGGAAGCGGGGAAAACGCTCGGCCTGAAGGTGAAACTTAAATTATGCACCTTCAAGACTCCTCTCCCCAGCGTACTCCTGGCGAATGTCCAAGCGATTGAGAACAAGCTGGATGACCTCAACGCTAGACTTACCTTCCAGAGGGAAGTGAGAAACTGCTGTGTGCTCTGCTTCACAGAGACATGGCTCACTCCAGCCACACCAGATTGTGCCATCCAACCCGAAGGTTTTTCAATCCACCGAATGGATCGCACGAAGGCCTCAGGCAAGTCGAAAGGTGGGTGTGTTTGCCTCCTGATCAACACCTCCTGGTGCTCGGATGTGGTGTACCTAGCGTGCTATTGCTCCCCAAACCTAGAATACCCAACTGTGAAGTGTCGCCCCTTCTACCTCCCACGTGAATTCACCTCTGTACTCATCACAGCAGTCTACATCCCACCCCAGGCGGAAGTGAAGAAAGCACGTGACGAACTACATTCCACCAACAACAACCAAGAAACAAATCACCCCGAAGCCCTGACAATTGTGGCTGGAGACTTCAACCACTCCAACCTCCGAGAGGTCCTACCCAAACTCTATCAACATACCTCCTGCTCCACCAGAGATGCAAACACCCTGGACCACTGCTACACGAGCATCAAAGGAGCTTACCGCTCCATTCCCCGACCTCACTTTGGCAAATCGGACCACAAGTCGGTATTCCTACTAACGGTTTACAAACAGCAACTCAAACGTGCTGAGCCAGTCAAGAAAACCGTGCAGTGCTGGTCCGAGGAATCTGAGGACATTCTCCGCGATGGCTTGGAGACTGTGGACTGGTCCATATTCATGGCCATGGCAGCTAATCTGGACGAGTACGCAACCATCGTCACAGACTTCATCAGTAAGTGCATCGAGGACGGTGTACCAAAGAAGACAATACGGGTATTCCCCAATCGGAAACCTTGGCTCAACTAAAAGGTTCACTCCCTGCTGAAGTTCCGCGGAGACGGAGGTGTTCAAGCCTGATGACCCTGAACTATATAAGAAATCCAGGTACGACGTACGGAAAGCCATCAGGGATGCAAAAAGACAATACCGCATCAAACTAGAGTCCCAGGCCAATGACACTAACCCACAACGACTATGGGAGGGCCTACACAAGATCACAGGCGATAAAGCAAGTCCAGGTGGAATATCTGGGGCTGGAGCATTCCTACCCGATGATCTGAACAAGTTCTACGCCCGCTTTGAGCAGTCAGCCAGTGATCAGCCCATTAAACTCCTGCCCCTTACCTTAAATCTATGCTCCCTGGTCATTGACTCCTCGATCATGGGGAAAGATTTATTCCTGTCTACTCTATCTATGCCCCTCAATGTTATGCATCTCAATCATGCCCCCCCCACCCCCACCTCCCTGTCGGTCTCCTCTGCTCCAAAAAAACAATCTTAAGTCTATCCAAACTCTCTTCATAATTAAAAAGTATCCAGCCCAGGCAACATCTTGGTAAATCTCCTCTGCACCCATAAAACCATAAGACATAGGAGCATAATTAGGCAACTCAACCCATCAAGGCTGCTCCGCCATTCAATCATGGCTTTTGATATTTTTCTCATCCCCATTCTCCTGCCTTCTTCCCAAAACGGCAGCACGGTAGCATTGTGGATAGCACAATTGCTTCACAGCTCCAGGGTCCCAGGTTCGATTCCGGCTTGGGTCACTGTCTGTGAGGAGTCTGCACATCCTCCCCGTGTGTGCGTGGGTTTCCTCCGGGTGCTCCGGTTTCCTCCCACAGTCCAAAGATGTGCAGGTTAGGTGGATTGGCCATGCTAAATTGCCCTTAGTGTCCAAAATTGCCCATAGTGTTGGGTGGGGTTGCTGGGGTATTGGGATAGGGTGGAGGTGTGGACCTTGGGTAGGTTGCTCTTTCTAAGAGCCGGTGCAGACTCGATGGGCCGAATGGCTTCCTTCTGCACTGTAAATTCTATGAAATCTATGAAAACCCCTGATCCCCTTATTAATCAAGACCCTATCTATCTCTGTCGTAAAGACACTCAGTGATTTGGCTTCCACAGATTCACCACCCTCTGGCTGAAGAAATGCCTTCTCATCTCGGTTTTAAAGGATTGTCCCTTTAGTTTGAGATTGTTTCCCTTGCTTCTAGTTTCCAGTGCTATCACATCCCTCCGGTAATGTGGATTCCAAAACTGCACAGTGTTCTAGCTGTGACCAAACCAACATTTTATACAATTGCAACATAACCTCCCTGCTCTTAAACACTATGTCTCAGCTAATAAAGACAAGTATACCATGTGCCCTCTTATCAACCTGCTCGGTTACCTGAAGGGACCGGTGCACATGTACAACTTCTGATCCTCTGTGGTTCCCAGGGTCTTGCCATTTACCATGTATTCCTTTGCTTTGTTTGTCCTTATCCGATTGAATTTCATTTGCCACTGATCAGCCCATCTGACTAGCCTGTCTATATCTGCCTGTAATCGAAGGCTATCCTCCTCACTAGTCACCAACCCACCAATTTTCGTATCATAGAATATATAACAGTACAGCACAGTACAGGCCCTTCAGCCCACAATGTTGTGCTGACCATTTATCCTTATCCAAGATCAACATAACCTACACCCCTTCAATTTACTGCTGTTCATGTGCCTGTCCAAGAGTTGCTCAAATGTCCCTAATGACTTTGACTCCACCACTTCTGCTGGCAGCGCATTCCACACACCCACCAACTTCTGTGTAAACATAGAACATAGAACGATACAGCGCAGTACAGGCCTTCGGCCCACGATGTTGCACCGAAACAAAAGCCATCTAACCTACACTATGCCATTATCATCCATATGTTTATCCAATAAACTTTTAAATGCCCTCAATGTTGGCGAGTTCACTACTGTAGCAGGTAGGGCATTCCACGGCGTCACTCTTTGCGTAAAGAACCTACCTCTGACCTCTGTCCTATATCTATTACCCCTCAGTTTAAAGCTATGTCCCCTCGTGCCAGCCATTTCCATCCGCGGGAGAAGGCTCTCACTGTCCACCCTATCTAACCCCCTGATCATTTTGTACGCCTCTATTAAGTCTCCTCTTAACCTTCTTCTCGCCAATGAAAACAACCCCAAGCCTTTCCTCATAAGATTTTCCCTCCATACCAGGCAACATCCTGGTAAATCTCCTCTGCACCCGCTCCAAAGCCTCCACGTCCTTCCTATAATGCGGTGACCAGAACTGTACGCAATACTCCAAATGCGGCCGTACCAGAGTTCTGTACAGCTGCAACATGACCTCCTGACTCCGGAACCTCAATCCCTCTACCAATAAAGGCCAACACTTGAAGGCCTTCTTCACAACCCTATCAACCTGGGTGGCAACTTTCAGGGATCTATGTACATGGACACCGAGATCCCTCTGCTCATCCACACTTCCAAGAACTTTACCATTAGCCAAATATTCCGCATTCCTGTTATTCCTTCCAAAGTGAATCACCTCACACTTCTCTACATTAAACTCCATTTGCCACATCTCAGCCCAGCTCTGCAGCTTATCTATGTCCCTCTGTAACCTGCTACATCCTTCCACACTATCGACAACACCACCGACTTTAGTATCGTCTGCAAATTTACTCACCCACCCTTCTGTGCCTTCCTCTGGGTCATTGATAAAAATGACAAACAGCAACGGCCCCAGAACAGATCCTTGTGGTACTCCACTTGTAACTGAACTCCATTCTGAACATTTCCCATCAACCACCACCCTCTGTCTTCTTTCAGCTAGCCAATTTCCGATCCACATCTCTAAATCACCCTCAATCCCCAGCCTCTGTATTTTCTGCTATAGCCTACCATGGGGAACCTTATCAAACGCTTTGCTGAAATCCATATACACCACATCAACTGCTCTACCCTCGTCTACCTGTTCAGTCACCTTTTCAAAGAACTTGATAAGGTTTGTGAGGCATGACCTACCCTTCACAAAGCCATGCTGACTATCCCTGATCATATTATTCCTATCTAGATGATTATAAATCTTGTCTCTTATAATCCCCTCCAAGACTTTACCCACTACAGACGTGAGGCTCAGCGGTCTATAGTTGCCGGGGTTGTCTCTGCTCCCCTTTTTGAACAAAGGGACCACATTTGCTATCCTCCAGTCCTCTGGCACTATTCCTGTAGCCAATGATGACATAAAAATCAAAGCCAAAGGTCCAGCAATCTCTTCCCTGGCCTCCCAGAGAATCCTAGGATAAATCCCATCAGGACCCGTGGACTTATCTATTTTCAGCCTGTCCAGAATTGCCAACACCTCTTCCCTACGTACCTCAATGCCATCTATTCTATTAGCCTGGGTCTCAGCATTCTCCTCCACAACATTATCTTTTTCCTGAGTGAATACTGATGAAAAATATTCATTTAGTATCTCGCCTATCTCTTCAGACTCCACACACAACTTCCCATCCCTGTCCTTGACTGGTCCTACTCTTTCCCTAGTCATTCGCTTATTCCTGACATACTTATAGAAAGCTTTTGGGTTTTCCTTGATCCTTCCTGCCAAATACTTCTCATGTCCCCTCCTTGCTCGTCTTAGCTCTCTCTTTAGATCCTTCCTCGCCACCTTGTAACTCTCCATCGCCCCAACTGAAACTTCACACCTCATCTTCACATAGGCCTCCTTCTTCCTCTTAACAAGAGATTCCACTTCTTTGGTAAACCACGGTCCCCTCGCTCGACGCCTTCCTCCCTGCCTGACCGGTACATACTTATCAAGAACACGCAGTAGCTGATCCTTGAACAAGCTCCACTTATCCAGTGTGCCCAACACTTGCAGCCTACTTCTCCACCTTATCCCCCCCAAGTCACGTCTAATGGCATCATAATTGCTCTTCCCCCAGCTATAACTCTTGCCCTGCGGTGTATACTTATCCCTTTCCATCATTAACGTAAACGTCACCGAATTGTAGTCACTGTCCCCAAAGTGCTCTCCTACCTCCAAATCCAACACCTGGCCTGGTTCATTACCCAAAACCAAATCCAACGTGGCCTCGCCTCTTGTTGGCCTGTCAACATATTGTGTCAGGAACGACCGCAGGGGATCCCTGCACTGACTGCTTCTTCCCAGTCCCTCTTACAGTTACCCATCTATCTCCAATCTTTGGTGTAACTAATTCCCTGAAGCTGCTATCTATGACCCCCTCTGCCTCGCGAATGATCCGAAGTTCTTCCAACTCCAGCTCCAGTTCCCTAACTCGGTCTTGGAGGAGCTGGAGATGGCAGCACTTCCTGCAGGTAAAATCAGCAGGGACACTAACGGCATCCCTCACCTCAAACATCCTGCAGGAGGAACATTGCACTCCCTTCCCTGCCATCCCTCTAACTTTCTACCAAGATCTGGCTAACAACTATATTAAATTTAAAAACAAATAATAATAAAAAATATGGTACTTACCTCACACCAATGGGTTTTATTATTAGGTTAGAGGAGGAGGGCGGGTGGGAGACACTACACGTGTAATGTCTCGGGTTTCCTCTCCACCAGAATTTATTGGTGAGGGTCTTCCCAGAGGTCCGCGGGTCGAACTTCCTGTTCCCGCCTTAAACACTAAAATTTAAAAAAAAAAACAGCAAAGAGGGACCGAAAACGGGACCAGGTAAGTGTTTACCGCTGAAATTGACTAGCCTGCTCCTGTGAAGGTCTCCCAGAAATCACTAACGCACCGCTCCCGCTGAAATCGACTGGCCAGCTCCTGCAAAGACAAGTGTTTTTAAAGGAGAAACGTACCTCCCAGCAATCACTTGCGCACTGCTCCCGCTGAAATTGACTAACCTGCTCCGCTCCCGCTGAAATCGACTGGCCTGCTCCTGCAAAGACAAGTGTTGTTAAAGGAGAAACTTACCTCCCAGCAATCACTTGCGCACTGCTCCTGCTGAAATTGACTAACCTGCTCCGCTCCCGCTGAAATCGACAGGTCTTTACTCAGGAGTATTCTAAAACTTACGGAATTGTGATCGCTATTCCCAAAGTAATCACCGACTGAAACTTCAACCACCTGGCCGGGATCATTCCCCAATACCAGGTAGGTCCAGTATGACCCCTTCCCGAGTTGGACTATTTACATACTGCTCTAAAACACTCTCCTGGATGCTCCTTACAAATTCTGCTCCATCTACACCTCCAACACTACATGTGTCCCATTCAAACCTGGGGAAGTTAAAATCTCCCATCACGACCACCCTATTGCTCCTACATTTTTCTATAATCTGTCGACATATTTGTACCTCTACTTCACGCTCGCTTTTGGGAGGCCTGTAGTAAAGTCCCAACAATGTGACTGCACCCTTCCTATTTCTTAGCTCTTCCCATATTGCCTCAGTGCTCGAATCCTCCATCAATCCCTCCTTAATCATAGCTGTGATATCATCTCTGACCAGTAATGCAACTCCTCCACCCCCTTTTTTAAAATTTTTTAAATTCTCCATTTTCACATTTTCTCCCACATTTACATCCATCAACAATAAACAATAATCAGCAAGATATGTCAGTCCCCATAATAACAACGATCCCATCTACCCACCAACCCCCAAACCTCAACCCGCATGTTTACATAAACAAATGACAAAAGGGAATCAGGGATTACCCGTAGTCACCCTTAATCTTACACAGCCCCCACCCCCCCACCCCAACCCCAGGTCTCCAGCTCCTCCCGTCCACTGCCTCTTGTAAAACTCCTCCCCCACCCTTGGTTCCTTCCCCCCCCCCCCCCCCTCCCAACTTTCCACCCCGGCTAGACCACTCGGACCCTGTTCTGCCAGGCTCCGATGGCCGCAGCCCCTCCCCCTACCTCACTCCCGTTCACTGGCCGGCACAAACCGGCCAGCGAGGAGGCCCCCGCCCGGGTCCCTTTCCCACTTGCCCGGCCCCAGGAAAGCCCAAAGATCCCCTTTTAGCCCACAAACCCGGCATATCCACCTACACCCCAAAGAACTCTCATTTTGAGTGAAAGTCCCGTCCCTTCCCTTGTCCAAATATGTACCACCTTGGCTCCTTTAATCTCTCCACCCGCGCGCAGTGATACAAAAAAGAAGAACATACAGTCATGAGGTTACGTCGGCACATGGCCATTCCTCAATTTGTCAGTTCTGCCACAGTCCTTCTGCTTTCGCAAACTCCTCCGCTGCTTCCGCCGTTCCAAAATAAAAGTCCCTGAGCTTGTAAGTCACCCTCAGCTTCGCTGGATATACAATGCCGCACCGCACCTTGCTAATGTACAGTGCCCTCTTCTCCCGGTTGAAGGCAGCCCGCCTCCTTGCCAGCTCCACCGTAAAGTCCTGGTATACACGTATACCAGCTCCAGCCCACTGCACCACCCGCTTCTGCTTGGCCCAGCTCAGGACCTTCTCCTTCACCCTGTACCTACGGAAGCACAGAGTCACTGCCCTTGGCGGCTCACTCGCCTTTGGTACAGGCCTCCACGACCGATGAGCCCGTTCCAGTTCATATCGGGAGGGGTCCTCCCCCTCCCCCAATAGTTTTGCCAGCATCGCGGTAAAATACTCAGTCGGCTTCGGTCCTTCAACTCCTTCGGGCAGCCCCACAATCCTCAAGTTCTGTCGCCTGGATCTATTTTCCAGGTCTTCCATTTTTCCTCGCAGATCCTTGTTAGTATCCATCACCTGCCGCATCTCTCCATCGAGGCAAGTTGATCACCGTGCTGCAATAATGTCTCCTTCACTTCCTTCAGCACCTCCCCTTGCTCTCGCACCTCCGCCACTGCGCTCGCCACCTCCGTCCTCACCGGGGAAACCGCCTCCTCCACCAGCACACTCAAAACCTCCCTCATCTCCTTCCTCACCGTCTCAATGCATTTCGCAATCTGCGCCAACTGCTTTTCAAATTCCGCAGCCATCACCTTGGTTATTTCTTCACCTTCCCTGGTGCTCCAGCCTCCCATTTTTCCTGGTGACCCCGCGGTGACCTTTCCACTCCCCGACGGACCTCCAGCTGGTTTTTTTTCGGCTGTTTTTCTGCTCGCCCTCAACATTTCTCTTTGGGTTTTTTTCCCTCCTGTGTCTTCACAGTGCCCCCTCCGTGCCTTCTCCCTGCTTCTGCCGCCTCCGTGGACCCTGGGACCGGGCTTAAAGCCCCGAAAATGCCGTTCCCGAGCGGGAGCTCTCCATTGTGCGGCTGCCTCCCGCCCGCCGTCACCGGAAGTCTCCTCCACCCCTTTTACCTCCCTCTCCATCCCTCCTGAAGCATCTATACCCTGGGATATTTAGTTGCCAGTCTTGCCCTTCCCTCAACCAAGTCTCAGTAATCCCAATAACATCATATTCCCAGGTACTAATCCAAGCCCTAAGTTCATCTGTCTTACCTGCTACACTTCGCGCATTGAAATGAATGCACCTCAGACCACCTGTCCCTTTGCGTTCATCATCTCTTCCCTGTCTACTCCTCCCCTTTGTCACGTTGAGTTTATTATCTAGCACCTTACTGGCTTTAGTTGCTGCCTCTTTACTGACCTCTAACTTCCTAATCTGGTTCCCATCCCCCTGCCACATTAGTTTAAAACCTCCCCAACAGTGTTAGCAAAAGCACCCCCTCGGACATTGGTTCCAGTCCTGCCCAGATGTAGACCATTCGATTTGTAATGGTCCCACCGCCCCCAGAACCGGTTCCAATTACCCAAAAATCTGAACCCCTCCCTCCTGCACCATCTCTCAAGCCACGTATTCATTCTGACTATTCCTGAATTTCTACTCTTACTGCCTCGTGGCACTGGTAGCAATCCTGAGATTACTACCTTTGAGGTCCTACTTTTTAAACTTATCTCCTAACTCCCTAAATTCTGATTGTAGGACCTCATCCCGTTTTATACCTATATCGTTGGTGCCTATATGCACCACGACAACTGGCTGTTCACCTCCCCCTTCTGTATGTCCTGCAGCGTATCTGGGACATCCCTGACCCGTGCACCCGGGAGGCAACATAGAATTCGGGAGTCTCGTTTACGACCACAGAAACGTCCGTCTACTCCCCTTACGATTGAATCCCCTATGACTATAGCCCTGCCAGTTTTTTTCCCGCCCTTCTGTGCAGCAGAGCCAGCTACGGTGCCATGAGCCTGGCTACTACTGCCTTCCCCTGGTGAGTTATCTCCCCCAACAGTATCCAAAACGGTATACCTGTTTTGGAGGGAGATAACTGCAGGGGACTCCTGCACTGCCTTCCTGCTCTTTCTCTGCCTTTTGGTCACCCTTTCCCTGTCTCCCTCACCAACCCTAATCTGCGGTGTGACCAACTCACTGAACGTGCCATCCACGACCTCCTCAGCATCGCGGATGCTCCAAAGTGAGTCCATCCGCAGCTCCAGAGCCGTCATGCGGTCTAACCGCAGCTGCAGCTGGACACACTTCCCCCACATGAAGGAGTCAGGGGCATCAGCCGCGTCTCTGAACTCCCACATTGAGCACGAGGAGCATAACACGGGTCTGGGATCTCCTGCCATTTTTACACTTTACCTTAACTGATTACAAATATATTATCAAATAATGAATAGGTGAAAGGAATAATGATTTTACTTACCAATCACAATACTTACCAACCCAGGAAGAGTTAAATTTCTCCCAGCTACTTACCTTCCCGACAGACCCCTGGCCCCTGCTCCCGCCGAAAATCTGAAGGCCGCTTTTCCTGCAAGTTAAGTATTTAAAGTGTCAACTTACCTTCCCGACAGACCCCTGGCCAGTGCTCCCGCCGAAGATCTGAAGCTATAACTTGCGGATAAAAGAAAAAGAAAAGAGAGAGCTTATCTGATATTCACTCACCCCCTTAGGTTAGAGGAGGTGGAAGGGTGGGAGATACTACAAGCGTACAAGTGTAGTGTCTCTGGTTTAGCAACCGCCCAACTTAAATAGAGGTAAAAATCAAACACATAAGCACCTACCTGATTCCCAAGCTGCACTCGCTGCACTCCGGCTCCTTCTCTCTCTCCCGCTCCCGGAAATGAAGGCCGCTGGAACCTGGGGGCAAGTTTAAACTCTTACCCGAATCCCAAGCTGCACTCTCTGCTCTCCGGCTCCCTCTTTCAATCCCGCTCCAAAAAATGAAGGCCGCTGGAACCTGGGGGCAAGTTTAAACACCTACCTGAATCCCAATCTTCACTCTGGCTGCCTTTCTCTCTCCCGCTCCCGGAAATGAAGGCCGCTGGAACCTGGGAGCAAGTTTAAATACGTACGGCATGCTTGCCTTCATCGGCTCGCGCCCTCAGTATAAAAGTTGGCAAGTCATGTTGCAGCTGGAAAGTGCAGTATAGATTAGTGTCTGATTGGCTGAAGCTGCCCCCACCCTAATTGCTGAGAGGCAGTTATCTGGCAGTCACCTGAGGCCTGTTAAGGGGCACAAAGGTACACATTGTATTCTTCTCTTTGAAGTTTTAGTGTGAGTCATCCTAAAGTCTGTATAAAAGACAGACAGAAAGCGCACATTAGTAAGCATTGCGCTGGTCAAGGATACACAGCCTGAGTGAGTGAGACACAGACAGAGTGAGAATTTGGTAATTTGGTGCAGTGAGGTAACCAGGAAAGGTAAGTGGTTAATCTAATTGTGCTGTTTTTCAGTTAAAAGTGCTGTGTAGATTAGTGTCTGATTGGCTGAAGCTGCCCCCACCCTAATTGCTGAGAGGCAGTTATCTGGCAGTCACCTGAGGGCTGTTAAGGGGCACAAAGGTACACATTGTATTCTTCTCTTTGAAGTTTTAGTGTGAGTCATCCTAAAGTCTGTATAAAAGACAGACAGAAAGCGCACTTAGTAAGCATTGCGCTGGTCAAGGAGACACAGCCTGACTGAGAGAGACATAGACAGAGCGAGAATTTGGTAATTTGGTGCAGTGAGGTAATTCGGTGAAGAGTGGGAGAAGCTGCTTTTTCCCGACTGTTTTGTTCTCTCTCTTTATTCGGCCCTAATTTTGGGAGCCGTTCAGAGGAGGAGGAGCAGTCTCGTGTGGGTATAAAAACCTAACGGTAACTTCCTGTTTTACAGTTTTTTTCCCAAAAGTGACGTCAGAGGGAAGCTGTGATCTGATTGGTTGATAGCAAATCTGCCCCAAATTTAAAAACACAGCTAAACTCGTAAACTTAAATTAAACTAATTAATTAATTAGTGATGGCTGGTCAGCTTGAGCTGCTTGATGTGGGAGCTGACAGATCCCATTGCGAGCTGCAGCGACCACATCTGCAGTAAGCGTTGGCTGCTCGAAGAGCTCCGGCTCAGAGTTGATGAGCTGGAGTCTGAGCTTCAAACACTGAGGCACATCCGGGAGGGGGAGACTTACCTGGACATTGTGTTTCAGGAGACAGTCACACCTGTCAGAGTAAGTAGTTTAAATCCTGCCAGTGGGCAGGGACAGCAGGGTGTGACTGCAAATCAGGCAGGTAAAGGGAACCAGCAGTCAGGAACTCAGGAGCCTCAGCCCTTGACCATGTCCAACAGGTATGAGGCACTTGCTCCTTGTGAGGTTGGCGAACAGGGCTGCCGGAAGGACGAGTCAGCTGACCAAGGCACCATGGTTCAGCAGGCCATTCAAGGGGAGGGAGTAAATAGGCAAGTTGTCGTTGTAGGGGATTCTATTATCAGGGGGATAGATAGTATCCTTTGTGAGCAGGATAAAGAGTCCTGCATGGTATGTTGCCTGCCCGGTGCTAGGGTGCGGGACATCTGACCGGCTTGAAAGGATGAGGGAGGGGGAGGATCCAGTTGTTGTGGTCCATGTCGGTACCAACAACATGGGCAAGTCTAGAAAAGAGGACCTGTTTAGAGATTATAAAGAGCTAGGATTCAAATTTTAAAAAACAGGTCCTCAAGGGTCATAATCTCCGGATTACTGCCCGAGCAATGTGCAAATTGGCATAGGGAGGCAAGAATAAGGGAAGTTAACACGTGGGTGAATCATAGAATCATAGAAGTTTACAGCATGGAAACAAGCCCTTCGGCCCAACCAGTCCATGCCGCCCAGTTTTTACCATTAAGCTAGTCCCAGTTGCCCGCACTTGGCCCATAACCCTCTGTACCCATCTTACCCATGTAACTATCTAAATGTTTTTTAAAAGACACAATTGTACCCGCCTCTACTACTACCTCTGGCAGCCCATTCCAGACACTCACTACCCTCTGAGTGAAGAAATTGCCCCTCTGGGCCCTTCTGAATCTCTCCCCTCTCACCTTAAACCTATGCCCTCTAGTTTTAGACTCCCCTACCTTTGGGAAAAGATGTTGACTATCTACCTTATCTATGCCCCTCATTATTTTATAGACCTCTATAAGATCACCCCTAAGCCTCCTACGCTCCAGGGAAAAAAGTCCCAGTCTATCCAGCCTCTCCTTATAACTCAAACCATCAAGTCCCGGCAACATCCTAGTAAATCTTTTCTGCACTCTTTCCAGTTTAATAATATCCTTTCTATAATAGGGTGACCAGAACTGCACACAATATTCCAAGTTTGGCCGTACCAATGTCTTGTACAACTTCAACAAGACGTCCCAACTCCTGTATTCAATGTTCTGACCAATGAAACCAAGCATGCCGAATGCCTTCTTCACCACCCTGTCCACCTGCGACTCCACCTTCAAGGAGCTATGAACCTGTACTCCTAGATCTCTTTGTTCTATAACTCTCCCCAACACCATACCATTAACTGAGTAGGTCCTGGCCTGATTCGATCTGCCAAAATGCATCACCTCACATTTATCTAAATTAAACTCCATCTGCCATTCGTCGGCCCACTGGCCTAATTGATCAAGATCCCGTTGCAATCCTAGATAACCTTCACGATGCACTGTGCCACCAATCTTGGTGTCATCTGCAAACTTACTAACCATGCGTCCTAAATTCTCATCCAAATCATTAATATAAATCACAAATAACAGTGGACCCAGCACCGATCCCTGAGGCACACCACTGGTCACAGGCCTCCAGTTTGAAAAACAACCCTCTACAACCACCCTCTGTCTTCTGTCGTCCAGCCAATTTTGAATCCAATTGGCAACCTCACCTTGGATCCCGTGAGCTTTAACCTTCTGCAACAACCTACCATGCGGTACCTTGTCAAAGGCTTTGCTAAAGTCCATGTAGACAACGTCTACTGCACTGCTCTCATCTACCTTCTTGGTCACCCCCTCAAAAAACTCAATCAAATTTGTGAGACATGATTTTCCACGCACAAAGCCATGCTGACTGCCCCGAATCAGTCCTTGCCTCTCTAAATGCTTGTAGATCCTGTCTCTCTGAATACCTTCAAATTTGTGAGACATGATTTTCCACGCACAAAGAATACCTTCTAGCAACTTACCTACTATAGACGTTAGGCTCACCAGTCTGTAGTTCCCAGGCTTTTCCCTGCTGCCCTTCTTAAACAAGGGCACAACATTCACCACTCTCCAATCTTCAGGCACCTCACCTGTGGCTGCCGATGATTCAAATATCTCTGTTAGGGGACCCACAATTTCCTCCCTAGCCTCCCACAAAATCCTGGGATACATTTCATCAGGTCCCGGGGATTTATCTACCTTGATGCGCTTTAAGACTTCCAGCACATCCTCCCCTGTAATATGCACACTTCTCAAGACATCACTATTTATTTCCCTTAGTTTCCTAACATCCATGCCTTTCTCCACCGTGAATACCGATGAGAAATATTCATTCAGGATCTCACCCAACTCTTGCGGCTCTGCACATAGATGTCCTTGTTGATCCTTAAGAGGCCCTACTCTGTCCCTAGTTACTCTTTTCCCCTTTATGTATCTGTAGAATCTCATTGGATTCTCCCTTGCATTATTTGCCAAAGCAATTTCATGTCCCCTTTTTGCCCTCCTGATTTCCCTCTTAACTCTATTTCGACAATCTCTATACTCTTCAAGGGATCCACTTGATCGCAGTTGCTTATGTACGTCATATGCCTCCTTCTTCTTTTTGACCAGAGTCTCTCTATCTCGGGTCATCCAGGGTTCCCTACTTCTACCAGCCTTGCCCTTCACTCTAAAGGGAATGTGCTTACCCTGCACCCTGGTTAACAAATTTTTAAAAGCCTCCCATTTACCAGCCGTCCCTTTGCCTGCCAACAGTCTCCCCCAATCTACCTCTGAAAGTTCCTGTCTAATACCATCAAAATTGGCCTTGCCCCAATTAAGAATTTTAACTCTTGGGCCAGACCTATCATTCTCCATAGCTATCTTAAAACTAATGGAGTTATGGTCACTTGTCCCAAAGTGATCCCTCACTAACACTTCTGTCACTTGCCCTTCCTTATTTCCCAAGACGAGGTCAAGTTTTGCCCCCTCTCTAGTCGGTCCATCCACATACTGAATGAGAAATTCCTCCTGAATACACTCAACAAATTTCCTTCCATCCAAGCCCCTAATGCTATGGCTGTCCCAGTCAATGTTGGGAAAGTTAAAGTCCCCTACTACTACCACCCTATTATTCTTGCAGCTATCTGTAATCTCCTTACATATTTGCTCCTCAATTTCCCGCTGACTATTTGGGGGCCTGTAGTACAGTCCTACCAAGGTGATCTCTCCCTTCTTATTTTTCAGTTCCACCCATATAGACTCAATGGGCGAACCCTCGGATATATCCCCTCTAAGTACTGCCGTGATGTTCTCCCTAATCAAAAACGCCACTCCCCCTCCTCTCTTACCTCCTGTTCTATCCTTTCTATAGCATCTGTACCCCGGAACATTGAGCTGCCAGTCCTGCCCCTCCCTTAGCCATGTTTCAGTCATAGCTATAATATCCCAGTCCCATGTGCCCGTCCGTGCCCTGAGTTCATCCGCTTTGCCCGTCAGGCCCCTTGCATTGAAATAAATGCAGTTTAATGTAGACCTTCCTTGCTCTCTGCCCTGCTTTCTCTGGTCATGCTTTACACACTCTCCCTTCCTGCCTTTTGTTTCTGTCCCCACTGACTTCCTACATCGGTTCCCATCCCCCTGCCGCATTAGTTTAAACCCTCCCCAACTGCACTAGCAAACACACCCCCGAGAACATTGGTTCCGGTCCCACCCAGATGCAGACCGTCCGATTTGTACAGGTCCCACCTCCCCCAGAACCGGTCCCAATGTCCCAGGAATTTGAAACCCTCCCTCTTGCACCATCTGTCAAGCCACGTATTCATCCTAGCTATCCTGTCATTCCTACTCTGACTATCACGTGGCACTGGTAGCAATCCTGAGATTACTACCTTTGAGGTCCTACTTTTTAGTTTAACTCCTAACTCCCTAAATTCAGCTTGTAGGACCTCATCCCGTTTTTTACCTATATCGTTGGTGCCTATATGCACCACGACAGCTGGCTGTTCACCCTCCCCCTCCAGTATGCCCTGCAGCCGCTCCGAGACATCCTTGACCCTTGCACCAGGGAGGCAACATACCAACCTGGATTCTCGTTTGCGTCCACAGAAACGCCTGTCTATTCCCCTTACAATTGAATCCCCTATCACTATAGCTCTGCCACTCTTTTTCCCGCCCTTCTGTGCAGCAGAGCCAGCCACGGTGCCATGAACCTGGCTGCTGCCACCTTCCCCTGGTGAGCCATGTCCCCCAACAGTTTCCAAAACGGTAAATCTGTTTTGGAGGGAGATGACCGCAGGGGATCCCTGCACTGCCTTCCTACTCTTCCTCTGTCTGTTGGTCACCCATTCCCTATCTGCCTCAGTAATTTTAATCTGCGGTGTGACCAACTCACTGAACATGCTATCCACAACTTCCTCAGCATCGTGGATGCTCCAAAGTGAGTCCATCCGCAGCTCCAGAGCCGTCAAGCGGTCTAACAGGAGCTGCAGTTGGACACACTTCTTGCAGATGAAGGAGTCAGGGACACCAGAAGGGTCCCTGACTTGCCACATCTCACAAGAGGAGCATGACACTGAGCTCTCCTGCCATGACTTAAACCTGAAGTTAAATTTGAACTACACTACACAGCTAAGAGAAAGTCAAAGAGAGAGAAATCACTTACCAGTTACAAGCCAATCACTTACCTGCTGGCTGTGATGTAATTGCTCCCGAGGCTCCCTCACAGGTCTGCTTCTCTGCACCTCCTTAAGATGAGCACCAAATTCCCTTAACTAGTTAATTAATTTACTTAATTAATTGGATTTTTTTTTTGGGGGGGGGGGGGAAACTCAACCCCAAACACCAAACTCCAAAAAGCAAACACAGCCCTCACTCACCTCTTACCTGAACTCAGCATTACCCAAACTCAGATACACTCTGTTTGCCTCCAGCACTCTGTTTCTAAAGGCACTTCAGCCACACCTTTTGTATCCTTCCTGATTTACAGTCAGCCAATAGGCCTGCTCCCGAAACTGATCTCCCGAAACTAACAGCTGACCTGCAAGGTAAGGAAGTGGTGAAGCAGTACTTACCTCACCCACGCCGCGACCTTTTAAACTGTCCCCTCTGCCTCGCAGCTCCCGCGCTTTTTCAAACTCCCGCGCTGTTTCCAAGGTCCCGGCTCTCTCTCCTGAACAGCTGACCTGCAAGGTAAGGACGTGGTTAAGCAGTACTTAGCTCACCCACGCCGCGACCTTTTAAACTGTCCCCTCTGCCTCGCAGGTCCCGCGCTTTTTCAAACTCCCGCGCTGTTTCCAAGGCTATAAGAGTGGTGTGGGAAAGAGGGGTTCCTTTTCATGGGACACTGGCATCAGTTTTGGGACGGGGGGACCTATACCGTTGGGATGGTCTCCACCTGAACCGAGCTGGGACCAGTGTTCTGGCGAAAAGAGTAAATAGGGTGGTCTATAGGACTTTAAACTAAAGATTGGGGGGGGGAAGGGAAAGTCAGGGAACCAAGAGATGAAGTAATCAGTGGGAAGCGTAGCTGCTTAGGAATACAAAAAAGCACGAAAAGACAAAACTCAGGAGAGGTTACAATAATCCCCATCCCACAAAATATGACACAGTGTATGGAAAGGCTCAGTAAACCAAGGTCCACCACACTAAGAAAACAAAAAGGGACGGTCAATAGAGAATTAAAGGTGCTATATTTAAATGCGCGCAGTGAACGGAACAAGGTAGATGAGCTTGTGGCCCAGATTGTGACTGGCAGGTATGATGTGGTAGGCATCACAGAGACATGGTTGCAGGGGGTTCAGGACTGGCATTTAAACATCCAGGGATTCACAACCTATCGAAAAGACAGAGAGGTGGGCAGAGGGGGCGGGGTTGCCTTGTTAATTAGGAATTAAATTAAATCAATAGCACTAAACGACATTGGGTCAGATGATGTGGAGTCTGTGTGGGTAGAGTTGAGGAACCACAAAGGCAAAAAAACTATAATGGGAGTTATGTACAGGCCTCCTAACAGTGGTCAGGACCGGGGGCACAAGATGCACCACGAAATAGAAAGTGCATGTCAGAAAGGCAAGGTCACAGTGATCATGGGGGACTTTAACATGCAGGTGGACTGGGTAAATAATACTGCCAGTGGACCCAAGGAAAGGGAATTAATTGAATGTTTACAGGAGGGCTTTTTGGAACAGCTTGTGATGGAGCCCACGAGGGAACAGGCCATTCTGGACTTAGTGTTATGTAATGAGCCAGACTTGATTAACGATCTTAAAGTAAGGGAGCACTTAGGAGGCAGTGATCATAATATGGTCGAATTCAATCTCCAATTTGAAAGAAAGAAGGTAGAATCAGATGTAAAGGTGTTACAGTTAAATAAAGGTAACTACAGGGGCATGAGGGAGGAACTGATGAAAATCGACTGGGAGCAGAGCCTAGTGGGAAAGACAGTAGAACAGGAATGGCAGAAGTTTCTGGGAGTAATTGAGGACACAGTACAGAGGTTCATCCCAAAGAAAAGAAAGGTTATCAGAGGGGGGATTAGGCAGCCATGGCTGACAAAGGAAGTTAGGGAATGCATCAAAGCAAAAGAGAAAGCCTATAATGTGGCAAAGAGTAGTGGGAAGTCAGAAGATTGGGAAGGCTACAAAAACAAACAGAGGATAACAAAGAGAGAAATATGGAAAGAGAGGATCAAATATGAAGGTAGGCTAGCCAGTAACATTAGGAATGATAGTAAAAGTTTCTTTAAATACATTAAAAACAAACGGGAGGCAAAAGTTGACATTGGTCCGCTCCAAAATGACGCTGGTAATCTAGTGATGGGAGACAAGGAAATAGCTGAGGAATTAAATAAGTACTTTGCGTCAGTCTTCACAGTAGAAGACATGAGTAATATCCCAACAATTCCAGAGAGTCAGGGGGCAGAGTTGAATATGGTAGCCATCACAAAGGAGAAAGTGCTAGAGAAACTAAGAGGTCTAAAAATTGATAAATCTCCGGGCCCAGATGGGCTACATCCTAGAGTTCTAAAGGAGATAGCTGAAGAAATAGTGGGGGCGTTAGTTATGATCTTTCAAAAGTCACTGGAGTCAGGGAAAGTCCCAGAGGATTGGAAAATCGCTGTTGTAACCCCCCTGTTCAAGAAGGGAACAAGGAAAAAGATGAAAATTATAGGCCAATTAGCCTAACCTTGGTTGTTGGCAAGATTCTAGAATCCATTGTTAAGGATGAGATTTCTAAATTCTTGGAAGTGCAGGGTCGGATTAGGACAAGTCAGCATGGATTTAGTAAGGGGAGGTCGTGTCTGACAAACCTGTTAGAGTTCTTTGAAGAGATGACAAATAGGTTAGACCAAGGAGAGCCAATGGATGTTATCTGTCTTGACTTCCAAAAGGCCTTTGATAAGGTGCCTCACGGGAGACTGCTGAGTAAAATAAGGGCCCACGGTATTTGAGGCAAGGTACTAACATGGATTGGCAATTGGCTGTCAGGCAGAAGGCAGAGAGTTGGGATAAAAGGTTCTTTTTCGGAATGGCAACCGGTGGCGAGTGGTGTCCCGCAGGGTTCAGTGTTGGGGCCACAGCTGTTCTCTTTATATATTAACGATCTAGATGACTGGACTGGGGGCATTCTGGCTAAGTTTGCCGATGATACAAAGATAGGTGGAGGGGCAGGTAGTATGGAGGAGGTGGGGAGGCTGCAGAAAGATTTAGACAGTTTAGGAGAGTGGTCCAAGAAATGGCTGATGAAATTCAACGTGGGCAAGTGCGAGGTCTTGCACTTTGGAAAAAAGAATAGAGGCATGGACTATTTTCTAAACGGTGACAAAATTCATAATGCTGACGTGCAAAGGGACTTGGTAGTCCTAGTCCAGGATTCTGTAAAGGTAAACTTGCAAGTTGAGTCCGTAATTAAGAAAGCAAATGCAATGTTGTCATTCATCTCAAGAGGCTTGGAATATAAAAGCAGGGATGTACTTCTGAAGCTTTATAAAGCATTAGGTAGGCCCCATTTAGAATACTGTGAGCAATTTTGGGCCCCACACCTCAGGAAGGACATACTGGCACTGGAGCGGGTCCAGTGGAGATTCACACGGATGATCCCAGGAATGGTAGGACTAACATACGATGAACGTCTGAGGATCCTGGGATTATATTCATTGGAGTTTAGGAGGTTGAGGGGAGATCTAATAGAAACTTACACGATACTGAATGGCTTAGATAGGGTGGATGTAGGGAAGTTGTTTCCATTAGCAGGGGAGACTAGGACCTGGGGGCACAGCCTTAGAATAAAAGGGAGTCACTTTAGAACAGATGAGGAGAAATTTCTTCAGCCAGAGAGTGGTGGGTCTGTGGAATTCATTGCCACAGAGGGCGGTGGAGGCCGTGACGTTGGGTGTCTTTAAGACAGAAGTTGATAAATTCTTGATTTCTTGAGGAATTAAGGGCTATGGCGAGAGAGTGGGTAAATGGAGTTGAAATCAGCCATGATTGAATGGTGGAGTGGACTCGATGGGCCGAATGGCCTTACTTCCGCTCCTATGTCTTATGGTCTTTTGGACCTTAGTTGGGCCACATTTGGAATATAATGTTCAATTCTGGTCACCACACTACCAGAAGAATGTGGAGGCTTTTGAAAGGGCACAGAAGACGTTTACCAGGATGTTGCCTGGTATGAAGGGCATTAGCTATGAGGATAAGCTCGGTTTGTTCTCACTGGAATGATGGAGGTTGAGGGGTGACCTGATAGAAGTCTACAAAATTATGAGGGGCATGGGCAGAGTTAGCAGTCAGAAGCTTTTTCCAAGGATGGAAGAGTCAATTACTGGGGGATAGTTTTAAGGTTCAAGGGGCAAAGTTTAGAGGAGATGTAAGTGGGAAGTTTCTTTACATGAGGGTAATGGGTGCCTGGAACACACTGATGGAGGAGATGGTGGATGCAGGTACAATAGTGATAGTCTTGACAAATATATGAATAGGATGGTAACAGAGGGATGCGGACCCCGGAAGTGTAGAAAATTTTAGGTTAGTCTAGCAGCATGGTCAGAGCAGACTTGGAAGGCCGCCTGTTCTTTCTTCTTTGTTCCTTTCTCTGGGTGACTTTTTTTTTAACTTTTGTCTCTTTCACCCAATAAATTCTTTCTGGAGATCCACTGTAAAGTCCGTTCTCTCTCCACAGCCAAATTGAACTACAGGGAAATTCAGTCCAACCACTGGCTGCAGGCATGATCAATTGTTTAAAAACCCTTTCTAAAATCTTGTGTGAGGAACTCTGTTCTTATCCAAGTAAGGCTGCTGGTCATTGTGGTGGAATTGGAAACAAGTGAGAATTTGACAGGCCTGAGGCATATCCTTTGAGTGAAGGCCCAGGTTAATGGCTGGGGGAATGGCTGAGGAGCTGAACAGGTTTTTTGGGTCAGTCTTCACAGTGGAGGACACAAATAACATGCCAGTGACTGATGGAAATAAGGATATGATAGGTGAGGACCTTGAGATGATTGTAATCACTAAGGGCAAGCTAATGGGGCTAAAGGTAGACAAGTCTCCTGGCCCTGATGGGATGCATCCCAGAGTGTTAAAAGAGATGGCTAGGGAAATTGTAAACGCACTAGTGATAATTTATTAAAATTCACTAGACTCTGGGGTGGTCCCAGAGGATTGGAAAATAGCAAACGTGACACCACTGTTTAAAAAAGGAGGTCGGCAGAAAGTGGGTAATTATAGGCCGGTGAGCTTAACTTCGGTTGTCGGGAAAATGCTGGAATCTATCATTAAGGAGGAAATAGCGGGGCACCTGGAGGGAAATTGTCCCATTGGGCAGACGCAGCAAGGGTTCACAAAGGATAGGTCGTGTCTGACTAATTTGGTAGAATTTTTTGAGGACGTTACCAGTGCAGTGGATAACGGGGAGCCAATGGATGTGGTATATCTGGATTTCCAGAAAGCTTTTGACAAGGTGCCACACAAAAGGTT
Source organism: Scyliorhinus torazame (assembly GCF_047496885.1). NCBI lineage: Eukaryota > Metazoa > Chordata > Chondrichthyes > Carcharhiniformes > Scyliorhinidae > Scyliorhinus > Scyliorhinus torazame. The sequence goes on along the minus strand of NC_092717.1, from coordinate 66,901,264 downwards.
GCTGCATAAACTAAAGATGCATGGCATTGAGGGTAAAGTGGTAGCATGGGTAGAGGATTGGTTAACTAACAGAAAGCAGAGAGTGGGGATAAATGGGTGTTTCTCTGGTTGGCAACCTGTAACTAGTGGGGTCCCTCAAGGATCAGTGTTGGGCCCGCAGTTGTTCACAATTTACGTAGACGATTTGGAGTTGGGCACCAAGTGCAATGTGTCAAAGTTTGCAGACGACACTAAGATGAGTGGTAAAGCAAAAAGGGCAGAGGATACCGGAAGTCTGCAGAAGGATTTGGATAGGTTAGGTGAATGGGCTAGGGTCTGGCAGATGGAATTCCATGTTGCCAAGTGTGAGGCTATCCATTTTGGGAGGAATAACAGCAGAATGGATTATTATTTAAACGATAAGATGTTAAAACATGCTGCTGTGCTGTCCTGGGTGTGCTGGTGCACGAGTTGCAAAATGTTGGTGTGCAGGTGCAACAGGTGATTAAGAAGGCTAATCCGGTTTTGTCTTTCATTGCTAGAGGAATGGAGTTCAAGACTAGTGAGGTTATGCTGCAATTGTATAGGGTGTTGGTGAGGCCGCATCTGGAGTATTGTGTTCAGTTTTGGTCTCCTTATCTGAGAAAATAAATATTGGCACTGGAGGGAGTGCAGAGTAGATTCACTAGGTTGAACCCAGAGTTGAGGGGATTAGATTATGACGAGAGGTTGAGTAGACTGGGACTGTACTCATTGGAGTTGAGAAGGATGCGGGGGGATCTTATTGAGACATATAAAATTATGAAGGGAATAGATAGAATAGATGTGGGCAGGTTGTTTCCACTGGTCGGGGAAAGCAGAACTAGGGGGCATAGCCTCAAAATAAGGGGAGGTAGATTTAGGACCGAGTGTAGGAGGAACTTCTTTACCCAAAGGGTTGTGAATCTCTGGAATTCCTTGCCCAGTGAAGCAGTTGAGGCTCCTTCTTTAAACGTTTGTAAGAAAAAGATAGATGCCTTTCTAAAGAATAAAGGGATTCGGGGATATGGTGTACGGGCCGGAGAGTGGAGCTGAGTCCACAAAGATCAGCCATGATCTCATTAAATGGCGGAGCAGGCTCGAGGGGCCAGATGGCCTACTCCTGTTCCTAGTTCTTATGTAATTAAGGTAAGTGACACCCCAGAGGGAATCCTTCAGCCTTGGTGTTCTGACTGAATGTACCGCCAGAAGATCCTCATTAAAGAGGGACGTCCGGTGGCAGCATGCAGGAGGAGGTCACACATTGGGCTGCTACCGCCAGAGTTATAGAACATAGAACAGTACAGCACTGTACAGGCCCTTCAGCCTACGATGTTGTGCCGACCATTTATCCTAATCTAAGATCAACCTAATTGTCATGTGAGAGTACCTTTAAGAAATGGGTGTTTAAGAAATGTACCTTTAAGAAATGGCTGTTTATCAGTGATGTCAGAGTGTGGATAGAGCTGGGCGGTCTGTCAGCTTTTTACTTTCGTTTTAGGCTGTTTGCTGCAGGGTGTGTTTTAGTTTCGTTTTCAGAATTGGATAGCTGCAGTCACAGCCAGAAGGGGTATTAGTCTCTCTCTCTGTAATCTAAAAACTGTAAATCGATCCTTTGGTGATTTAAAACTAATAACTGCTCTCAGTAGTGACTTTCACCTGATGTGCTTCTGTTAAAAGTTCTTTTTTAAGTCTTATGGATGTTAAAAGGACAGCTTAAAGATTACATAGTGTTGTATTCTTTGGGGGTTGTATTTGAATTGATGGGTGCTAAGATGTTCACTATGTTTTAAAAAGGTTAACTTGAGTTCATAGAATAAACATTGTTTTGCTTTAAAAAGTACTTTTACATTTCTGCTGTACCACACCTGCAGAGTGGGCCGTGTGCTCCCCATACCACAATCTATTTAAAGTTGTGGGTCAGGTGAACTCCATGATACACTTTGGGTTCTCTAAACCCTGGCCTGTTTGCTGCAGGGTGTGTTTTAGTTTCAATTTACTTCTGTCCATGTGCCTGTCCAAGAGTCGCTTAAATGTCCCTAATGACTCTGACTCCACCACCTCTACTGGCAGTACATTCCACATACTCTCCACTCTCTGTGTAAAGAACTTACTTCTGACATCTCCCCTATACCTTCATCCAATCACCTTAAGGTTATGTCCCCTCGTGACAGCCATTTCTACCCTGGGGAAAAGTCTCTGGCTATCCACTCTATCCATGCCTGTCATCACCTTGTACTCCTCTATCAAGTCACCTCTCTGCCTTCTTCGCTCCAGTGAGAAAAGCCCTCGCTCCTTCAACCTTTCTTCATAAGACATGCCCTCCAGTCCAAGCAGCATCCTGGGTTTTAGACCCCCATCACCCATTTTGTATGTGGAAAATTGCATGAAAAGTTGTCCCCGTCAAGAGCAGATGGTGGAGGAAAATTGAGAGGAGGAAGGAATTGAGCACAATATAGTCCACCCGGTGGTTCGAGCACATGGGTAGGGAATTTGGGGGAGGTGACTGGACCGGGAGGGGCCGCCTATATAACGGTGGATACACTGAGGGAGGTGATGGCAGTGGAGTATGAACGGCAGTTCAATAATTACTTTTGAGAGGCAAGGGACGGAGATGCTGGAGTCCCCCAAGCATTTTATGGAGGACTTGCTGGCCCCGATAAGATAGACTCTTGGAAGAATGTCGGAGACAGTGCGGGAGCAGGGCGAGGCATTGAAAGAGGTGGAGGAGGCATTGTCGTGGCACAGTGACCAGCTCACGTCATTTGAAGCTGCAATGGCCAAGGTGGAAGATTGGAATAGGGGCCTGAGTGCAAAGCTGGAGGACCTTGAGAACTGGTCGTGAAGGCGGAGCTTGTGGATTGTGGGGCTGCCGGAGAACATGGAGGGCTCGAGGTCAACAGAGTTTAGAGCAGAGATGCTGAGCAAACTAATGGGGGAGGAGAAAAATGTCTTGGTTTTTCGGAGCAGCTTGTGGTAGAGCCCACTGGGGAACAAGCAATTCTGGATTTAGTGATGTATAATGAGGCAGACCTGATAAGGTGAAGGAACCATTAGGGGACAGTGACCACAATATGATAGAATGTACCCTGTAGTTTGAGAAGGAGATGCTGGAATCCGATGGAATGGTATTGCAATTGAATAATAATAATAATATTGTCACAAGTAGGCTTCAATTAAGTTACTGTGAAAAGCCCCTAGTCGCCACATTCCGGCGCCTGTTCGGGGAGACTGGTACGGAAATTGAACCTGTGCTGCTACTTTGTCCTGAATTACAAACCAGCTGTTAAGCCCACTGTGCTAAACCAGCCCCTAAATAAAGGTAACTGCAAAGACATGAAGGAGGAGCTGGCCAGAGTTGATTGGAGGGGGTGCCTGCCCAACAGGGAAGAGAGTGGAGCAGCAATGGGTTTTTTGGGCATTATTTGGGCGACACAACAAAAATTTATCCCAAGGAGGAAGAAAAATGCTTCCTTGGCTGACTAGTGAAGTCAAGTACAGTGTAAAAGGAAAAGAAAAAGCAGCCAAGGTGGCAAGGTTTAGTGGGAAGTTAGAAGATTGAGAAGCTGAGCAGAGGACAATGAAAAAAGCAATAAGGGGGGGAGAAGATGAATTATGAGTGCAAGTTAGCTGGTAATATAGCGGGAGATTTTTTTCAATCTACAAAAGGTAAGAGAGAGGCAAGAATAGACATTTGACCACTGGAAACAAAAAAATGGCTGGGGACCTGAGTAGTTACTTGGCATCAGTCTTCATGGTGGAAGACACCAGTGGGATACCAGAACTTCAGTAGAATCAGGGGGCAGAGGTGAGGTTAGTGACCATCACCATGGAGAACATTCTGGGAAAACTGAAAGCGGAAGGTGGATAAATCAGATGGACCACACCCCAGGGTTCTAAAAGAGATAGTGGAGGCGTTGGTGGTGAGCTTTCAGGAGTCAAGGGCTGGCTGGCTTGTGGGGTGGGGTGAAGGAGGAGCTGATTGACAGGTGAATGTATTCCTCCCTGAACGTTTCGCTATTCAGCACTCGCTGTAGTGACTGGTTTCCTTGGCGATGGCTGTTGCTGGAAGATGGAGGGCTCTCATGCCCCACCCCCCCCGCACACTATACAGAGCCTGAGTGTGATCCTTTGCGCGTTCTCTCATCCCTTTATTGAGATAAAAAAAGTCACGTTGAAGGTCCACTACACAATCACACGTGTAAACTATACATCATCGAACGCCTATACGGCATTGAAAATTGTATGGTGTGATGTGATGCAATTTTAAAATGTTTCGTAGTTGTTCGGTTCTATTGGAATCAGGGATCAGGAATCCATCCTTAATCATGTAAAAATACAGAAGTGGGTAATTTAAACACTGCTGCATTGTTCTCTGTGCAGAATTATAAACTTTTTCATTATTAGATTTACTGAATGTTTGAAACTTAATTTGAAAGCACCCACTCATGATGATGTGCATCTATGTAACAGTGTTAGATTTACATTTTCCATTTGTGTTTTAGATTAGTGAAATAAAGGTGTAAAGTTGTACTTCAGATTGGTGGACATTTTTTCATGGAAATGAAAATACCGATTTTATTGCCAAAATACTGATTTTTAGTATCTGGAATACTGATTTATGTTAGAAAAGGCTGGCATCTCTGAGGCAGGGTCAGTGGTTTAAAAACCCTTTTTAAAATCTTGTGTGGAGAAATCTGCTCTTATTTCAGTAAGGCTGTTGGTCATTCTGGTGGAGTTGGAAACGAGCAAGAATTAAACAGGCGCCTGTTCGGATCCTCCAGTGTGAAGGCCCAGGTTAATAAAAGTTACAGTGACTCCCCAGAAGGAATCCTACAGCCTGGAAGTTCTCATTAAATGCTCTTGCCAAAAGATCCTCATTCGTATTCGAACCAGTGGTTACAATCACTCCACGTCCTGGGAGGACAGCCTGCTGTAACAACCTCCAATATCGGAAACAAGGACACTCATTTATCTCTTTTCATATTAACCCCCTTGTTATTTTTACCCCTCCCCCTCACTCTGTATGTGTCTGTCTTGTGTGAGTTTGTGTAGAGAGTAGCAGGACATTATTCTATTATAATTGCTGCATATTTCAACTTTATTCCTATTATAAATAAAAAGTTATTATGTTCATCTTTCAAACTTGGTGGTTATAACTTATTGAGCAGTCAAGGGACCAATGATTCTGTAAACTTACACAAATTATTGGTTCATTCACTTGTGTTGGGACTCCGGGATCTTTCGGGCTGGAATCGACCGTGCACGAGTGCAGGATGTTGTAACACTTGGACTGGTAAATTTTAGCTATGAGGCGAAATGAGAGAGGTGAGGTTTCTTTTGCTGGGAAGCGAGGAGATGAAGGGAAACCTAACTGAAGTGTATAAAATTTTGAGGGGGTGAGATCGAATGGATAAGAAGGCCCTATTGTCATAGTCATAGAATTTACAGTGCAGAAGGAGGCCATTCGGCCCATCGAGTCTGCACCGGCTCTTGGAAAGAGCACCCTACCCGAGGTCAACACCTCCACCCTATCCCATAACCCTGTTCCCCCACGCAACACTAAGGGCAATTTATCATGGCCAATCCATCTAACCTGCACATCTTTGGACTGTGGGGGGAAACTGGAGCACCCGGAGGAAACCCACACACACATACACGGAGAGGATGTGCAGACTTCGCACAGACAGTGACCCAAGTCGGAATCGAACCTCGGACCCTGGAGCTGTGAAGCAATTGTGTTATCCACAATGCTACCGTGCTGCCCATGCTGGTTATTGGGTTACGGGGATAGGGTGGAAGTGAGGGCTAAAGTGGGTCGGTGCAGACTCGATGGGCCGAATGGCGTCCTCCTGCACTGTATGTTCTATGTTCTTTTGCTCTTGGTTGGGAGCTCAATAATCATGGTCACACATTTAGGCAAAGAGGTAGGAGGTTTAGAGAGGATTCAAGAGAAAATGTTTCACCCAGGGAGTGTTGGAGATCTGGAACTTATTGCCCGAAAGGGTGCAAAGGGAGACATCTTTATTACATTTAATAAGTACTTGAATATGCCTTTGAAGTGTCATTATCTGCATGGTCAAATGCTAAGAATTGTAAAGTGAGATTAGGCTGGAAGGCTACTTGTTGGTCGGCATGGACATGATCAATCAAATAAACTCTCAGTGGTGTCAGTTTTTATGATTCTATGTGATTCTCTATTTGTGCCTGAAAAAAACGATGAGACCAATGTCGTGTTGAAGCTGCTTTTTTCAAAATTAATATCTCCGAAATGCAGGCAACTGTGTTCAGGAAAATGCGATCCAAATGCACAAAGTCATCAATGAAATAGTGTAGATTTATTTGTTCTTAAGGGCAGCACGGTAGCATTGTGGATAGCACAATTGCTTCACAGCTCCTGGGTCCCAGGTTCGATTCCGGCTTGGGTCACTGTCTGTGCGGAGTCTGCACGTCCTCCCCGTGTCTGCGTGGGTTTCCTCCGGGTGCTCCGGTTTCCTCCCACAGTCCAAAGATGTGCGGGTTAGGTGAATTGGCCAATGATAAATTGCCCTTAATGTCCAAATTGCCCTTGGTGTTGGGTGGAGGTGTTGAGTTTGGGTAGGGTGCTCTTTCCAAGAGCCGGTGCAGACTCAAAGGGCCGAATGGCCTCCTTCTGCACTGTAAATTCAATGATAATCTATGATTAATCTAGGACAAAGGTTCGGCACAACATCGTGGGTTCTGTGCTGTATTTTCTATGTTCTATGAAAGCACACCTTTTGGAGAAGGAAAAGAGGAATTTGAGAAGTGCAAAAGAGCCTTCCTGTTGATTTCCTTATTTCCCATTTATTTTTACTTTGTCGTTATCAGTTTCGATCCATGAATATTTAATGGACAAATCCCTTTAAGTCAAGTAGAGGAAGTGAGGAACTCAAAAGTTTCAAAATAGTATTCTGTGCTTCCAAGATTTAGATTTTTAAAGAGAATAACGAAGAAGAACTGAGAGATCGGAGGGATTTGTTTGATTGGTTGCCTGGTGGCCAATGGATATTCAGTGACATCAAACAGTGACTGGGTGGGATGCTGATGTTGGATTTTTATCACCCCTTTGTGCTTGTCTTGTGAGTGTAAAGGGTGGGGTGAGTTAAAGAGGAGGGGAAGGTAGGAATCTGTCAATAGTTAACCAGTTGTATTTGCTGCATGTTTAATTATAGTTATTGTTATTAATAAAAAAAATGTGTGTTTAAATTTGGGGTGGCATGGTCGTGCAGTGGTTAGCACTGCTGTCTCATGAAATTGCCCCTTAATTAGAAAAAACGTTACAAATTGTGTTTTAATTTGCAAACATGGTGATTGTCATTATTGGACAGCCAAAGACTAAATACTTTGGATGTTTTCTAAGAGTTAACTATTAATTTCAATTGTGTTGCAACTCAGGGTCAAGTGGGGCTGGAATTGCCCGTGCACTAGTCCAGGGTGTCATAACAGAAGGGAAAAGAGGTAATTTGGAGGGGAAACAATTGGGGTAGATTGCAGCGCTCTGGAGGCACTTGGGAGGGGACTGACTGGGAGTCAAAGTATCTTTGATGCTGCAGTGGAGCTGGGAGTGATCCTTGCAGATCCACATTCCGCTAGGTTTGTGATGGTCGAGGTGTGTTTTTCTGACTGGAAGCCTGTGTCCAGTGGGGTCTCGCAGGGATTAGCAGGGCCCTTGCTGTTTGTGGTTTATATAAATGATTTAGACATGAATGTAGGAGGGTTGATCATTAAGTTTGCAGATGAGGGGAGACTAGAAAAGCAATAGTGATAGGAGACTCAATGGTTAGGGGAATGGATAGGAGGTTCTGTGGTCACGAACGAGACCCCGGAAGGTATGTTGCCTCCCGGATGTCTCTGATCGAGTCTACAGATTCTTAAGGGGGAGGGGGAACAACCAGAAGTCGTGATGCACATAGGCACCAGCGACATAGCTAAGAAAAGGGAAGAGGTTTTAAAAAGTGATTTTAGGGAGTTAGGTTGGAAGCTAAAGAGCAGGACAAGCAGAGTAGTAATCTCAGGATTGCTACCGGTGCCACGTGCAATTGAGGCAAGGAACAGAGATTGGATTGGATTGGATTGGATTTGTTTATTGTCACGTGTACCGAGGTACAGTGAAAAGTATTTTTCTGCGAGCAGCTCAACAGATCATTAAGTACATGAGAAGAAAAGGGAGGGGTTGAAGTTTCAGTCAGTGATTACTTTGGGAATAGCGATCACAATTCCGTAAGTTTTAGAATACTCATGGACAAACACGAGAGTGGTCCTAAAGGAAGAGTGCTAAATTGGGGAAAGGCCAAGTATAACAAAATTCGGCAGGACAAAGAACAAAGAAAATTACAGCACAGGAACAGGCTCTTCGGCCCTCCAAGCCCGTGCCGACCATGCTGCCCGACTAAACTACAATCTTCTACACTTCCTGGGTCCGTATCCTTCTATTCCCATCCTATTCATGTATTTGTCAAGATGCCCCTTAAATGTCACTACCGTCCCTGCTTCCACCACCTCCTCCGGTAGCGAGTTCCAGGCACCCACTACCCTCTGCGTAAAAAACTTGCCTCGTACATCTACTCTAAACCTTGCCCCTCTCACCTTAAACCTATGCCCCCTAGTAATTGACCCCTCTACCCCGGGGAAAAGCCTGACTATCCACTCTGTCTATGCCCCTCATAGTTTTGTAGACCTCTTATCAGGTCGCTCCTCAACCTCCGTCGTTCCAGTGAGAACAAACCGAGTTTATTCAACCGCTCCTCATAGCTAATGCGCTCCATACAAGGCAACATTCTGGTAAATCTCTTCTGCACCCTCTCTAAAGCCTCCACATCCTTCTGGTAGTCTGGCGACCAGAATTGAACACTATACTCCAAGTGTGGCCTAACTAAGGTTCTATACAGCTGCAACATGACTTGCCAATTCTTGTACTCAATGCCCCGGCCAATGAAGGCAAGCATGCCGTATGCCTTCTTGACTACCTTCTCCACCTGTGTTGCCCCTTTCAGTGACCTGTGGACCTGTACACCTAGATCTCGCTGACTTTCAACACTCTTGAGCGTTCTACCATTCACTGTATATTCCCTACCTGCATTAGACCTTCCAAAATGCATTACCTCACATTTGTCCGGATTAAACTCCATCTGCCATCTCTCCGCCCAAGTCTCCAAACAATCTAAATCCTGCTGTATCCTCTGACAGTCCTCATCGCTATCCGCAATTCCACCAACCTTTGTGTCGCCTGCAAACTTACTAATCAAACCAGTTACATTTTCCTCCAAATCATTTATATATACTACAAACAGCAAAGGTCCCAGCACTGATCCCTGTGGAACACCACTAGTCACAGTCCTCCAATTAGAAAAGCATCCTTCCATTGCTACTCTCTGCCTTCTATGACCTAGCCAGTTCTGTATCCACCTTGCCAGCTCACCCCTGATCCCGTGTGACTTCACCTTTTGTACCAGTCTACCATGAGGGACCTTGTCAAAGGCCTTACTGAAGTCCATCTCGACAACATCCACTGCCCTGCCTGCATTAATCATCTTTGTGACCTCCTCGAAAAACTCTATCAAGTTAGTGAGACACAACCTCCCCTTCGCAAAACCATGCTGCCTCTCACTAATACGTCCATTTGCTTCCAAATGGGAGTAGATCCTATCTCGAAGAATTCTCTCCAGTAATTTCCCTACCACTGACGTAAGGCTCACCGGCCTGTAGTTCCCTGGATTATCCTTGCTACCCTTCTTAAACAGAGGAACAACATTGGCTATTCTCCAGTCCTCCGGGACTACACCTGAAGACAGTGAGGATCCAAAGATTGCTGTCAAGGCCGCAGCAATTTCCTCTCTAGCCTCCTTCAGTATTCTGGGGTAGATCCCATCAGGCCCTGGCGACTTATCTACCTTAATATTTTTCAAGACGCCTAACACCTCGTCTTTCTGGATCTCAATGTGACCCAGGCTAGCTACACACCCTTCTCCATACTCAACATCTACCAATTCCTCCTCTTTGGTGAATACTGATGCAAAGTATTCATTTAGTACCTCGCCCATTTCCTCTGGCTCCACACACACATTCCCTTCCTATCCTTCAATGGGCCAACCCTTTCCCTGGCTACCCTCTTGCTTTTTATGTACATATAAAAAGCCTTGGGATTTTCCCTAACCCTATTCGCCAATGACTTTTCATGACCCCTTCTAGTCCTCCTGACTCCTTGCTTAAGTTCCTTCCTATTTTCCTTATATTCCACACAGGCTTCGTCTGTTCCCAGCCTTTTAGCCCTGACAAATGCCTCCTTTTTCTTTTTGACGAGTCCTACAATATCTCTCGTTATCCAAGGTTCCCGAAAATTGCCGTATTTATCCTTCTTCCTCACAGGAACATGCTGGTCCTGAATTCCTTTCATCTGACACTTGAAAGCCTCCCACATGTCAGGTGTTGATTTACCCTCAAACATCCGCCCCCAATCTAGGTTCTTCAGTTCCCGCCTAATATTGTTATAATTAGCCTTCCCCCAATTTAGCACATTCATCCTCTTATCCTTGTCCACCAGCACTTTAAAACTTACTGAATTGTGGTCACTGTTCCCGAAATGCTCCCCGACTGAAACATCTACCACCTGGCCAGGCTTATTCCCCAATACCAGGTCCAGTACAGCCCCTTTCCTTGTTGGACTGTCTACATATTGTTTTAGGAAGCCCTCCTGGATGCTCCTTTCAAACTCTGCCCCGTCTAAGCCCCTGGCACGAAGTGAGTCCCAGTCAATATTGGGGAAGTTGAAGTCTCCCATCACCACAACCCTGTTGTTTTTACTCTTTTCCAAAACCTGTCTACCCATCTGCTCCTCCCGCTGGCTGTTGGGAGGCCTGTAGTAAACCCCCAACATTGTGACTGCACCCTTCTTATTCCTGATCTCTACCCATATAGCCTCACTGCCCTCTGAGGTATCCTCCCGCAGTCCAGCTATGATATTCTCCCTAACCAGTAGCGCAACTCCGCCACCCCTTTTACAGCCCCCTCTATCCTGCCTGAAACATATAAATCCTGGAACGTTTAGCTGACAGTCCTGCCCTTCCCTCAACCAGGTCTCTGTAATGGGATGCATTGCGGATGCTCCAAAGACAGTCCATCCGCAGCTCCAGAGCCGCCATGCGGTCTAACTGCAGCTGGACACACTTCCCGCACATGAAGGAGTCGGGGCATCGGCCACGTCCCTGAACTCCCACATTGAGCACGAGGAGCATAACACGGGTCTGGGATCTCCTGACACTTTTACACTTTACTTTAACTGATTACAAATATAATATCAATTAATGAATAAGTGAATGGAATAAAGATTTTACTTACCAATCACAATACTTACCAACACACATCGAGTTTAGTTTCTCCCAGCTACTGCTAATTGGAGCACTTTCCTTACCAGCCAATCAGGTTGCTGCTTTGCTGTGATGTCATTCTTCAAGTAAGTTTTTAAAGAGGTAAACTTACCTTCCTGACAGACTCCTGGCCACTGCCCCCGACAGAAATCTGAAGGCCGCTTCTCTGGCAGCTGTTTCCCCGCCGCGTTTCTCGGGCTCTTTTATCCTGTGTCCCCGCCGCTCTTTCACTGTGTTCCCGCCGCTCTTCTCGCGCTCTTTCACCCTGTGTCCCCGCCGCTCTCCTTGCGCTCTTTCACTGTGCCCCCGCCGCTCTTCTCGCGCTCTTTCACCCTGTGTCCCCGCCGCTCTCCTCGTGCTCTCTCACTGTGTCCCCGCCGCTCTCCTCGCGCTCTTTCACTGTGTCCCCGCGTTCTTCTTGTGCTCTTTCACTGTGTCCCCGCATTCTCCTTGTGCTCTTTCACTGTGTCCCCGCCGCTCTCCTCGCTCTCTTTCATTGTGCCCCTGCCTCTCTCCTGGCTCTCTTTTATCCTGTGTCCCCGCCGCTCTCCTCGCGCTCTTTCACTATGTCCCCGCCGCTCTCTTTCACTGAGAGGGATAGGAACAGACAGTATGGGAAGGTATTTAATTGGAGGAGGGGAAATTATACTGCTATTAGACAGGAGCTGAGGAGCACAAAGTGGGAACAGTTGGTCTTGGAAGTGCACAACAGTAATGTGGAGGTTGTTTAAGGAGCACTTGTTGAGTGTGCTGGATAGTTTCGTCCCACTGAGACGAAGGAATGGTAAGGTGAAGGAGCCTTGGATGACGAGAAGTAGAGCTTCTAGTCAAGAGGAAGGAGGAAGCTTATGTAAGGTTGAGGAAGCAAGGATCTAGCGCGGCTCTAGAGGGTTACAAGGTAGCCAGGAAGGAACTCAAAAATGGACTTGGGAGAGCGAGAAGGAGCCATGAAAAAGCTTGGCGGGAAGGATTTGGGAAAGCCCCAAGGTGTTTTACACTTGAGAAATAAGAGGATGATCAGAGTGAGAGTAGGGCTGTTCAGGGATACTGGAGCGAACTTGTGTCTAGAGTCTGAGGAGATAGGGGAGGCCCTAAATGAATATTTTGCTTCAGTATTCATGAGAGAGAGGGACCTTGTTGCTCATGAGAACAGTGCGAACCAGGTTAATAGACTTGAACAGGTTGATAGTAAGAAGGATGATGTGCTGGAAATTTTGGCAAACATTAGGATAGACAAGTCCCCTGGGTCTGACGGGATATACATAACGGGGGGGGGGGGGGGTTCAGCGATGATATCTCTTAAAACTGAATCGTTAGCATGAGTAGTTTTACATAAGTTGTTTTATTAAGGATGGAGATGAATTATAGGACTGAGTAATCATTATTAACCATTAAATGTGTATTTTTAGGACATAGCAGTAATAAGTACTCAAATGGGATTTAGGATAGCTCACTTGACCAAAAGGACATTACTTCTGACATCTGTTCTGTTTCTCACAAACAGTCAGCAAGCTTAAACTTCACCCAATAGAGTCACACGCAGCGCATGATTGATCATCATCCTCTCAGCTGCTTACAATCCCAGCAGCTTGCTGACTGTTTGTGAGAAACAGAACAACAGATGTCAGAAGTAATGTCCTTTCGGAGAATCGGCGTTCATAACGGAAAGTTCGCGATTCTCCGAACAAACGAAAATGGCGTGGTCGTGAAAGGCGATGCGCGGCCCGGAGAATCGCCTGCGGTGGTCCAATGAGCAATTCTGGATCCGGCGATACTGCGGCCCGGATGGGCCTAAGTCCCAACCCGAGGTCATGCTGGTGCGGTTCTAATGTGGTTTGAAAAATCGTCAGCCAGTCGTGCTGGCTGATGATGTGGCAGCAGGAGGTAGGGGTTGGCGTGGGGGAAAACTAGGGCTGGCGGGAAGGGCACGGCCGTGGCGCGAGGCTCTCCAGGTTTGGGTGGGGTCGTGGAGAGTACAGCTGCGAACGGCCTACCATGGCAGGGCGGTGCCAAAGCCACGGATGCCATTATGGTGGCCATGCTAATGGACACCAACTCTGGCCGCTGGTTGAGCGCAGGTCTCGTGGCCGTGCGGATGGGGGCCAAACCCCAGGGGGTGGCCCCCTCGGCCGCCGGCACCCACCAGCGGGTAGGTCCAGGGCGCACCCACGGCAGCCCCCGTTGAGCGCTGGCAGGAAGGTGAGGCAACAGGAGTCGGGGCACCTGGGACTGTGGGCATGCGTGGCTGGAGCATAAGCTGCCAACGAGGGTGGCCATGTAGTCCATGGCACCTGGTGATTGTGGAGGGGGCCATGCACCATCGTTAAACTTGTCTCCCCCCCCCCCCCCCCCAGCATATAATGTTTGGGCACCAGCCAGCAATGTTGGCCGCTGTGGAGGGGGGCCGGTGCCCTGCATGCAGCCCTGTGGCAGCGTCGGTGCAGGTGGCTCAGAAGCGCCGGAGGCTCCAGCAGAGGGACGGGCTTCAGAGAGCCAGGTGGCAGCCGCACAGGCTGGACGGCCGCCTGCCCGACAGGCGCAGGAGGAGCACCACAACTAGGGCAAGACACAGGATGAGGATTCCGATGAGGAGGAGGGGGATAGGGGGAAGGAAGAGGTGGTGCCAAGGCGACGGAGGCGCCTGATGGGGCCTCGTGTTTACCGGCGCAGCATTTCCTTCGATGGGCATGCAGGAGGAGACTCCGGATGAGCCAGGAAACAGTCACCCATATCTGCCACCTGATGGCACCCCGTGGGACTGGGGGTGGACACCATCTCCCGGTAGCTGTCGAGGTGACGGTGGCCCTCAACTTCTATGTGATGGTGTCGTTCCAGTCTCTGAGTGGGGACTGTCCGGAATCTCCCAGGCATCGGTGCATCCGTGCAGTGACTGATGCCCTGTATGACATCGTGGAGTGCTACATTCAGTTTCCTGTGGACCGCACCCACCAGGATGCCGGGCAGTGGGCCAGGATACCCACAGTACAGGGGGTGCGCGTCGCCTTGCGGCCACCAGCGGAGAACAGGGACATGTTCATGAACAGGAAGGTGTCCTACTCAATGAACGTACAGGTGGCCTGTGACCACCAGATGAAGATCCTGCACGTGAGTTCTCCCAGTGAGCCAGAGAGAAGACAGCCAGAGTGAGACAGCAAAGAGTGAGTTTGGGAATTTGAATCTAGGTGGGAATTGAATTGAATCAGTAAGGCAGCTCCTTTTAAATTTCAGGAGTTTAAATTAATTTAAATTAAGCTAGTATTGTGCAGTGTAGGTTAACAAGGGCTGCCCCACCCACTCACATAACTGGTTGGCAGTTAAGTGTCAGTCACTTTAAGCTACTTTGATCTAAAAGCAGGTGGGGGAGGGTTTAAAAAGAGCCACTTGTAAACTCACTCCCAGTGAGTTCTCCCAGTGAGCCAGAGAGAAGACAGCCAGAGTGAGACAGCAAAGAGTGAGTTTGGGAATTTGAATCTAGGTGGGAATTGAATTGAATTGAATTGAATCAGTAAGGCAGCTCCTTTTAAATTTCAGGAGTTTAAATTAATTTAAATTAAGCTAGTATTGTGCAGTGTAGGTTAACAAGGGCTGCCCCACCCACTCACATAACTGGTTGGCAGTTAAGTGTCAGTCACTTTCATCTACTTTGATCTAAAAGCAGGTGGGGGAGGGGAGTCAATTCAGGACAGTTTAAAAAGAGCCACTTGTAAACTCACTCCCAGTGAGCCAGAGAGAAGACAGCCAGAGTGAGACAGCAAAGAGTGAGTATGGGAATTTGAATCTAGGTGGGAATTCAAAGCTGGGTGGGGAGGAAGTGCTTTTTGTGACTGGTAAGTAGTGTTTCTGTTTTTCTGTTTCTTTTCATTGGTCTATTTATTTATTTTTTTCTTCGTTGTTTATTTATTTATTTAAATTTTTTTGGGGGGAAATTGAAATTGTTGAAGTTAACCGAAGGTTTAAGACATGACAGGAGATCTCAGACCCATGTCATGCTCCTCGTGTGCGACGTGGGAGCTCAGGGACACGTCCACTGTCCATGGCTCCTTCACGTGCAAGAAATGTGTCCAGTTGCAGCTCCTGTTAGACCGCTTGACGGCTCTGGAGCTGCGGATGGACTCACTTTGGAGCATCCGAGATGCTGAGGACGTCGTGGATAGCATGTTTAGCGAGTTGGTCACACCGCAGGTGAAAGGTACTGAGGGAGATAGTTAATGGGTGACCAAAAGACAGAGCAAGAGTAGGAAGGCAGTGCAGGTGTCCTCTGCGGTCATCTCCCTGCAAAACAGATATACCGCTTTGGATACTGTTGAGGGAGATGGCTCACTAGGGGAAGGCAGCAGCAGCCAGGTTCATGGCACCGTGGCTGGCTCTGCTGCGCAGCTGGGCAGGAAGAAGAATGGCAAGGCTATAGTGATAGGGGACTCAATTGTAAGGGGAATAGACAGGCGGTTCTGCAGACGCAATCAAGGATGGTATGTTGCCTCCCTGGTGCAAGGGTCAAGGATGTCTCGGAGCGGCTGCAGGACATTCTGGGGGGGGAGGGTGAACAGCCAGCTGTCGTGGTGCACATAGGCACCAACGATATAGGTAAAAAACGGGACGAGGTCCTGCAAGCTGAATTTAGGGAGCTAGGAGTTAAACTAAAAAGTAGGACCTCAAAGGTAGTAATCTCAGGATTGCTACCAGTGCCATGAGCTAATCAGAGTAGGAATGTCAGGATAGAGAGGATGAATACGTGGCTCGAGAGATGGTGCAAGAGGGAGGGATTCAAATTCCTGGGACATTGGAACCGGTTCTGGGGGAGGTGGGACCAGTACAAACCGGACGGTCTGCACCTGGGCAGGACTGGAACCGATGTCCGAGGGGGGGTGTTTGCCAGAGCTGTTGGGGAGAGTTTAAACTAATGTGGCAGGGGGATGGGAACCGATGCAGGAAGTTGGAAGGTAGTAAAACAGGGACAGAAATAAAAGGCAGTAAGGGGGAAAGTGTAAGGCAGAGAAGCCAGAGTCAAAAATCAAAAAGTGCGACAGTACAAGGTACAGTGACTGAGGGGAGCTCAGTGACTAGGACCAGGAATACTAAAAGAAATAAAACGGGAAGTGAAAACATTAATGGTAAGCGACGCGGCAGGTTGTTCCATGAAGATATGGGTTCGACGACAAGGAAAATTAGGAGAAAGGTTAAGAGGAAATATAACTTAGGAGAGGTTACTGATCGAGGTGCTAAGATTCAGAACAGAGGTAAAAAAGCCAACATAAGTGTACTTTATTTGAATGCTCGTAGCATTCGGAATAAGGTAAATGAGTTGATGGCGCAAATCATCGTGAATGATTATGATTTAGTGGCCATTACTGAAACATGGTTAAAGGATGGTCACGACTGGGAGTTAAATATCCGAGGGTATCAAACTTTTCGGAAGGACAGAGTGGATGGTAAGGGAGGTGGTGTAGCTCTGTTATTTAAGGATGACATCCGGGCAACAGTAAGGGATGACATCGGTGCTATGGAGGATAAGATTGAATCCATTTGGGTGGAAATCAGGAATACTAAGGCGAAAAAGTCACTGATAGGAGTAGTCTATAGGCCACCAAATAGTAACATTATGGTGGGGCAGGCAATAAACAAAGAAATAACAGATGCATGTAGAAATGGTACAGCAGTTATCATGGGGGATTTTAATCTACATGTTGATTGGTTTAACCAGGTCGGTCAAGGCAGCCTTGAGGAGGAGTTTATAGAATGTATCCGCGATAGTTTCCTAGAACAGTATGTAATGGAACCTACGAGGGAACAAGCGGTCCTAGATCTGGTCCTGTGTAATGAGACAGGATTGATTCAGGATCTCATAGTTAGGGATCCTCTCGGAAGGAGCAATCACAATATGGTGGAATTTAAAATACAGATGGAGGGTGAGAAGGTAAAATCAAGCACTAGTGTTTTGTGCTTAAACAAAGGAGATTACAATGGGATGAGAGAAGAACTAGCTAAGGTAGACTGGGAGCAAAGACTTTATAGTGAAACAGTTCAGGAACAGTGGAGAACCTTCCAAGTGATTTTTCACAGTGCTCAGCAAAGGTTTATACCAACAAAAAGGAAGGACGGTAAAAAGAGGGAAAATCGACCGTGGATATCTAAGGAAATAAGGGAGAGTATCAAATTGAAGGAAAAAACATACAAAGTAGCAAAGATCAGTGGGAGACTAGAGGACTGGGAAATCTTTAGGGGGCAACAGAAAGCTACTAAAAAAGCTATAAAGAAGAGTAAGATAGATTATGAGAGTAAACTTGCTCAGAATATAAAAACAGATAGTAAAAGTTTCTACAAATACATAAAACAAAAAAGAGTGGCTAAGGTAAATATTGGTGCTTTAGAGGATGAGAAGGGAGATTTAATAATGGGAGATGAGGAAATGGCTGAGGAACTGAACAGGTTTTTTGGGTCGGTCTTCACAGTGGAAGACACAAATAACATGCCAGTGACTGATGGAAATGAGGCTATGACAGGTGAGGACCTTGAGAGGATTGTTATCACCAAGGAGGTAGTGATGGGAAAGCTAATGGGGCTAAAGAACAAAGAACAAAGAAATGTACAGCACAGGAACAGGCCCTTCGGCCCTCCAAGCCCGTGCCGACCATACTGCCTGACTAAACTACAATCTTCTACACTTCCTGGGTCCGTATCCTTCTATTCCCATCCTATTCATATATTTGTCAAGATGCCCCTTAAATGTCCCTATCGTCCCTGCTTCCACTACCTCCTCCGGTAGTGAGTTCCAGGCACCCACTACCCTCTGCGTAAAAAACTTGCCTCGTACATCTACTCTAAACTTTGCCCCTCTCACCTTAAACCTATGCCCCCTAGTAATTGACCCCTCTACCCTGGGGAAAAGCCTCTGACTATCCACTCTGTCTATGCCCCTCATAATTTTGTATACCTCTATCAGGTCGCCCCTCAACCTCCTTCGTTCCAGTGAGAACAAACCGAGTTTATTCAATCGCTCCTCATAGCTTATGCCCTCCATACCAGGCAACATTCTGGTAAATCTCTTCTGCACCCTCTCTAAAGCCTCCACATCCTTCTGGTAGTGTGGCGACCAGAATTGAACACTATACTCCAAGTGTGGCCTAACTAAGGTTCTATACAGCTGCAACATGACTTGCCAATTCTTATACTCAATGCCCCGGCCAATGAAGGCAAGCATGCCGTATGCCTTCTTGACTACCTTCTCCACCTGTGTTGCCCCTTTCAATGACCTGTGGACCTGTACTCCCAGATCTCTTTGACTTTCAATACCCTTGAGGGTTCTACCATTCACTGTATATTCCCTACCTGCATTAGCCCTTCCAAAATGCATTACCTCGCATTTGTCCGGATTAAACTCCATCTGCCATCTCTCCGCCCAAGTCTCCAGACAATCTAAATCCTGCTGTATCCTCAGACAGTCCTCATCGCTATCCGCAATTCCACCAACCTTTGTGTCGTCTGCAAACTTACTAATCAGACCAGTTACATTTTCCTCCAAATCATTTATATATACTACAAAGAGCAAAGGTCCCAGCACTGATCCCTGTGGAACACCACTGGTCACAGCCCTCCAATGAGAAAAGCATCCCTCCATTGCTACCCTCTGCCTTCTATGGCCTAGCCAGTTCTGTATCCACCTTGCCAGTTCACCCCTGATCCCGTGTGACTTCACCTTTTGTACTAGTCTACCATGAGGGACCTTGTCAAAGGCCTTACTGAAGTCCATATAGACAACATCTACTGCCCTACCTGCATCAATCATCTTAGTGACCTCCTCGAAAAACTCTATCAAGTTAGTGAGACACGACCTTCCCTTCACAAAACCGTGCTGCCTCTCACTAATACGTCCATTTGCTTCCAAATGGGAGTAGATCCTGTCTCGAAGAATTCTCTCCAGTAATTTCCCTGCCACTGAAGTAAGGCTCACCGGCCTGTAGTTCCCGGGATTATCCTTGCTACCCTTCTTAAACAGAGGAACAACATTGGCTATTCTCCAGTCCTCCGGGACATCCCCTGAAGACAGCGAGGATCCAAAGATTTCTGTCAAGGCCTCAGCAATTTCCTCTCCAGCCTCCTTCAGTATTCTGGGGTAGATCCCATCCGGCCCTGGGGACTTATCTACCTTAATATTTTTTAAGACACCCAACACCTCGTCTTTTTGGATCACAATGTGACCCAGGCTATCTACACCCCTTTCTCCAGACTCAACATCTACCAATTCCTTCTCTTTGGTGAATACTGATGCAAAGTATTCATTTAGTACCTCGCCCATTTCCTCTGGCTCCACACATAGATTCCCTTGCCTATCCTTCAGTGGGCCAACCCTTTCCCTGGCTACCCTCTTGCTTTTTATGTACGTGTAAAAAGCCTTGGGATTTTCCTTAACCCTATTTGCCAATGACTTTTCATGACCCCTTCTAGCCCTCCTGCCTCCTTGCTTAAGTTCCTTCCTACTTTACTTATATGCCACACAGGCTTCATCTGTTCCCAGCCTTTTAGCCCTGACAAATGCCTCCTTTTTCTTTTTGACGAGGCCTACAATATCACTCGTCATCCAAGGTTCCCGAAAATTGCCGTATTTATCTTTCTTCCTCACAGGAACATGCCTGTCCTGTATTCCTTTCAACTGACACTTGAAAGCCTCCCACATGTCAGATGTTGATTTGCCCTCAAACATCCGCCCCCAATCTATGTTCTTCAGTTCCCGCCTAATATTGTTATAATTAGCCTTCCCCCAATTTAGCACATTCATCCTAGGACCACTCTTATCCTTGTCCACCAGTACTTTAAAACTTACTGAATTGTGGTCACTGTTACCGAAATGCTCCCCTACTGAAACATCTACCACCTGGCCGGGCTCATTCCCCAATACCAGGTCCAGTACCGCCCCTTCCCTAGTTGGACTGTTTACATATTGTTTTAAGAAGCCCTCCTGGATGCTCCTTACAAACTCCGCCCCGTCTAAGCCCCTGGCAATAAGTGAGTCCCAGTCAATATTGGGGAAGTTGAAGTCTCCCATCACCACAACCCTGTTGTTTTTACTCTTTTCCAAAATCTGTCTACCTATCTGCTCCTCCATCTCCCGCTGGCTGTTGGGAGGCCTGTAGTATACCCCCAACATTGTGACTGCACCCATTGTAGACAACTCTCCTGGACCTGATGGAATGCATCCCAGAGTGCTAAAAGAGATGGCTCGGGAAATTGCAAATGCACTAGTGATAATTTACCAAAATTCACTGGACTCTGGGGTGGTCCCGGTGGATTGGAAATTAGCAAACGTGACACCACTGTTTAAGAAGGAGGTAGGCAGAAAGTGGGTAATTATAGGCCAGTGAGCTTAACTTTGGTAGTAGGGAAGATGCTGGAATCTATCATCAAGGAAGAAATAGCGAGGCATCTGGATGGAAATTGTCCCATTGGACAGACGCAGCGTGGGTTCATAAAGGGCATGTCGTGCCTAACTAATTTAGTGGAATGTTTTGAGGACATTAACAGTGCGGTAGATAACGGGGAGCCAATGGATGTGGTATATCTGGATTTCCAGAAAGCCTTTGACAAGGTGCCACACAAAAGGTTGTTGCATAAGATAAAGATGCATGGCATTAAGGGTAAAGTAGTAGCATGGATAGAGGATTGGGTAATTAATAGAAAGCAAAGAGTGGGGATTAATGGGTGTTTCTCTGGTTGGCAATCAGTAGCTAGTGGTGTCCCTCAGGGATCAGTGTTGGGCCCACAACTGTTCACAATTTACATAGATGATTTGGAGTTGGGGACCAAGGGCAATGTGTCCAAGTTTGCAGACGACACTAAGATAAGTGGTAAAGCAAAAAGTGCAGAGGATACTGGAAGTCTGCAGAGGGATTTGGATAGGCTAAGTGAATGGGCTAGGGTCTGGCAGATGGAATACAATGTTGACAAATGTGAGGTTATCCATTTTGGTAGGAATAACAGCAAAAGGGATTATTATTTAAACGATAAAATATTAAAACATGCTGCTGTGCAGAGAGACCTGGGTGTGCTAGTGCATGAGTCGCAAAAAGTTGGTTTACAGGTGCAACAGGTGATTAAGAAGGCAAATGGAATTTTGTCCTTCATTGCTAGAGGGATGGAGTTTAAGACTAGGGAGCTTCTGCTGCAATTGTATAAGGTGTTTGTGAGGCCACACCTGGAGTATTGTGTTCAGTTTTGGTCTCCTTATTTGAGAAAGGACGTACTGGCACTGGAGGGTGTGCAGAGGAGATTCACCAGGTTAATCCCAGAGCTGAAGGGGTTGGATTACGAGGAGAGGTTGAGTAGACTGGGACTGTGCTCGTTGGAATTTAGAAGGATGAGAGGGGATCTTATAGAAACATATAAGATTATGAAGGGAATAGATAGGACAGATGCGGGCAGGTTGTTTCCACTGGCGGGTGAAAGCAGAACTAGGGGGCATAGCCTCAAAATAAGGGGATGTAGATTTAGGACTGAATTTAGGAGGAACTTCTTCACCCAAAGGGATGTGAATCTCTGGAATTCCTTGCCCAGTGAAGCAGTAGAGGCTCCTTCATTAAATGTTTTAAAGATAAAGATAGATAGTTTTTTGAAGAATAAAGGGATTAAGGGTTATGGTGTTCGGGCCGGAAAGTGGAGCTGAGTCCACAAAAGATCAGCCATGATCTCATTGAATGGTGGAGCAGGCTCGAGGGGCCAGATGGCCTACTCCTGCTCCTAGTTCTTATGTTCTTATGTCTGCGCCCGGTATCCGGGCAGTGTGCATGATTCATTTATCCTTGCGCAATTATTACACTGACATGTTCGTGGGACCCCCCCCCCCCCAGCCGTTGCGGGGCTGGTTGCTAGGCGGCAGGAGTTACCCGATGCGGTTGTGACTGATGACGCCTATACGGATGCCACAGACCGATGCGGAGACCTGCTCCAAGTATGCCCATCGTGCGACCAGGGGTGTGGTCGAGAGATGCTTCAGGTGCCTGGACCGCTCTGGAGGCGCCCTCCAGTACCCGTCGGAGAGGGTTGGCCGCCTCGTTGTGGTCTGCTGCGCCTTCCACAATATGTGCTGGAGGAGAGGGAGGCAGAGGTGCATGCCTCTCCAATGAGGAGGATGGGGAGGCGGGCCAATGGACGGGACATCTGGACTGGACATGGACAGGAGGCTGCACAACGCCACCGGCAGGGCCAGCGGGTACAGGACGCGTTGATCACCGTCCATTTCACCAACTCGTCGGGTGGGATTCGCTGAGTAGGGGCACTGACACCACTGTACTGCACCACCTCAACACCCCCCACCTCCCACAACATCCATGAGATGCACCTCCCCCACCACCTTTAGCTGCCACCGCATGCACCCCACCGCTCCATTACACATCCACCTGTAGCATGACATGGTTGTTTGTGGAAGCGAGTGTGGTCCATGCGATGGAGGATGATGACAACCCGCTCTGCGATGAGCTCCAAATCGTTAGACAATGTCTGACTCGTGATCACAGTTGCACCCTCCACCTCGGTGGTCCCTGTATGCGTGCTGGACACTCCATCACCTGGCCCTGATGAATCGCTGGGGGTGGGCTGGCGTGGACGTCCGGGGGTGGGGCGCTCATTTCACCCACCGGGGCTCAGCGTTCCATCACCCCTCGACCACAGTGGCACTCAGTCCCCTACCCGACCCCGCAAGCATCGGACACAGCACAGAGGCAGCTTGCATTGGTGTAACAGTGAGTTTAATTAGAAAGGTTATAGACACGTGCCCTAGCCTGTATAACTAAGCTGTGCCCTGCACCCGTGCCAACTTACTAGGTGTCTAACTTCCTGGCCTTCCGGGCCCTCCCACTCCGTCTTTGTGGTTCCTCAGATGGTACAGCAGGAGTGGAGGTGGACTGCTGAGACTCCTGCCCTGCGACCTGCGTTCCCGTTGGCGCTCGTTTCTTGGGGCGGCCCTGCCTGGATGGGCCAGGTTGCTCCTCATCGTCCTGGATGGCGTGGTGCCACCCTGTTCTGCCCGCTGCCCACTAGATGCACCAGGGACGGAACGACGGGAGTTCGAGATCCCGGGACCTCACCTGCAGGAGTCACCGCCACGAGCCCTAGCACCTCCTCCTCCCCTCATGGCCTCCGGGCCTCTCCATGGGATGGGGAGGCGAGCGGAGACAAGCCCCGAGGCACCAGTCCTGGAGGCATGCTATGGTATCGACCAGAGTCTGAACGTTAGCAGCGTTGAAGCTCAGGGAATGGGCCATCCTTGTCTGGGACTGCGCCACCTCCCTCTAGGCTGTGTGACGCCATCCAGCACCTGGGCAATGGCAACGATGCTCTCAGCGACAGCCTGCTGAGACTTGGCCACACTGCAGAGCGCCGCTGCAAACTCCAGCTGGCTCTGGCACATGGCTGCCTGTGAGAGGGCAGCCCTGTCCTGGGCCACGGATGCCGCAACCTGACCCACGTCCGACACCATTGCCCCCATTACCTCTGCCGTGGGCGCCACCCGTGCGTTGTCGGCCTGGATGGCAGCCATGACCGGCACCACTCCCTGCTCCTGAATGCGGATGGACTCCTCCACCTGCGTCTGCAGCTGCTGGAAGCCGGCCGTCATCCCGTTGTCTAGTCATTGGGTGTCTGACTGCATCGGGTCTCTGGGTGGCTGTGGTAATTCCAGGAACCCGGGACCCGTCTGGGTGGCAGATGGTTGCTGAGGCCGATCTGCCCTCCGACTATCCGATTCCTCGGCTGCTCCTCCCTCCACCTGCCGTACTAGTACGTTTGTGTGGTGCGAACCAGTGTCCCAGAAGCCTCATCACTAAATTGCCCAACCGAGATAAGAGTCTCTGCAATGGTGGAGGGTGTGGCAGACAGCAGTGACGAAAAGTCCATGTCGTCATTGGAACCAAAGTACGGGGTCTTCTGCGCGACCCTTGGCCTGATGGTCCCTGTGTTGCCCCCATCTGTGTGTTAGTGTCTGGTGTGTCCGTCCTTTGGGTGTCCATCCTCTGTGTGTCAGAGTCCCGGGTGTCCGTGTCCTGAGTCTCTGTCAGTGGCAGGGCTTCTGTGACGGCTGACCTCCCCGCTTGGTCTCTGTCCCTGGGAGCCAGCGGATCAAACATCCGTGTTGGGCGGACCGACGCATGCAGTACAGCTGTTGGGTATATGATGGCATAGGAGCACAGGGCACCTGGCCAATGCGGCTAGCATGGGTGGTTGCAGCCTCTGTGGGTCAGGGAGGAGATTGTGCCGTCCTCCTGGGGTGGTGGTGGTGGGGGGGGGGGGGGGGGTGCTAGGGGCACGTTGCTGGGTACTCACCCAGGCTGCCTTTGTTAGGTCGTGCAGCTTTTTGCGGCACTGTTCGCCGGTCCTTGGTGCATGCCCCACGGTGCTCACAGCCTCGCCCACCTCCCTCCACATACGCCAGATGGTGCTGCGTGTGGTGCTGTGGCCCGGTCCGAGGTACATGACCGCCCTCCTCCCCTCCACCGTGTCCAGGAGCGTGTTGAGGTCGTGCTCCCTAAACCTCGGGGCAGCACGGCGGGTGAAGGCCATCTTGCGAGCATCGGCAGTGTGCGCCACTCGCGCAAGTTAAGCGACACGCGCCACGTCAATGACATGGCCCGCGTATCCGACGTCGGTCTGGGGCCGCTCCCCCTGAGCTTCTTGCCGACTGAGTATTTTGCCGCGATGCTGGCAAAACTATTGGGGGAGGGGAGGACCCCTCCCGATATGAACTGGATCGGGCTCATCGGTCGTGGAGGCCTGTACCAAAGGCGAGTGAGCCGCCAAGGGCAGTGACTCTGTGCTTCCGTCGGTACAGGGTGAAGGAGAAGGTCCTGAGCTGGGCCAAGCAGAAGCGGGTGGTGCAGTGGGCTGGAGCTGGTATACGTGTATACCAGGACTTTACGGTGGAGCTGGCAAGGAGGCCGGGTGAAGAGGGCACTGTACATTAGCAAGGTGCGGTGCGGCATTGTATATCCAGCGCAGCTGAGGGTGACTTACAAGCTCAGGGACTTTTATTTTGGAACGGCGGAAGCAGCGGAGGAGTTTGCGAAAGCAGAAGAACTGTGGCAGAACTGACAAATTGAGGAATGGCCATGTGCCGACATAACCTCATGACTGTATGTTCTTCTTTTTTGTATCACTGCGCGCGGGTGTAGAGATTAAAGGAGCCAAGGTGGTACATATTTGGACAAGGGAAGGGACGGGACTTTCACTCAAAATGAGAGTTCTTTGGGGTGTAGGTGGATATGCGGGGCTTGTGGGCTAAAAGGGGATCTTTGGGCTTTCCTGGGGCCGGGCAAGTGGGAAAGGGACCCGGGCGGGGGCCTCCTCGCTGGCCGGTTTGTGCCGGCCAGTGAACGGGAGTGAGGTGGAGGGAGGGGCTGCGGCCATTGGAGCCTGGCAGAACAGGGTCTGAGTGGTCTAGCCGGGGTGGAAAGTTGAGAGGGGGGGGGGGGGGAGGGGAAGGAACCAAGGGTGGGGGGAGGAGTTTTACAAGAGGCAGTGGACGGGAGGAGCTGGAGACCTGGGGTCGGGGTGGGGGGGTGGGGGCTGTGTAAGATTAAGGGTGACTACGGGTAATCCCTGATTCCCTTTTGTCATTTGTTTATGTAAACATGCGGGTTGAGGTTTGGGGGTTGGTGGGTAGATGGGATCGTTGTTATTATGGGGACTGACATATCTTGCTGATTATTGTTTATTGTTGATGGATGTAAATGTGGGAGAAAATGTGAAAATGGAGAATTAAAAAAATTAAAAAAAAAAAAAAGAAGGGGTGGAGGAGTTGCATTACTGGTCAGAGATGATAGCACAGCTATGATTAAGGAGGGATTGATGAAGGATTCGAGCACTGAGGCAATATGGAAAGAGCTAAGAAATAGGAAGGGTGCAGTCACATTGTTGGGACTTTACTACAGGCCTCCCAAAAGCGAGCGTGAAGTAGAGGTACAAATATGTCGACAGATTATAGAAAAATGTAGGAGCAATAGGGTGGTCGTGATGGGAGATTTTAACTTCCCCAGGTTTGAATGGGACACATGTAGTGTTGGAGGTGTAGATGGAGCAGAATTTGTAAGGAGCATCCAGGAGAGTTTTTTAGAGCAGTATGTAAATAGTCCAACTCGGGAAGGGGTCATACTGGACCTACCTGGTATTGGGGAATGATCCCGGCCAGGTGGTTGAAGTTTCAGTCGGTGATTACTTTGGGAATAGCGATCACAATTCCGTAAGTTTTATAATACTCCTGGGTAAAGACCTGTCGATTTCAGCGGGAGCGGAGCAGGTTAGTCAATTTCAGCGGGAGCAGTGCGCAAGTGATTGCTGGGAGGTAAGTTTCTCCTTTAAAAACACTTGTCTTTGCAGGAGCAGGCCAGTCGATTTCAGCGGGAGCGGAGCAGGTTAGTCAATTTCAGCGGGAGCAGTGCGCAAGTGATTGCTGGGAGGTACGTTTCTCCTTTACAAACACTTGTCTTTGCAGGAGCAGGCCAGTCGATTTCAGCGGGAGCGGAGCAGGTTAGTCAATTTCAGCGGGAGCAGTGCGCAAGTGATTGCTGGGAGGTAAGTTTCTCCTTTAAAAGCACTTGTCTTTGCAGGAGCAGGCCAGTCGATTTCAGCGGGAGCGGAGCAGGTTAGTCAATTTCAGCGGGAGCAGTGCACAAGTGATTGCTGGGAGGTAAGTTTCTCCTTTAAAAACACTTGTCTTTGCAGGAGCTGGCCAGTCGATTTCAGCGGGAGCGGTGCGTTAGTGATTTCTGGGAGACCTTGACAGGAGCAGGCTAGTCAATTTCAGCGGTAAACGCTTACCTGGTCCCGTTTTCGGTCCCTCTTTGCTGTTTTTAAAAAAATTTTAGTGTTTAAGACGGGAACAGGAAGTTCGACCCGCGGACCTCTGGGAAGACCCTCACCAATAAATTCTGGTGGAGAGGAAACCCGAGACACTACACGTGTAGTGTCTCCCACCCGCCCTCCTCCTCTAACCTAATAATAAAACCCATTGGTGTGAGGTAAGTACCATATTTTATTATTATTATTATTTTTTTTTTAAATTTAATTTAGTTCTTTGCCAGATCTTGGTAGAAAGTTAGAGGGATGGCAAGGAAGGGAGTGCAATGTTCCTCCTACAGGATGTTTGAGGTGAGGGATGCTGTTAGTGTCCCTGCTGATTTTACCTGCAGGAAGTGCTGCCATCTCCAGCTCCTCCAAGACCGAGTTAGGGAACTGGAGCTGGAGTTGGAAGAACTTCGGATCATTTGGGAGGCAGAGGGGGTCACAGATAGCAGCTGTGACACCAAAGATTGGAGATAGATGGGTAACTGTAAGAGGGACTGGGAAGAAGCAGTCAGTGCAGGGATCCCCTGCGGTCGTTCCCCTGAGAAACAAGTATACCGCTTTGGATACTTGTGGGGGGGACGACTTACCAGGGGTAAGCCATGGGGTACGGGCCTCTGGCACGGAGTCTGTCCCTGTTGCTCAGAAGGGAAGGGGGAGAGGAGCAGAGCATTAGTAATTGGGGACTCTCTAGTCAGGGGCACAGATAGGAGATTTTGTGGGAGCGTGAGAGACTCACGTTTGGTATGTTGCCTCCCAGGTGCAAGGGTACGTGATGTCTCGGATCGTGTTTTCCGGGTCCTTAGGGGGGAGGGGGAGCAGCCCCAAGTCGTGGTCCACATTGGCACTAACGACATAGGTAGGAAAGGGGACAAGGATGTCAGGCAGGCTTTCAGGGAGCTAGGATGGAAGCTCAGAACTAGAACAAACAGAGTTGTTATCTCTGGGTTGTTGCCCGTGCCACGTGATAGTGAGATGAGGAATAGGGAGAGAGAGCAATTAAACACGTGGCTACAGGGATGGTGCAGGCAGGAGGGATTCAGATTTCTGGATAACTGGGGCTCTTTCTGGGGAAGGTGGGACCTCTACAGACAGGATGGTCTACATCTGAACCTGAGGGGCACAAATATCCTGGGGGGGAGATTTGTTAGTGCTCTTGGGGGGGGGGGGGGGGGTTTAAACTAATGCAGCAGGGGCATGGGAACCTGGATTGTAGATTTAGGGTAAGGGAGAATGAGAGTATAGAGGTCAGGAGCACAGATTTGACGTCGCAGGAGGGGGCCAGTGTTCAGGTAGGTGGTTTGAAGTGTGTCTACTTCAATGCCAGGAGTATACGAAATAAGGTATGGGAACTGGCAGCATGGGTTGGTACTTCGATGTTGTGGCCATTTCGGAGACATGGATAGAGTAGGGACAGAAATGGATGTTGCAGGTTCCGGGATTTAGGTGTTTTAGTAAGCTCAGAGAAGGAGGCAAAAGAGGGGGAGGTGTGGCGCTGCGAGTCAAGAGCAGTATTACGGTGGCGGAGAGGATGCTAGATGGGGACTCATCTTCCGAGGTAGTATGGGCTGAGGTTAGAAACATGAAAGGAGAGGTCACCCTGTTGGGAGTCTTCCAGCGGCCTCCAGATAGTTCTAGGGATGTAGAGGAAAGGATGGCGCGGATGATCCTGGATAAGAGCGAAAGTAACAGGGTAGTTATTATGGGAGACTTTAACTTTCCAAATATTGACTGGAAAAGATATAGTTCGAGTATATTAGATGGGTCGTTTTTTGTACAGTGTGTGCAGGAGGGTTTCACACACATGTTGACAGGCCAACCAGAGGCGAGGCCACGTTGGATTTGGTTTTGGGTAATGAACCAGGCCAGGTGTTGGATTTGGAGGTAGGAGAGCACTTTGGGGACAGTGACCACAATTCGGTGACGTTTACGTTAATGATGGAAAGGAATAAGTATACACCGCAGGGCAAGAGTTATAGCTGGGGGAAGGGCAATTCTGATGCCATTAGACGTGACTTGGGGGGGATAAGGTGGAGAAGTAGGCTGCAAGTGTTGGGCACACTGGATAAGTGGAGCTTGTTCAAGGATCAGCTACTGCGTGTTCTTGATAAGTATGTACCGGTCAGGCAGGGAGGAAGGCGTCGAGCGAGGGAACCGTGGTTTACCAAAGAAGTGGAATCTCTTGTTAAGAGGAAGAAGGAGGCCTATGTGAAGATGAGGTGTGAAGTTTCAGTTGGGGCGATGGATAGTTACAAGGTAGCGAGGAAGGATCTAAAGAGAGAGCCAAGACGAGCAAGGAGGGGACATGAGAAGTATTTGGCAGGTAGGATCAAGGAAAACCCAAAAGCTTTCTATAGGTATGTCAGGAATAAGCGAATGACTAGGGAAAGAGTAGGACCAGTCAAGGACAGGGATGGGAAGTTGTGTGTGGAGTCTGAAGAGATAGGCGAGATACTAAATGAATATTTTTCATCAGTATTCACTCAGGAAAAAGATAATGTTGTGGAGGAGAATGCTGAGACCCAGGCTAATAGAATAGATGGCATTGAGGTACGTAGGGAAGAGGTGTTGGCAATTTTGGACAGGCTGAAAATAGATAAGTCCCCGGGTCCTGATGGGATTTATTCTAGGATTCTCTGGGAGGCCAGGGAAGAGATTGCTGGACCTTTGGCTTTGATTTTTATGTCATCATTGGCTACAGGAATAGTGCCAGAGGACTGGAGGATAGCAAATGTGGTCCCTTTGTTCAAAAAGTGGAGCAGAGACAACCCCGGCAACTATAGACCGGTGAGCCTCGCGTCTGTAGTGGGTAAAGTCTTGGAGGGGATTATAAGAGACAAGATTTATAATCATCTAGATAGGAATAATATGATCAGGGATAGTCAGCATGGCTTTGTGAAGGGTAGGTCATGCCTCACAAACCTTATCGAGTTCTTTGAGAAGGTGACTGAACAGGTAGACATAGAACATAGAACATAGAACAATACAGCGCAGTACAGGCCCTTCGGCCCACGATGTTGCACCGAAACAAAAGCCATCTAACCTACACTATGCCACTATCATCCATATGTTTATCCAATAAACTTTTAAATGCCCTCAATGTTGGCGAGTTCACTACTGTAGCAGGTAAGGCATTCCACGGCCTCACTATTTGCGTAAAGAACCTACCTCTGACCTCTGTCCTATATTACCCTCAGTTTAAAGTTATGTCCCCTCGTGCCAGCCATATCCATCCGCGGGAGAAGGCTCTCACTGTCCACCCTATCCAACCCCCTGATCATTTTGTATGCCTCTATTAATTCACATCTTAACCTTCTTCTCTCCAACGAAAACAACCTCAAGTCCATCAGCCTTTCCTCATAAGATTTTCCCTCCATACCAGGCAACATCCTGGTAAATCTCCTCTGCACCCGCTCCAAAGCCTCCACGTCCTTCCTATAATGCGGTGACCAGAACTGTACGCAATACTCCAAATGCGGCCGTACCAGAGTTCTGTACAGCTGCAACATGACCTCCCGACTCCGGAACTCAATCCCTCTACCAATAAAGGCCAACACTCCATAGGCCTTCTTCACAACCCTATCAACCTGGGTGGCAACTTTCAGGGATCTATGTACATGGACACCTAGATCCCTCTGCTCATCCACACATTCAAGAACTTTACCATTAGCCAAATATTCCGCATTCCTGTTATTCCTTCCAAAGTGAATCACCTCACACTTCTCTACATTAAACTCCATTTGCCACCTCTCAGCCCAGCTCTGCAGCTTATCTATATCCCTCTGTAACCTGCTACATCCTTCCACACTATCGACAACACCACCGACTTCAGTATCGTCTGCAAATTTACTCGCCCACCCTTCTGCGCCTTCCTCTAGGTCATTGATAAAAATGACAAACAGCAACGGACCCAGAACAAGGCGAGGGTAGAGCAGTTGATGTAGTGTATATGGATTTCAGTAAAGCGTTTGATAAGGTTCCCCATGGTAGGCTATTGCAGAAAATACGGAGGCTGGGGATTGAGGGAGATTTAGAGATGTGGATCAGAAATTGGCTCGCTGAAAGAAGACAGAGGGTTGATGGGAAATGTTCAGAATGGAGTTCAGTTACAAGTGGAGTACCACAAGGATCTGTTCTGGGGCCGTTGCTGTTTGTCATTTTTATCAATGACCTAGAGGAAGGCGCAGAAGGGTGGGTGAGTAAATTTGCAGACGATACTAAAGTCGGTGGTGTTGTCGATAATGTGGAAGGATGTAGCAGGTTACAGAGGGATATAGATAAGCTGCAGAGCTGGGCTGAGATGTGGCAAATGGAGTTTAATGTAGAGAAGTGTGTGGTGATTCACTTTGGAAGGAATAACAGGAATGCGGAATATTTGGCTAATGGTAAAGTTCTTGGAAGTGTGGATGAGCAGTGGGATCTAGGTGTCCATGTACATAGATCCCTGAAAGTTGCCACCCAGGTTGATAGGGTTGTGAAAAAGGCCGATGGAGCGTTGGCCTTTATTGGTAGAGGGATTGAGTTCCGGAGTCAGGAGGTCATGTTGCAGCTGTACAGAACTCTGGTACGGCCGCATATGGAGTATTGCGTACAGTTCTGGTCACCGCATTATAGGAAGGACGTGGAGGCTTTGGAGCGGGTGCAGAGGAGATTTACCAGGATGTTGCCTGGTATGGAGGGAAAATCTGATGAGGAAAGGCTGATGGACTTGAGGTTGTTTTCGTTGGAGAGAAGGTGGTTAAGAGGAGACTTAATAGAAGCATACAAAATGATCAGGGGGTTCGATAGGGTGGACAGTGCGAGCCTTCTCCCGCGGATGGAAATGGCTGGCACGAGGGGACATAGCTTTAAACTGAGGGGTAATAGATATAGGACAGAGGTCAGAGGTAGGTTCTTTACGCAAAGAGTAGTGAGGCCGTGGAATGCCCTACCTGCTACAGTCGTGAACTCGCCAACATTGAGGGCATTTAAAAGCTTATTGGATAAACATATGGATGATAATGGCATAGTGTAGGTTAGATGGCTTTTGTTTCGGTGCAACATCGTGGGCCGAAGGGCCTGTACTGCGCTGTATCGTTCTATGTTTACACAGAAGGTGGTGGGTGTGTGGAATGCGCTGCCAGCAGAAATGGTGGAGTCAAAGTCATTAGGGACATTTGGGCCACTCTTGGACAGGCACATGAACAGCAGTAAATTGAAGGGGTGTAGGTTATGTTGATCTTGGATAAGGATAAATGGTCAGCACAACATTGTGGGCTGAAGGGCCTGTACTGTGCTG
This sequence comes from Scyliorhinus torazame, assembly GCF_047496885.1. Classification (NCBI taxonomy): domain Eukaryota; kingdom Metazoa; phylum Chordata; class Chondrichthyes; order Carcharhiniformes; family Scyliorhinidae; genus Scyliorhinus; species Scyliorhinus torazame. The sequence goes on along the minus strand of NC_092717.1, from coordinate 66,868,783 downwards.
TACTGTTCTATATTCTATGATACGAAAATTGGTGGGTTGGTGACTAGTGAGGAGGATAGCCTTCGATTACAGGCATATATAGACAGGCTCGTCAGATGGGCTGATCAGTGGCAAATGAAATTCAATCGGATAAGGACAAACAAAGCAAAGGAATACATGGTAAATGGCAAGACCCTGGGAACCACAGAGGATCAGAAGTTGTACATGTGCACCGGTCCCTTCAGGTAACCGAGCAGGTTGATAAGAGGGCATATGGTATACTTGTCTTTATTAGCTGAGACATAGTGTTTAAGAGCAGGGAGGCTATGTTGCAATTGTATAAAATGTTGATTTGGTCACAGCTAGAACACTGTGCAGTTTTGGAATCCACATTACCGGAGGGATGTGATAGCACAGGAAACTAGAAGCAAGGGAAACAATCTCAAACTAAAGGGACAACCCTTTAAAACCGAGATGAGAAGGCATTTCTTCAGCCAGAGGGTGGTGAATCTGTGGAAGCCAAATCACTGAGTGTCTTTACGACAGAGATAGATAGGGTCTTGATTAATAAGGGGATCAGGGGTTTTCATAGATTTCATAGAATTTACAGTGCAGAAGGAAGCCATTCGGCCCATCGAGTCTGCACCGGCTCTTAGAAAGAGCAACCTACCCAAGGTCCACACCTCCGCCCTATCTCAATAACCCAGCAACCCCACCCAACACTATGGGCAATTTTGGACACTAAGGGCAATTTAGCATGGCCAATCCACCTAACCTGCACATCTTTGGACTGTGGGAGGAAACCGGAGCACCCGGAGGAAACCCGCGCTCACGGGGAGGATGTGCAGACTCCTCACAGACAGTGACCCAAGCCGGAATCGAACCTGGGACCCTGGAGCTGTGAAGCAATTGTGCTATCCACAATGCTACCGTGCTGCCGTTTTGGGAAGAAGGCAGGAGAATGGGGATGAGAAAAATATCAAAAGCCATGATTGAATGGCGGAGCAGCCTTGATGGGTTGAGTTGCCTAATTATGCTCCTATGTCTTATGGTTTTATGGGTGCAGTGGAGATTTACCAGGATGTTGCCTGGGCTGGATACTTTTTAATTATGAAGAGAGTTTGGATAGACTTAGATTGTTTCTTTGGAGCAGAGGAGACTGACGGGGTGGGGGGGGGCATGATTGAGATGCATAACATTGAGGGGCATAGATAGAGTAGACAGGAATAAATCTTTCCCCATGATCGAGGAGTCAATGACCAGGGAGCATAGATTTAAGGTAAGGGGCAGGAGGTTTAGAGGGGATGTGAGGTAAAACTTTTTTACCAAGAGGGTGTGGGAGTTTGGAATTCGCTCCCTGAAAGGGTGATGGAGACAGAGACCCTCATAACATTTAAGATGTATTTAGATGTGCACATGCGATCCATGAGCATACAAGACTAGGGGCCAAGTGCTGGAAAATGGGATTAGAATGACTAGGTGGTTGTTTTTGACTGGCCCAGACGTAATGAACGAAGGCCCTTTTATGTGCTGTATGATTCTGTGACTCTAAAGATAAAGTAAAATTTGTATCTTCATTTTTTAATCTAGCAAAATAAATGTTTTGTTCACATGCTGCCCTATTTTGTTTCATCTGTTTTAGAAATATTGTTACACTGTTAATAAGCTGGACATGCCTCCTGCAATTTGATGACAAATTGATTGATTTATTTGCCCCGTTTACTTTGCCATGCTCTTAGTGCACAGGCTAAAAACTTGCAAATATTAATTGCCTGAATTAATTACTAGTAATGCATTGTTGAAACATCCTGTTCCCTCTTCAAACCAATGTGTGTGTGAAAAGTATGAAGGCATGAAGCAAGTTAGTTGAAATATTGCACCACATGTTTCTCAACTAGTCATATACTGTAACTTTGCTATGAATCTTTGCCCTCTTCCTGTACAAGGAATTACATTTCTTAAAATTGAATTGTTCTAGGTATTTCGCTCTTGAATGACATTATGATGAGAGTTGAAGCTGGAAAGCTGCCAGTTAGATTGAAAACTACCAGAGGGCAATCTAGCAGACAATATTTTGACAATAATGAGCTGTGCACCATCGGTCACTCCAAACCAAAGGTTGTCGATAATGAATTATTTGAATTTGTCCCTGAGTACCCTTTGCAGGCACCAGGAACAATCTTTCTCGAAATCAAGTCAGAGATTGAAACAGAACAAGGAAAGGACAGAGAGCAAGTCGAAACTGATGATGGAACAACAACCTCTGAAGAGAAAGTTAGCACAGTTGATAAAAGAAAACAAAATACAGATACCAATCTCCCTTCTGCACCTGATGAATCAAAACCTCACTTGGACATTAATTCAAAGATTGACACTCCCATCGTACCAAGGTCTACCACTTCAAAAACTGCTCAGCTGGATAGACATAGATCGTTTAAAGTGAGTGATAATATAAGGACTTTATCAGAAAATGTGGGTGAGGAAGGTTTGGAATCCGATTCTTCCAATGAGGAAGATGATACCAGAGAGTTTTGCTACAGTACACCACGTCACAAATATGATTTCAAAAACAGTAAGGGCATCGAAAAGTTTAAGAAGTTTCTAAAGGGAACAGCTGGTGAGAAATACTGGTGGCTGTGGATGGATATTGAAAGATTGAAAGTTATCGAGGATGACAAAAAGAAGCAAAGGTTAGTCAGGTTTATTTTGCAAACTAGGATGTAAGATTTTTGAACATAGGGACAGACATTGTAACTGCTTCCATAAATGAGCACAAAAGGCTGGATTTTGGTTAGGGAGACGGTTAACTCGAATTGGAAAATGTTCCGCTGGATCTGCCCTGATAAAAGGTAGCATGATGTACATAGAACATACAACGCAGAAGGAGGCCCTTCGGCCCATCGAGTCTGCACCAACCCACTTGGTGGGTTGGTGCAGCCCTTACTTCCACCCTATCCCCGTAACCCAATAACCCCTCCTATCCTTTTTGGTCACTGAGGGGAATTTATCATGGCCAATCCACCTAACCTGCACGTCTTTGGACTGTGGGAGGAAACCGGAGCACCCGGAGGAAACCCATGCAAACACGGGGAGAACGTGCAGACTCCGCACAGACAGTGACCCAGCGGGGAATTGAACCTGGGACCCTGGAGCTGTGAAGCCACAGTGCTAGCCACTGTGCTACCGTGCTGCCCCGAATATGCAAACGTTTCAGTCCAGGCAATATAGGACAGAGGGTAGGCGGGTGTGGGATGGAGTTAGGCCTGGTCCTGGAAGCAGAGTGCATGCAGCCTAAAATGGGGGGGAGTGCCAATGTTGACTGGTGAGAAGGCCCACTTGTTTCTTTGGGACTTTGTCTCAATTATCTCAGAAGTTGTTTGGCCCTCGAACCCTCACCCCTCACATCCCTTCGCTCCCCACAGCCACATGGCCCCCCATACCATCGATGATAACCAAATGGTTGCGACCCAATGGGCAAACTGCTCCTGAAAACCAGCTCAGCGCAGTGTAGCATAGCTGAGAAAGCCGGATGACCCAGCTCCCAGAATCTACCCGGCTCATCACGCCTGCCGAGATTCAACGCGATCTCGCGAGATGCAACGATGTAAACCCCTGCCATAGTACATTTGGGCTGGGAGGGGGGTGAGGTTGGAGATCATTTTGAGGGCCTCTGAGATTGGGCTGACATTTAAAAACGGCATCCCGAACTCTCGCTACACTGGGGAGTTCCTTGTCGCACGTTCCCCGCTTAGGCGCCTTTTACAACATGAGTAAATGTCAACCCATTCACTCCACCCAGCTTTCATATTCCTTCATATCCCCATGCAATTGCAACTCGCTTAATATCCACCCTGGGCAGACCACAGAGGACCAGGTGGAGATCAAAGGACTATGTGGAGGTGAAAGAAGAATAAACTTTTGGCAACCCAATACTGAAAAATTGGACAGTGACAGCATCATTAGAACAGCGGAGGTTGAGGGGTGACCTGATAGAGGTGTACAAGATTGAGGGGCGTGGATGGGCAGGCACTCTTTTTTTTTTTTCAGGGTGGAGAGGTCTGTCATTAGGTGCATAGGTTAAAGGTCCGTGGGGCAAAGTTTAGAAGAGGCAGGTTTTTTACACGGAGGGTGGTGAGTGCCTGGAATGCGTTGGTAGGGGAGATTGTGGAAGCAGATACATTAACAGCATTCAAAAGGCATCTTGACAAATACATTGGTAGGATGGGATATGGCGCAAGGAAGTGCTGAGGGTTTTGGCCAAGGTTGGTATCAAGACCAGTACAGGCTTGGAGGGCCGAAGGGCCTGTTCCTGTGCTGTATTGTTGTTTGTTTGAAGTAACTCCCACTTATAAAATCCATTCAAAGCTTTTAGATCTCCATAAATCTTGAATGAGAACAAAAAAAACTTCAATTCACACCATACATCAATTCATTTAATAACATTTTAAAAATGTGAACAAAACTCAGAACTCCATGCCAGGATAATTTTAGCTTTTCAAACTCAGCCAGTCATAATGACACAATAATAGACCTTGGGTAAATGTTAATAAAAATCTCGATTGAAACTGCATGAACCCATGTGAATGATTTTTTTCTAATCTGTCGCAATCAAAGCAGTCCAGCAGATGTTTGTTTTTCTTAACTCTAAGTGGCTGCCACACCCTCTTAGTTAAAAATTTAAAGAGCAGGAGATTTAACAATGTTGCAATCATGAAAGTTACAACTAATCTTATCCACCCTTCAAGAGCATTGGAGGTAGGAGAGCACTTTGGGAACAGTGACCACAATTCGGTGACGTTTACGTTAATGATGGAAAGGGATAAGTATATAAGTATAAGCAAGAGTTATAGCTGGGGGAAGGGCAATTATGATGCCATTAGACGTGACTTGGGGGGGATAAGGTGGAGAAGTAGGCTGCAAGTGTTGGGCACACTGGCTAAGTGGAGCTTGTTCAAGGATCAGCTACTGCGTGTTCTTGATAAGTATGTACCGGTCAGGCAGGGAGGAAGGCGTCGAGCGAGGGAACCGTGGCGTACCAAAGAAGTGGAATCTCTTGTTAAGAGGAAGTAGGAGGCCTATGTGAAGGTGAGGTGTGAAGTTTCAGTTGAGGCGATGGATAGTTACAAGGTAACGAGGAAGGATCTAAAGAGAGAGCTAAGACGAGCAAGGAGGGGACATGAGAAGTATTTGGCAGGAAGGATCAAGGAAAACCCAAAAGCTTTCTATAGGTATGTCAGGAATAAGCGAATGACTAGGGAAAGAGTAAGACCAGTCAAGGACAGGGATGGGAAATTGTGTGTGGAGTCTGAAGAGATAGGCGAGATACTAACTGAATATTTTTCGTCAGTATTCACTCAGGAAAAAGATAATGTTGTGGAGGAGAATGCTGAGCCCCAGGCTAATAGAATAGATGGCATTGAGGTACGTAGGGAAGAGGTGTTGGCAATTCTGGACAGGCTGAAAATAGATAAGTCCCCGGGACCTGATGGGATTTATCCTAGGATTCTCTGGGAGGCCAGGGAAGAGATTGCTGGACCTTTGGCTTTGATTTTTATGTCATCATTGGCTACAGGAATAGTGCCAGAGGACTGGAGGACAGCAAATGTGGTCCCTTTGTTCAAAAAGGGGAGCAGAGACAACCCCGGCAACTATAGACCGGTGAGCCTCACGTCTGTAGTGGGTAAAGTCTTGGCGGGGATTATAAGAGGCAAGATTTATAATCATCGAGATAGGAATAATATGATCAGGGATAGTCAGCATGGCTTTGTGAAGGGTAGGTCATGCCTCACAAACTTTATTGAGTTCTTTGAGAAGGTGACTGAACAGGTAGATGAGGGTAGAGCAGTTGATGTGGTGTATATGGATTTCAGCAAAGCGTTTGATAAGGTTCCCCATGGTAGGCTATTGCAGAAAATACGGAGGCTGGGGATTGAGGGAGATTTAGAGATGTGGATCAGAAATTGGCTAGCTGAAAGAAGACAGAGGGTGGTGGTTGATGGGAAATGTTCAGAATGGAGTACAGTCACAAGTGGAGTACCACAAGGATCTGTTCTGGGGCCGTTGCTGTTTGTCATTTTTATCAATGACCTAGAGGAAGGCGCAGAAGGGTGGGTGAGTAAATTTGCAGACGATACTAAAGTCGGTGGTGTTGTCGATAGTGTGGAAGGATGTAGCAGGTTACAGAGGGATATAGATAAGCTGCAGAGCTGGGCTGAGAGGTGGCAAATGGAGTTTAATGTAGAGAAGTGTGAGGTGATTCACTTTGGAAGGAATAACAGGAATGCGGAATATTTGGCTAATGGTAAAGTTCTTGAAAGTGTGGATGAGCAGAGGGATCTAGGTGTCCATGTACATAGATCCCTGAAAGTTGCCACCCAGGTTGATAGGGTTGTGAAGAAGGCCTATGGAGTGTTGGCCTTTATTGGTAGAGGGATTGAGTTCCGGAGTCGGGAGGTCATGTTGCAGCTGTACAGAACTCTGGTACGGCCGCATTTGGAGTATTGCGTACAGTTCTGAGTTCTGGTCACCGCATTATAGGAAGGACGTGGAGGCTTTGGAGCGGGTGCAGAGGAGATTTACCAGGATGTTGCCTGGTATGGAGGGAAAATCTTATGAGGAAAGGCTGATGGACTTGAGGTTGTTTTCGTTGGAGAGAAGAAGGTTAAGAGGAGACTTAATAGAGGCATACAAAATGATCAGGGGGTTGGATAGGGTGGACAGTGAGAGCCTTCTCCCGTGGATGGTAATGGCTGGCACGAGGGGACATAACTTTAAACTGAGGGGTAATAGATATAGGTCAGAGGTAGGTTCTTTACGCAAAGAGTAGTGAGGCCGTGGAATGCCCTACCTGCTACAGTAGTGAACTCGCCAACATTGAGGGCATTTAAAAGTTTATTGGATAAACATATGGATGATAATGGCATAGTGTAGGTTAGATGGCTTTTGTTTCGGTGCAACATCGTGGGCCGAAGGGCCTGCGCTGCGCTGTATTGTTCTATGTTCTATGTTTATTCCATCAATTTGTGATTTCCACAAATTGTGAGGGGAGGTGGTGGTGTAGTGGTCTTGTCACTGAACTAGTAATCCAGAGACCAGGGTAATGCTCTGGGGTCCCTGGTTCGAATCCCACCATGACTAATGATGAAATTTGAATTCAAATAAAAAATCTGGAATTGAAAGTCTAATGATGACCAATGTCGATTGTCGTTGTTACCCAGTCTGATCTACATGTGACTCCAGACCCACGCAACAATGTGGTTGACTCTTAACTGCCCCGCACTGAAAATTCCTAGCAAGCCTCTCAGCTCAAGGGCAAATACGGATGGGCGACAAATGCTGGCCCATTTAAATTTAAAAAAAAAATAGTGGTGGTTAAAGCCCTTGCAACAGCCAAAATGGGGACTGTTTGAACTGAGCACTCATTAAGTGGCTTGCTGAGTTCAGGCACTAGATTTTTGTGCAGATGGAGGGGACCTCCATCTGTCCTAAATACTTTCCTTGGATTGCCACCTTGCCATGGTGGAGAAGCTGATCCTGAGAGAAATGCCGTCGTGAGTCTTAAGCTCCTGGTAGGGTCACCCACGATGGTAAGGTCGGCATGGAGGAACCTGACAAAGCAAAATCCAAAACAAGTCCGCAACAGCGGATTAAGTAGAAGTTACTCGTACCATAGAATTCTTACAGTGCAGAAGCAAGCCATTCAGCCCATCGGATCTGCACCAGCCCTTGGAAAGGGCACCCTATCTAAGTCCATGCCTCCACCCTATCCTCGTAACTCTGTAACCCCACCTAACCTTTTGGACACCAATAGACAATTTAGCATGGCCAATCCACCTAGCTTCCGCATCTTTGGACTGTTGGAGGAAACCGGAGCACCCAGAGGAAATCCACGGGGAAGGAAGGGGGTGGGGGGGGGCGGTGGTGAAGACTGCATCAGTAGGGAGAACGCATGTTGTCGAGGCTCCCTCACCATTGGAACTAGACCTATCTTCTGTCAAGGACAGTGTGTCTGCTGATGTTTAACCGCATACCCACAACCCAGCACACCCCTCACACAGACAAGCCGTGTGGCGTGTGATGACGGACTGGACCTTGTGATCTGGAAGTCCTTAGCGTTGGTAATGGAGTTTTATTCATTTGTCTTGTTCTTGGAATATGAACAGGAGAGCGTTTCGGCAGCTTTTTTCTCTACTGAGCAGCCCTGTTCAGGATCCACTCCGCTCACCCTGCATGGAGAAAGGGCTAAAAAAAAGATTTGTTCTGTCCCTAACCTGGCATGAAAGCCACATCGAGCAGGCTCATCTACATGTGATCACAAAATCAAAGTTAATCTGAATTGCGGAACCTGGACTGTAGGAACCCTCATGGATAATGAGCAGAACAATCGACCGGAACGGAGAACTGCCATTCTTGCTCATGAACTCCGGCACTACAATGTTTGACGAGTCATGTCAACTCAAAACATTAGCTCTGTCCTGTCTCCATAGCTGCTGTCAGACCTGCTGAGATTGTCCAGAATTTTCTGTTTTTACTTCAACATTGCTGCTCTACAAGAGACCTGAAGAGCAGGCAAAGAACATAAGAACATAAGAACTAGGAGCAGGAGTAGGCCATCTGGCCCCTCGAGCCTGCTCCACCATTCAATGAGATCATGGCTGATCTTTTGTGGACTCAGCTCCACTTTCCGGCCCGAACTCCACAACCCTTCATCCCTTTATTCTTCAAAAAACTATCAATCTTTATCTTAAAAACATTTAATGAAGGAGCCTCAACTGCTTTACTGGGCAAGGAATTCCATAGATTCACATCCCTTTGGGTGAAGAAGTTCCTCCTAAACTCAGTCCTAAATCTACTGTCCCCTAGTTCTGCTTTCACCCACCACTGAAAACAACCTGCCCGCATCTATCCTATCTATTCCCTTCATAATTTTATATGTTTCTATAAGATCCCCCCTTCTAAATTCCAACGAGCACAGTCCCAGTCTACTCAACCTCTCCTAGTAATCCAACCCCCTCAACTCTGGGATTAACCTTGTGAGTCTCCTCTGCACACCTTCCTTCTCAGGTAAGGAGACCAAAACTGAACACAATACTCCAGGTGTGGTCTCACTAACACCTTATGAATTGCGGCATAACCTCCCTAGTCTTAAACTCCATCCCTCTAGCAAATGAAGGACAAAATTCAATTTGCCTTCTTGATCAGCTGTTGCACCTGTGAACCAACTTTTTGCGACTCATGCACTAGCACACCCAGATCTCTGCACAGCAGCATGTTTTAATATTTTATCATTTAAATAATAATCCCTTTTGCTGTTATTCCTACCAAAATGGATAACCTCACATTTGTGAACATTGTATTCCATCTTCCAGACCCTAGCCCATTCACTTAACCGATCCAAATCCCTCTGCAGACTTCTGGTATCCTCTGCACTTTTTGCTTTACCACTCATCTTAGTGTCGTCTGCAAACTTGGACATATTGCCCTTGGTCCCCAACTCCAAATCATCTATGTAAATTGTGAACAATTGTGGGCCCAACACTGACCCCTGAGGGATACCACGAGCTACTGATTGCCAACAAGAGAAACGCCCATTAATCCCCACTCTTTGCTTTCTATTAATTAACCAATCCTCTATCCATGCTACTACTTTACCCTTAATGCCATGCATCTTTATCTTATGCAGCAACCTTTTGTGTGGCACCTAGTCAAAAGCTTTCTGGAAATCCAGATATACCACATCCATTGGCTCTCCATTATCTACCGCACTGATAATGTCCTCAAATAATTCCACTAAATTAGTTAGGCATGACCTGCCCTTTGTGAACCCATGCTGCGTCTGCCCAATGGGATAATTTCCATCCAGATGCCTCGCTATTTCTTCCTTGATGATAGATTTCAGCATCTTCCCTGCTACCAAAGTTAAGCTAAGTGGCCTATAATTACCTGCTTTCTGCCTATCTCCTTTTTTAAACAGTGCTGTCACGTTTGCTAATTTCCAATCCGCCGAGACCACCCCAGAGTCTAGTGAATTTTGGTAAATTATCACTAGTGCATTTGAAATTTCCCGAGCCATCACTATTCGCACTCTGGGACGCATTCCATTGGGGCCAGGAGACCTGTCTACCTACCAACGTCAACTGGGGTCTTACAGTTTGTATGGGCAGCGCATTTAATGACGGAAATGTGTGCGGGCATAAGGAGGGCCAGCAGTAGGTCATTAACTAAACCCTGGTGGGATGTTTCCGTGCCTGCCGAGGTATAGAATCCCCTATTCTTCCAGAGCTGTCCGAAGTCTTGAACTACCCCGAAGGCGTATCGTGAGTCAGTATAAATATTTACCCGGCGATCTGAAGTGCGTACTCTGTTGGGTCTGAATGATCCACTGCCCTTCTTACCATAGGCCCCAGGTCCTTGGCATGGTACTGGTTGTGGACCTGACGTGTAATATGAGGGCCTACAGAAGCTGACTGTGGCCATATATGTGGTGGTATTGTTACAAAATCGGCTGTACCTTCTTTTCCCGTGACTGTGGCTGTAATTTTGACTGGCCATTCGGTCCCAATTAATGGCTGGTATTTGTCCTCCAACTCCCTGTTCTGTCCGGTTCCGTCATAGGCCAGGGTAACGTGGTGCAGTGAATATTCATTGTCTAACGTCCACCACTGGGGTGTGATAGAAATATAGCATTGTTGTCTCATCCTCCATGATTGAACCGTTAACCCTTCGTCTCCGCACTCTAGCTGTAGCTGGAAGATACACAGTAAATCTCGGGCCAACAAGTTACAGTCCAATCCAGTAGTCACCAGAAACTGATGATCTGTAGACTTATTTTCATAAGTGACTGTCACAGGTTCAGAAATAGGATACTCACACACCTGTCCTTGGAACCCTGACAAATGCTGGCTGTGGTCGGATAGTGGTAGTCAAAGTTCTGATTGCACTGAAGACATAGCTGCTCCAGTGTCGATCATAAATGGGTAATGTTGATCTCCTATCTGCAGAGAGATAATAGGTTCCCTGTCCGATTGGAGAGCCCTTATGACTAAATTAGCTCGTCAATCTTGTGTTGGGAAAGGGTTTGCCTGGGAGAAGTCAGTGTACCTCATCTGTCCTCCCCTTGGTGGGTACCCCCTCCTTTGGGTCGGGTAGTCTCCTTCTGCTGCCCGTCTTTTAAAGGGGCATTTCCTGATGCCAGTGATCTGTACGGCCACAATTAAAACATTCATTGTTCCCTCTATATCTGCCCCATCCTCTTTTCCCAGTAGACCAATGGCCCCTCAGAGGGGGTGGAAGTTGTAGAGCTGTTGGTGCCTACGGTGGGCCAGAAAGAGGGGCTGAGGGTCCATTTGGGTGGGTTTGATTTCCTACCCTGTGTTGATCCACCCACCCAAGGTCACAATATTGGGGTTCCAGCTGGTAAGCCACTGTTTCTGCCGCTGGTTGGGGTCTCAGATCATCCTTTTTCATTACATACTCAGTTTTAATCTTTGTAACTGAACCTCCTTCCTGGCCTACACCCTCCTTCCAATAAATTCTGACTGCCCGGGCCATCTGGGAAGGGTTGTTCTCTGTCCAATTCATGTTATTACATTTCACGGCAGTAGCCACGGAAGGTGACAGGCAATGCATTAACATAGCACAATATTGAGGGGAATTCTGACCATTTTGGTACAGCAAGTCGCCTGACTGCCCACGGTAGATTTCATTAAAACGTTCCAGAAATTCCTCTGGCTCCTCAGTCTTTTTAGGTTTGAGGTCTAAGATAGCAGAGATGTTTATGGGCTTTTGAAATATGGCATTCAAGGCATTCGGGATTTGTGCCTGTCTATCATCGTCCAAGGCATGGGCTTGCTGAAGTGCGGCGTGGCTAGCATAATTCAAGTGGTTGAGATGACTGCGGTACTCTGCTGGGGTTAAAACCTGCTGGACTAGGGCCCAGACGTCCCTTGAATCAGCTTGATAAACTGTGATGGTAGTTCTCAGATAGTCCACGAAAGCAGCAGGAGATTTCTTCCTGTCTGGGATTGCAGCCAGAATAGCCATCATCTCACTGGGTCTCCATGGGAAATAAATGTCTATCGTGGGCCGGGCTGCTGCTGTTGCAACATCAGGGTTGGGTATTTTACTGGAGTGGCCGTCGGCATCGCCACTGGGGTAGTAGCGGCTTGGTTGGGTGACCTATATGACTTCCTGTGGTTGGAGAAGATAAATTATGAGTTAAGGAGCTCTGCAGAGGGCTTTGAGAAAAGGTGGGGAATGTTTGTGATTGTGTTTGAGGAGCTATTCGTCGCAAGGGTGAGGAGGGTGAAAAGGGGGAAAAATTTGTACAGTCTCTATAGTTGATTGCTGGAAATATGTTTCCCGGGGTGTTTGTGTTGTAACATTTTTTGATACATGTTTGTAACAAAATACATTTCATGATCATGCATAAGCAACCTCCCTCCCAGCTCTCTTGTCAGTCTGAGGTCACCTGACTCTAAGATTCACTTATGTACTAATTTGACTCCTAGTGGTCAGTCGATTAATTACAAAGCCCATCCCCTTTGAAGGAATATATTAATCCATTATCAACAGTATATTTACATGTGATAACATTAGCCTGCGAGTCTAACTTATTTTTTTTTTACTTTACAATTTTCATAACTGGTATATAGACATACAAGAACAGCAAGCATAGTATGCACAATTAGTCCAAATCTACAAATTGAGCCAATCAGGTTGTCTTCTCACTCTGGTTGATCTTCTCAAAGTTGACCTTGCTGCTCAAAACTTGTAGATTCAATGTCCTCCGTGACATTCTTATACTCAGGAACTGCTGAACTATCTGACACTGCAGCTAATGTTGATTAGACGAAAATTCGTCATCAATCACGTTGTTGTGAAAGTCTTCTCAGCTTTTCAAGAGCGCGCGACGATTTCTTCTTAAAGTCAACCCTTTGTTTGTCTGTACATTGTAGGAACGAGGTACAACTTCTTCAAGTACAATGCCTTTTCTTGATCAATTGCCTGAATCTTCTATTCTCACAATGTAATCACTACTCAGAGGTGGTAAAGTTCTAGACATTCTATCATAGAACTGCTTTTGTTTTGCTTTAATGTTTTGCATTTTCTGCCGTACCACTGCATTCTCCTCTTTCTTTTCCAAGTATGGAAGTGTGGTATGTAACCTTCTATTCATGAGTAGCTCTGCTGCTGATCTACCATGTAGCAATGGTGAAGCTTTGTAATGTGATTTCGCGAGATATGGATCAGATTGGCTGTCTATTGCTTTCTGTAATGATTGTTTTACAATATGTATGCTTTTTCCATTAAAATCTTTGGGATCCATGCCAAGACGAGCATCACCATTTTTTTGTTTCTCATACAGTGGAATTTACCCCATTGGTAGGTTCTTCTGTCTTCTTGATAACTTGTGGTTTTGTATCTGATACGGGTGGTAGGTAGAAATGCGATTGACATGCAGATATATATATTCAGCAAATTCACTACTAATAGTTTGTATCGGTGCTTTAGATAATGCATCTTCTTTAAATTGTATCTTGTTGGTGAATGGTAGTGCACTAAAATCAGTGAGCACATCGCTGAATTTGCTGATAATGTAGAATTTACAGTGCAGAAGGAGGCCTATCGAGTCTTCACGGCTCTTGAAAAGAGCATCCCACTTAAGCCCACACCTCCACCCTATCCCCGTTAACCCCACCTAACCTAAGGGCAGTTTATCATGGCCAATCCACCTAACCTGCACATCTTTGGACTGTGGGAGGAAACCGGAGCACCCAGAGGAAACACACGCAGAGAACGTGCAGACTCCGCACAGACGGTGACCCAAGCCGGGAATCAAACCTGGGACTCTAAAGCTGTGAAGCAACTGTGCTAACCACTGTGCTGCCGTGCTGCCCATAATGTTCTCAGAATCATTGGAATATTGATCCAATCCTTTGTGAATGCTATATACCAACTGCACTAGACCTAATTCTTCACAGAAATGATCACATAACAATGAATCCAAGTCCTCTAATACAATACAGACCGGGATAGAATAAACTGTGTTCTTCACCACCACACTCCGGTCACAAGCACCATAACATTTAATGCTTGAACTCTTATAATTTCTCAGAGATATTTTGTGATTTCTTCTAATCGGCTGAATTTTTTGATTATTTTAAAAATCAGTCATCTGATTAAATTGGCTTTGGCACCAGTGTCTAACTTCAATTCGACCACTGAACCATTCACTTCAAGTGGCAACAGTCATGTGTCCTCATCAACTACATTTATTTTAAATGGAGCCATTTTTTTAAGTACTGGAGAATTTTTTGATGTCTCCAAAAAATTCTTCTTCTCTGTTATTACTCCAACAAACAATGATGTTTCATCACTGACTCTTCCACTGTGCTGACTGATCTGGAATTGAGCTTAGAGTAACAATTCTAAGCAAAGTGATTTTTTCCTTTGCATCTGGAACAAAACTTGCCAAACGCTGGACACTGCCTTAATTTGTGCCATTGACCACATCTTTTGCACAAAAATATTTCATCCTGATCTTTAACCTGTTTGTTGGTGTGCGAGGTGCTGCAGAACTTTCCCACCTTTTACGGATGTTTCCCGCCTTTTTGGAAAAAGGGCGGCAACCAGAGTGCTTTCCTCCAAGTGGACACCTCCATTAATGAGAAACATTTTAGAATGCTGTGCTGCTCGCTCGTGAGCCTGACAAAACTGAACTGTTTATTCCAAAGACAGCTCCGATTCCCTCAGCAACTGTTCGCTCAGCTTATTTTCATTCACACCAAACACAATCTGGTCCCGAATCATGGAAGAATCCGCTACAGAAAAATTACAGGTTTTAGCTTTTTACTTTAAATTAGTGATGACATGATCTATGGACTCTTCTGTCTTCTGTAAATGTGATCTAAACATAAATTTTATTATTTCTGGGGGTGCAATGTGCATCAAATCTTTGAATTACTTTGTTAAAATTTTTACTATCTTCATCGTTTGCAGATTTAAACATATTAAACACAGCAATTGCTTTGGGCTCTGCCACTGTTTGGTTCATCGCTACCTTACGCAAATTTGATTGATCTCCTAAATTTACTGCAGCATGAAACAGATTAAATTGTTGTTTAAACACACACCAGTTGCTGTTCACGTTACCATGAAATCTGAGACTCATCGGATGGCTTCAGTGACTCCATGTGGTTAATTCTTGTAGTCTGCAAAATCTTCACATCTCTGTGGACCTCGTGGCAGGCTGATTTTTTTTCTGAGTGTTTAACCATCCAGCCCTGGTATCTAATGTTCTGGTTGGTAGGCTTGATTTATATCCACTTGTAGCTAAAGCTATAAACTATTTATTAACATTGACTGTGAGTCAACTATATACAAAACAACAGATGAATACTAGTATGATCATGCACAAACAACCTCATACCCAGCTTCCTCGTCAGTCTGAGGTCACCTGATTCTAACATTCACATATATACCAATGAGACTCCTCATGGCCAGTTGGTGAATTACAACAAACCATGATATCACTACAGTTCTGGCAGAGTGATCTGGACTGTAATCTTTAGGCATTTTTAAAAAATGTTTTCCTTCGCGTGAAAAATGCCAGTTCTGGGGCACAAAGCGTCAGATTCGCCCATCATGGGGGTGACCTGAGCACTTCAATCAAGGGAATTGTGTATTTAAATGGTTCCACAGCATTCACTCTTTCAAATCAAGAGGACGGCACGCTAGAAGACCAGCTCTCAGATTCTTTGAGGGTGTCCTCACTCTATTACTGGATGCCGTAGAGGGCAGGTGGCCACAATCTATCTGTGTGTTCTCAGGAGGCCCTCCAACAACACCACCAATCCCGTCTGGGACACAGTGACAGCACCAGTCAGTGTCAGCAGCCTGACCAACAGGATGGAGATAATGGGTGAAATAAAAATAAATAAAGAACAGCTACGATTAAGAACCCAGATTGGCTAGGATGAACCTTGTGTTGCTGAAGGTAAGAAATTATGGAAAGGTTGGTCACAATTTTCCAATCATTGTTAGATACAGGGATGGTTCCAAGAACTTTAATGATTGCATATGTTACACATTTATTCAAAAGATAAATACATTTGGCAATTACCAGTTAGTTTAATAATAATCTTTCTTTGTGTCACAATTAGGCTTACATTAACACTGCCACAAAGTTATTGTGAAAATCCCTTAGTTGTCACACACCGCCGCCTGTTCGGGTACACTGAGGGAGAATTCAGAATGTCCAATTCATTGAACAAGCACTTATTTCGGGACTAGTGGGAAGAAACTGGAGCACCCGGAGGAAACCCAGACACGTGCGTGCAGACTCCACACAGACAGTGACTCGAACCAGGGACCCTGGCGCTAGGATGCAACAGTGCTATAACCACTGTGCTAATATCAGTGGTGAGAAAGATGTGACAGCATTTTTAAAAGCAGTACAAGTCGGTGGCACAGTGGTGCAGTGGTTAGCACTGCTGCCTCACGCTGCTGAGGATCCAGGTTCCATCCCGGCCCTGGGTGTCGGTGTGGAATTTGAACATTCTCCCCGTGTCCGTGTGGGTCTCACCCCCACACCCCAAAGATGTGCAGCATAGGTGGATTGGCCACAATAAATTAACCCTTAATTGGGAAAAGAAATTGAGCACTTTAAAAAATGAAAGAAGTACAGTAAATATTTCTTTAGAATGTATAGGGAATGTGTAACTTTAGGGAATGTGTAACTTTAAGTATTGTTGAAAGGGAAATTTAAGAGATCACCTCAATTGTAAAGGAATCAATTGTAAATTTATTTATGATAAAAAATGCTGGTCCATGTGACCTGGCAATCCGTGACTAGGAAGCAGTACCAACATGAAGGAAGTTAAGATATAAAATGGTCAAAAACAAGAAAACAGGCAAAGAAGAGATCTGGAGGTAGATGGCAATCAGCATACAAATGTAGACACAATGTTATGATCCCAGACCAGACCACTGGCCAGGATACTGGACAGAAACCCCAATGTTTTATTTTAATTGTGTAAGACTGAGGAAAGGATACTTTGCTCCAGGAATGATTTTACGAAGAAATAGGGATATGATATATTAAAATAAACTTTATTACTAACACAGTAATAAAATCTTTATCATCACACCAGAAAATACCTTACAATTACCCTTTAAAGAATACTACTCCATACAGTTAATTGCTACCTTTATACCCATTTAAACAACAAGGATAAAAAACATCTTCCCACATACCACTGGCATTTAGGAATACTTGCTTTACAGAGATGTTTGAGTAAGAGAGATCCCTTGATGCTGCTTAAAGAAAAGATCTGACTCCCATCAGACCCCATGCAGAAACTCTAGCTGTATGTCTTCAGAAATTGTTTCAGTGCGTTTGTTTCAGCTCCCCCCCCGATTCTCAGACTAATCTGCACTGCCTTATAGACTGTTAATCTCTTCTAACTGAACTGCCATGGTAGCAAAACTGCTTGACTTGTGGGCAGAGCTTCAATCAGCTCAGAACTGAACTGTTTTCTCAAAATGCCCCACCCAGTAACAACATAATCTTACCAAGCTGAAATGTAATTAACTCCATGGGAAACTAACACCCCTGAACACTGCATGCATTATCAATTGGTCATCTGAAAAAGGTTTCTGGAAAGCTACACCAAAGACTGTCAGGAACCAAGGGAGAGAACATTCATAGAAGTGTGCCTTTTGATGATAATTGTACCCATGAAATTCTGAGGTGGAAGTTGTTGTCAGACAGGACTCCTGACCCTGTGTGACTAAAGAACAGCAGTTTGTGGAAATGCGCATTGCCACATGCCTTTAGGGACTGATGTGGGTGTTTGTGGATGTGTAAGATCTATCTTTGTTGCAATGATTATTCATAGTGAAAATGATCATTTTATTTGAAGTATCACTTGTCTGTTAATTCATATTTAATTTGCATTAACTCTGAACTGTATTAAAGTAAAAAGTGGAATGTTGATGGACACGATTTAACCACCGTATTGTGCCAGGCGCAGATCTGGGTGCATTGCTTAAACAGAGAGAAAGGCCAAAATTGGTGCTGTCATGTGAGGGTTCCTTTAAGAAAAGTGTGTTTTATCAAATGGCTGCAGTGATGTCATTGTGTGGGTGGAGCTGGGCTGTGTTTCTGTCTTTTACTTTTGTTTTGAGCTGGAAGCTGCTTTGTGGCTGAGTTTTTTTGGTTTCGTTTTCAGTTGGAGAGCTGCATTCAAACCAAGAAGGTGTATTTTGGTCTCTCTGCATGCTAAAGAATGTCTCCAGACCACGTGATAACTTCACAGTAATACCTGTTTCTGTAAGGAATGCAAACCTATTGTTTTGTAGGAAAAAAGGGTGTTTGGCTTATGGATGTTGTGAGGAAAGTTACTAAGGGTTACCTATAGAGTACTGTATCTTTGGGGGCGGGTTACTACGGGTTACCTACAGAGTACTGTATCTTTGGGGGGTGGTATCTGTGTTGGTAGTTGTTAAGATGTTTACTGTGCGTTTAGAAAGTATTAACTGGATTCAGAGAATAAACATTGTTTTGTTTAAAAATACTGAAGATCTTTGTTGCATAACACCTGGAAAGTGGGCCCTTGTACTCCTCATAACCAAAATCTATTAAAAGGTGTTGGTCAGGTGAACTCCATGATATACTTTGGTGTTCTCTAAACTCTAGCCCATAATAAATAATGTGCATCAGTTTGCTATGTAATGGCGAGTTCCGGAACACTTCCAAATATGGCGAGCATATCATCAACCCTCATTTGTATTAGTTTCCATCTCATCAATAATAATAATAATCTTTATTATTGTCAGAAGTGATTGCAATGACGTTACTGTGAAAAACCCCTAGTCACCACACTCCGGCGCCTGTTCGGGTACACTGGGGGAGAATTCAGAACGTCCAAATTAGCGAGATTGAAGTTGAATGTAATGGCCTCCGGGAAATTAACTGGCTCCCCAGCGAGAAATCTGGTGGGCGATCCCTTAGGAGCGTTGGACTTTGTCGGAGGACTGAGACATGGAAATGTTAGGGGCTGCCCCAGAGCTGGGGGGGCAGGAGGGGGGTGGTGGAGGTGAGGGACTTTTGCCTTGGAGGCCTTCATGCCATATTTTTATATTGTGAAGACCAAAACACAGGGACAACTACAGCTGCACCCTGTCTGTCTTACCAAGAACATCCAGGACAGAGCACTGCTCTTGGCTATATGCTGATGGTCACTTTAACTCAGTTTGATTGTGAGCAGCCTCCAGCTTCATAGCTGAAGGCTAATGAGGAATTGGCCTGGTTGCCGAGACCACTTCACAGCTGCTGGTGGCTGCAGATGCCTAGAGGTGACTGTTGCTGTTTCTTTCCTTTTCAGCAGATGGGAAGAAGGACAATTTTTTCTGAGATGCTGGGAACACCGGGCTCCGTGGGACTTCTGAGTCCAGAATGCAATTTGGTTTTATGCAAGTACATGCTGCGGGACCTGATGCATGACAATGATCCAAATGGGCCACCTGATGAAGCAGTTGTAAAAATCCATTTGCAGATTGCTGATGCTTTTGTTGGTTTTGTGAGTGCTGCATGTAACCGGTACATCACTGTGGATTAAATACACTGGAAACCAAGGCTGTTCAACTGTACCTTGAGCGGCGGTAGAATATGTGGTTGCCAGGATTTGGTTCTGGTGAGATTGACCCGTGTGAGTGGGCCTGCACAGCTGCAGCACCTGGCCGGACAGTGGCACTGATATGTGGAACATAACATAACCAGGAGCAGGCCACCTGGCCCTTCGAACCTGCTCCGCCATACAATGAAATCATGGCTGATCTTTTGTGGACTCAGCTCCATTTTCCCACCCGAACACCATCACCCATTATTCCTTTTTTCTTCAAAAAACTATCTTTATCTTGAAAACATTTAATGAAGGAGCCTCCACTGCTTCACTGGGCAGGGAATTCCATCGATTCATAACCCTTTGGGTGAAGAAGTTCCTCCTAAGCTCAGTCCTAAATCTACTTCTCCTTATTTTGAGGCTATGCGCCCTAGTTCTGCTTTCACCCGCCAGTGGAAACAACCTGCCCACATCTATCCTATCTATTCCCTTCATAATTTTATATGTCTCAATAAGATCCCCCCCGCATCCTTCCAAATTCCAACGAGTACAGTCCGAGTCTACTCAACTTCTCGTAATCCAACCCCTTCAACTCTGGGATTAACCTAGTGAATCTCCTCTGCACACCCTCCAGCGCCAGTACGTCCTTTCTCAGGTAAGGAGACCAAAACTGAACCCAATACTCCAGATGTGGCCTCATTAACACCTTATGCAGTTGCAGCATAACCTCCCCAGCTTTAAACTCCATCCCTTTAGCAATGAAGGACAAAACTCCATTCGCCTTTTTTTTAAATTAAATATTTTATTGAAAATTTTTGGTCAACCAACACAGTACATTGTGCATCCTTTACACAATATTATAACAACACAAATAACAATGACCTATTTTATAAACAAAAAATAAATAAATAATAAATAACAAAAATGAAAACTAGCCCTAATTGGCAACTGCCTTGTCACAAGTAACACTCTCCAAAAATATAATTTAACAGTCCAATATATAATTATCTGTAGCAACGACCTATACATACTATACAGTATATATTAACAACCCTGAGAGTCCTGGTTCCTCCTCCCCCCCCGATCCTGGGCTGCTGCTGCTGCCTTCTTTTTCCCATTCCGTCTATCTTTCTGCGAGGTATTCGACGAACAGTTGCCACCGCCTGGTGAACCCTTGAGCCGACCCCCTTAGGACGAACATAATCCGCTCTAGCTTTATAAACCCCGCCATGTCATTTATCCAGGTCTCCACCCCCGGGGGCTTGGCTTCTTTCCACATTAGCAATATCCTGCGCCGGGCTACTAGGGACGCAAATGCCAAAACATCAGCCTCTCTCGCCTCCTGCACTCCCGGCTCTTGTGCAACCCCAAATATAGCCAACCCCCAGCTTGGTTCGACCCGGACTCCTACTACTTTTGAAAGCACCTTTGTCACCCCCATCCAAAACCTCTGTAGTGCCGGGCATGACCAAAACATATGGGTATGATTCGCTGGGCTTCTCGAGCACCTCGCACACCTATCCTCCACCCCAAAAAATTTACTGAGCCGTGCTCCAGTCATATGTGCCCTGTGTAATACCTTAAACTGAATCAGGCTTAGCCTGGCACACGAGGACGACGAGTTTACCCTGCTTAGGGCATCTGCCCACAGCCCCTCCTCGATCTCCTCCCCCAGCTCTTCTTCCCATTTCCCTTTTAGTTCATCTACCATACTCTCCCCTTCGTC
Organism: Scyliorhinus torazame; assembly: GCF_047496885.1. Lineage (NCBI taxonomy): Eukaryota > Metazoa > Chordata > Chondrichthyes > Carcharhiniformes > Scyliorhinidae > Scyliorhinus > Scyliorhinus torazame. Next base: position 66,847,453 of record NC_092717.1, on the reverse strand, counting down.
CCTCATTTCCCTATATATATCTGACACCTTACCATCCCCCACCCATGTCTTTGAGATCACTCTGTCCTGCACCTCTTGTGTCGGGAGCTGCGGGAATTCCCTCACCTGTTGCCTCGCAAAAGCCCTCAGTTACATATACCTGAATGCATTCCCTTGGGGCAACCCATATTTCTCGGTCAGCGCTCCCAGACTCGCGAACTTCCCATCCACAAACAGATCTTTCAGTTGCGTTATTCCTGCTCTTTGCACATTCCATATCCCCCATCCATTCCCCCCGGGGCAAACCTATGGTTGTTTCTTATCAGGGACCCCCCCAAGGCTCCAGTCTTTCCCCTATGCCGTCTCCACTGTCCCCAAATCTTCAGTGTAGCCACCACCACCGGGCTTGTGGTGTAGTTCCTCGGTGAGAACGGCAATGGGGCTGTCACCATAGCCTGTAGGCTAGTCCCCCTACAGGACGCCCTCTCTAATCTCTTCCACGCCGCTCCCTCCTCCTCTCCCATCCACTTACTCACCATTGAAATATTAGCGGCCCAATAATACTCACTGAGGCTCGGTAGTGCCAGCCCCCCCCTATCCCTGCTACGCTGTAAGAATCCCTTCCTCACTCTCGGGGTCTTCCCGGCCCACACAAAACCCATGATGCTCTTTTCAATCCTTTTAAAAAAAAGCCTTCGTGATCACCACCGGGAGGCACTGAAACACAAAAAGGAATCTCGGGAGGACCACCATCTTAACCGCCTGCACCCTCCCTGCCATTGACAGGGATACCATATCCCATCTCTTGAAATCCTCCTCCATCTGTTCCACCAACTGCGTTAAATTTAACCTATGAAATGTGCCCCAATTCTCAGCTATCTGGATCCCCAGGTAACGAAAGTCCCTTGTTACCTTCCTCAACGGTAGGTCCTCTATTTCTCTACTCTGCTCCCCTGGATGCACCACAAACAACTCACTTTTCCCCATGTTCAATTTATACCCTGAAAAATCCCCAAACTCCCCAAGTATCCGCATTATTTCTGGCATCCCCTCCGCTGGGTCCGCCACGTATAGTAGCAAATCGTCCGCATACAAAGATACCCGGTGCTCTTCTCCTCCCCTAAGTACTCCCCTCCACTTCTTGGAACCCCTCAACGCTATCGCCAGGGGCTCAATCGCCAGTGCAAACAATAATGGGGACAGAGGGCATCCCTGCCTTGTCCCTCTATGGAGCCGAAAATATGCAGATCCCTGTCCATTCGTGACCACGCTCGCCATCGGGGCCCTATACAACAGCTGCACCCATCTAACATACCCCGCTCCAAAACCAAATCTCCTCAACACCTCCCACAAATAATCCCACTCCACTCTATCAAATGCTTTCTCGGCATCCATCGCCACTACTATCTCCGTTTCTCCCTCTGGTGGGGCCATCAAAATTACCCCTAACAACCTCCGTATATTCGTGTTCAGCTGTCTCCCCTTCACAAACCCAGTTTGGTCCTCGTGGACCACCCCCGGGACACATTCCTCTATTCTCATTGCCATTACCTTGGCCAGGACCTTGGCATTTACATTTAGGAGGGAAATAGGTCTATAGGACCCGCATTGTAGCGGGTCCTTTTCCTTCTTTAAGAGAAGCGATATCGTTGCTTCAGACATAGTCGGGGGCAGTTGTCCCCTTTCCTTTGCCTCATTAAAGGTCCTCGTCAGTACCGGGGCGAGCAAGTCCACGTATTTTCTATAGAATTCGACTGGGAATCCATCCGGTCCCGGGGCCTTTCCCGCCTGCATGCTCCTAATTCCTTTCACCACTTCTTCTACCTCGATCTGTGCTCCCAGTCCCACCCTTTCCTGCTCTTCCACCTTGGGAAATTCCAGCCGATCCAAGAAGCCCATCATTCTCTCCCTCCCATCCGGGGGTTGAGCTTCATATAATTTTTTATAAAATGTCTTGAACACTCCATTCACTCTCTCCGCTCCCCGCTCCATCTCTCCTTCCTCATCCCTCACTCCCCCTATTTCCCTCGCTGCTCCCCTTTTCCTCAATTGGTGTGCCAGCAACCTGCTCGCCTTCTCCCCATATTCGTACTGTACACCCTGTGCCTTCCTCCATTGTGCCTCTGCAGTGCCTGTAGTCAGCAAGTCAAATTCTACATGTAGCCTTTGCCTTTCCCTGTACAGTCCCTCCTCCGGTGCTTCCGCATATTGTCTGTCCACCCTCAAAAGTTCTTGCAGCAACCGCTCCCGTTCCTTACTCTCCTGCTTCCCTTTATGTGACCTTATTGGTATCAGCTCCCCTCTAACCACCGCCTTCAACGCCTCCCAGACCACTCCCACCTGGACCTCCCCATTATCATTGAGTTCCAAGTACTTTTCAATGCACCCCCTCACCCTTAGACACACCCCCTCATCTGCCATGTCCCATGTCCATTCTCCAGGGTGGGCGCCCTCCTGTTTCCTCCCCTATCTCCAAGTCCACCCAGTGTGGAGCGTGATCCGAAATGGCTATAGCCGTATACTCCGTTCCCCTCACCTTTGGGATCAATGCCCTACCCAGCACAAAAAAGTCTATTCGCGAGTAGACTTTATGGACATAGGAGAAAAACGAGAACTCCTTACTCCTAGGTCTACTAAATCTCCACGGGTCTACACCTCCCATCTGCTCCATAGAATCTTTAAGTACCTTGGCTGCTGCCGGCCTCCTTCCAGTCCTGGACTTCGACCTATCCAGCCCTGGTTCCAACACCGTATTAAAATCTCCCCCCCATTATCAGCTTTCCCATCTCTAGGTCCGGAATGCGTCCTAGCATCCGCCTCATAAAATTGGCATCATCCCAGTTCGGGGCATATACGTTTACCAAAACCACCGTCTCCCCCTGTAGTTTGCCACTCACCATCACGTAGGGCAGCCCCGTTATCCGCCACTATAGTCTTTGCCTCGAACATTACCCGCTTCCCCACTAATATAGCCACCCCCCTGTTTTTCGCATCTAGCCCCGAATGGAACACCTGCCCCACCCATCCTTTGCGTAGCCTAACCTGGTCTATCAGTTTCAGGTGCGTTTCCTGTAACATAACCACATCTGCCTTAAGTTTCTTAAGGTGTGCGCGTACCCGTGCCCTCTTTATCGGCCCGTTCAGCCCTCTCACGTTCCACGTGATCAGCCGAGTTGGGGGGCTTCCTACCCCCCCCCTCCTTGTCGATTAGCCATCACCTTTTTCCAGCTCCTCACCCGGTTCCCACGCAGCTGTATCTCCCCCAGGCGGTGCCCCCCCGCCCATCCTCTCCCATACCAGCTTCCCCCTCTCCCCAGCAGCAGCAACCCAGTAATTCCCCCCTCCCACCCCCCCCCCCCCGCTAGATCCCCCGCTAGCGTAATTACTCCCCCCATGTTGCTCCCAGAAGTCAGCAAACTCTGGCTGACCTCGGTTTCCCCCCGTGACCTCGGCTCGCACCGTGCGACGCCCCCTCCTTCCTGCTTCTCTATTCCCGCCATGATTATCATAGCGCGGGAACCAAGCCCGCGCTTCTCCCTTGGCCCCGCCCCCAATGGCCAACGCCCCATCTCCTCCACCTCCCCTCCTCCCCCATCACCACCTGTGGGAGAGAGAAAAGTTACCACATCACAGGATTAGTACATAAAACCCCTCTTTGCCCCCCACATTCGCCCCACCACTTTGTTCGAACGTTCTTTTTAATAACCCGCTCATTCCAGTTTTTCTTCCACAATAAAAGTCCACGCTTCATCCGCCGTCTCAAAGTAGTGGTGCCTCCCTCGATATGTGACCCACAGTCTTGCCGGTTGCAGCATTCCAAATTTTATCTTCTTTTTATGAAGCACCGCCTTGGCCCGATTAAAGCTCGCCCTCCTTCTCGTCACCTCCGCACTCCAGTCTTGATAAACGCGGATCACCGCGTTCTCCCATTTACTGCTCCGAGTTTTCTTCGCCCATCTAAGGACCATTTCTCTATCCTTAAAACGGAGGAATCTCACCACTATGGCTCTGCGAATTTCTCCTGCTCTCGGTCCTCGCGCCATCACTCGGTATGCTCCCTCCACCTCCAACGGACCCGCCGGGGCCTCCGCTCCCATTAACGAGTGCAGCATCGTGCTCACATATGCCCCGACGTCCGCTCCCTCCACATCTTCAGGAAGACCAAGAATCCTCAGGTTGTTCCTCCTTGCGTTGTTTTCCAGTGCCTCCAACCTTTCCACACATCGTTTCTGATGTGCCTCCTGCGTCTCCGTCTTCACCACCAGGCCCTGTATATCGTCCTCATTCTCGGCTGCCTTTGCCTTCACGACCCGAAGCTCCCGCTCCTGGGTCTTTTGTTCCTCCTTTAGCCCTTCGATCGCCTGTAGTATCGGGGCCAACAGCTCTTTCTTCATTTCCTTTTTGATCTCTTCCACACAGCATTTCAAGAACTCTTGTTGTTCAGGGCCCCATGTTAAACTGCCACCTTCCGACGCCATCTTGGTTTTTGCTTGCCTTCCTTGCCGCTGTTCTAAAGGATCCACTGCAATCTGGCCACTCTCTCCTCCTTTTTCCATCCGTATCCAGGGGGGATTCCCTTCTGGTTTACCGCACAGTGTTTTTAGCCGTCAAAATTGCCGTTGGGGCTCCTATCAAGAGCCCAAAAGTCCGTTTCACAGGGAGCTGCCGAAACGTGCGACTCAGCTGGTCATCGCCGCACCCGGAAGTCTCCATTCGCCTTCTTAATCATCTGTTGCACTTGTAAACCAGCTTTTTTGCGACTCATGCACTAGGACACCCAGGTCCCTCTGCACAGCAGCATGATTTAATATTTTATCATTTGAATAATAATCCCTTTTGCTGTTATTCCTACCAAAATGGATAACCTCACATTTGTCAACATTGTATTCCATCTGCCAGACCCCAGCCCATTCACTCAAACTATCCAAATCCCTCTGCAGACTTCCAGTATCCTCAACACTTTTTGTTCACCACTCATCTTGGTGTCATCTGCAAACTTAGACCACAACTCTAAATCATTTATGTAAATTGTGAACAAATGTGGGCCCAACTCTGATCCCTGAGGGACACCACTAACTACTGATTGCCAGTCAGAGAAACACCCATTAATCCCCACTTTTTGCATTCTATTAATTAACCAAACCTCTATCCATGCTACTACTTTATCGTTAACGTCATGCATCTTTATCTTATGCAACAACCTTTTGTGTGGCACCTTGTCAAAAGCTTTGTGGAAATCCAGATATATCATATCCATTGGCTCTCTGTTGTCTACAGCACTGGTAATGTCCTCAAAAAATTCCACTAAATTAGTTAGGCACGACCTGCCCTTTATTAACCCATGCTGCATCTGTCCAATGGAACAATTTCCATCCAGATGCCTCGCTATTTCTTCCTTGATGACCGATTCCAGCATCTTCCCTGCTACCGAAGTTAAGCTAAGTGGCCTATAATTACTCGCTTTCTGCCAACCTCCTTTTTTTAAACAGTGGTGTCACGATTGCTAATTTCCAATCCACCGGGACCACCCCAGAGTCGAGTGAATTTTGGTAAATTATCACGCGTGCATTTGCAATTTCCCTAACCATCTCTTTTAGCACTCTGGGATGCATTCCATTAGGGCCAGGAGACTTGTCTACCTTTAGCCCCATTAGCTTGCCCATCACTATCTCCTTGGTGATAACAATCCACTGTTCCTCAACATAAAGAATTTGCTCCCAGTCTACTTTAGCCAGCTCTTCTCTCATCATTGCTTTAGTTTAAGCACACAATACTAGTGTTTGATTTTATCTTCTCACCCTCGATCTGTATTTTAAATTCTACCATATTGCAATCACTCCTTCCGAGAGGATCCCTAACTATGAGAGCATTGATCAATCCTGTCTCATTACACAGGACCAGATCTAGGATCGCTTGTTCCCTCGTAGGTTCCATTACATACTGTTCTAGGAAACTATCGAGGATATATTCTAGAAGGCTGCCTTGGCCGAACTGGTTAAACCAATCAACAAAATAACTGCTGTACCATTTCTACATGCATCAGTTATTTCTTTGATTATTGCCTGCCTCACCTGAATGTTACTATTTGCTGCCCTATAGACTACTCCCTTCAGTGACATTTTTGCCTTCCTATTCTTGATTTCCACCCAAATGGATTCAACCTTATCCTCCATAGCACTGATGTCATCCCTCACTACTGCCCGGATGTCACCCTGAAATAAAAGAGCTACACTTCCTCCCTCAGCATCCGCTCTGTCCTTCCAAATAGTTTGAAAACCTTGGTTATTTAACTCCCAGTCGTGACTATCCTTTAACCATATTTCAGTAATGGCCACTAAATCTTAGTCACTTACGATGATGTGCGCCATCAACTCATTTATGGAACAAGTAACACATTGATGGACAGATCATTTCTATGATAAAGCTCAGGACATGGTAACATTCTCGGGCTTATCGGCCATTTCTGTTGCGGACCCTGTGAGGCGTGATACCAATGTGTTTGTTTTTTTGTGAAAATGAGCTGATATAGCATTATATTAGTACCAATATGGAACTGATGTTGTCTGATGGTTAGTATGATATGTGGAATGTTACATCGTTGATTTTTTAATCTTTATTACTGTTGACCATTTAATAAACAAAATATTCTCAAGTGGATTTTCATATGTACACATGCCATGCCTCCGACGATGATTATTGCATCGCATCGCTTTCAAACTTTGAAGCCTGAACACTTTGTCCGACCTCTAGAAGCGTCAGCACCATGGAGGCAGCAGCCAACAATCAAACACTCAAGAGCTGGGCTTCAGCACTGGGGATATCCTGGCACCAAAGGGTAAGCGTGTGGATCAGGGGTTGGCACCTGAGCACAGTCTCCCTAATATTCCTGGCAGATGTCTGGTGTCTGTGTTCCTGAGTGTGCAGAACGAGGTTCTCCAGAATGGCACTCTCAGAAAAGACGGGACACGTAAGGGTGGGGGAGGTTTGGGAAATTCGAGGGTCTTGGGTTGGAAGTTGAATGTTGGTCTCCTCCGATTACTTAAAGATATAACAATATGGCTGGTTATCATGGAACTGATGTTGAAGGTGTAGAAGGAGGCCATTCTTGTGGGCAGCAAGGTAGCATAGTGGTTAGCACCATGGCTTCACAGCACCAGTGTCCCAGGTATGACTACCGCTTGGGTCACTGTGTGGAGTCTGCACGTTCTCCCCGTGTCTGCGTGGGTTTCCTCTGGGCGCTCCGATTTCCTCCCACAGTCCAAAGATGTGCAGGTTAGTTGGATTGACCGTGCCAAATTGCCCTTAGGTTAGATGGGGTTGCAGGGTTACGGGGATAGGGCGTAATGTGGCGTTACGTAGGGTGCTCTTTCCAAGAGCCGGTGCAGACTCGATGGGCCGAATGGCCTCCTGCACTGTAGATTCTATGATTCATTCAGTGCATTGGGTCTGCACCGTCTCTCCGAAAAAGCACCCTACCTAGGCCCTACCACCGTAACCCCACCTAACCTGTAAATGCCTGAATACCACGGCAATTTTATCATGGCCAATCCACCTAACCTGCACATTTGCCCCTTGTTGGTTCTGTCAATCCTTTAAAGGTAGCCAGATGCCAGAGAATGCAGCAGCGTCGATGCAGGCTGGAGTGGCACCCAATGTCAGGGGGCCACTGCACACCCTGAAGATCCAGTCGGCCATCAGGCTGAGGGCGATGGCAGAGATGGCCCAAGGTGTGAAGGCATCTTGGTCTTTGGAGGAGATGACGGACAGCATGTGCCATAGGAGACTCCGTATCAACAAAGTGATGGTGGCACCTGTGCCACCTTCTCTTGGACTTGGAACCCCATGGAGGAGAAGGTTGCCCACTGCCGGTGATAAGAAGGTCACCGCAGTCCAGAACTTCTATGCAATTGGTTAATTCCAGGGCTCGAGCGAGGACTTGTGTGGCATCTCACAAACTGCAGCCCATAAGTGCATCCGTGAGGTCATGGATGCCCTGCGTACCCAGGTAGAAGTCTATGTTAACCTTGAACCCAAAGAGAAAATGCTGGAAAATCTCAGCAGGTCTGGCAGCATCTGTAGGGAGAGAAAAGAGCTAACGTTTCGAGCCCAGATGACCCTTTGTCAAAGCTGTATTAACTTTGAGCTCAACCAAAATGCCTGGGCTCCTGATTCTCTGCCATCGGCAGGATACCCAAGGTCCAGGGGGTAATTGATGGCACGCATTCGCCTTGCGTGCACTGGGGCATCGGGGAGTGCCTTTCATTGATAGGAAGGGGTTTCACTCCCTGAATGTTCAACCCATGTGTGACCACTCCCTCCGGATCATGCAAGCTTTCCAGAGAGCTCCAACCTGGGGCACTCAGAAATCCCCGGTGTATTCGAGGACCACCCCAGGATGATGGGTTGGTACTTGGGAGATAAGGGATACCCACTGTGGTCCTGGCTGTTGATGCCAATGTGGAGGTCGGAAATTGAAGCGGAGATTCGTTATCACGAGGCCCCTGTTGCCACCTGTGCTGCCATTGAACAGTGCATCGGACTGCTCAAAATGCAGTTCTGATGCTTGGACCACTCTGGTGGTGCCCTCCGTTACACCCCCTGCAGAGACTCTCCCGAATTGTGGTGGCCTGCTGTGCCCTCCACAACCTGACACAGCAGTGGGGTGACATGCTGGAGGAGGAGGGACATGCACCCTACATAGGCCCAATCCCCCGTCTTATCCCTGTGGTTCCCTCTAATCTTTAGACACTGAGGGGCAATTTAGCATGGCCCATCCACCTAACCCACACATTTTTCGACTGTGGGAAGAAACCTGGAGGAAACCGGAGCAGACACGGGTAGAAAATGCAAACTCCACATAGACAAAAGTCATCCAAGGCCGCAATAGTTCCCGGGTCCCTGGCGCTGTGAGACAACATTGCTAACCACTGTGCCACTGTGTTGCTCCAACCATGTTGATTCCTTCTTTGGAAATGAGGGTTTGGAGATAAGTTTTCATATCCTTCGAAGAGATTGCCGCAAATCTTGATTGTCCGCAAGAACAGTATGCAATGGTCTGGCCAAGGACATTAGCACGGAAGGTGTTACATGTGCTTATCTCTTTCAGCAGAGCAGTCTTGTGATTATGAGCAAGTGAAAGTTGCTGTTCTCAACCCTTCTGTGTTGGTGTCTGAGGCTCACAGGTAGAAATTTAGAAAGCTGAGGAAGAGGATGGGACAGCCCTATATAGAATTTACCAGGGCAAAGGAATTTGATAGCTGGTGTCGATCGATGAAGGTGGACTAGAGTTTTGATAACCTTAGGGAGGTGATGGTGGAGGAATTACAAAATAGTGGACGGAATTCTCCAGCTCTTCATGCCAGCAGGATCTTCTGCGCACCCCTGCCACGGGTTTCCCAGCGGAATCAATGGGACCAGAAGATTCCACCAGACCTGGAAGACCACAAAGTTTGTAAAATAAGATAATCCTCAGTCATAGCAGACAATTATAAGTTAATTCATATGATGATTCATAACAGACTCCACTTACCCATGGTGACCTCAAAGTTCAGCCATATTAGAGTTACAAGATCAGACAGAACACAGGCAGACTTTGCGTTTCTGAGTGACTCATCTATCCCTGATGTTCAACTATCTGACTTTACATCTCCAATATTGTCTCGGCAGCTGCTCACAGAGGCACATAATCTGATTGGGACTGAGGGAACAACAAAGAAACCTGAGAACTTTTGTGGAGACATGTCAGTGATGTGCTCTCCAGAAAGTGATGCCAAAACCTAACCTGGAAATATGACTCACTAAGGTGTGCGTCTCCTTGCAGGTGGACACAGTGACAACATTTCTTTGGTGGCTTCCTCTGCTTTTACCTCCAAATTGTCTTTGGGGATGGGGCTTGTGTTGACCCTTTGCCAGTGCGTAGATCTGCTGCTGCCTATAAAAGATAGAACATTGTTTTAGTTCATCAGAAAGGATCACACAAGATTGCATGCCACTCGTTTTGAATGTAAGGATGCAATGAAATCATGGACTGTCATGTACTAGGATCCTGAGATATGCGGATCTCCCCTTCTCCACAGGAGTGATCCCTGCCCTCCCCAACCAGCTCACTCGCATCTTCCTTGAATTTGGTGAAACGTGTTGGCTTTCTTCCACCAAGCTGGGATCTTTCCCTTCTGTTGTGAGACAACTTGAAATGCAAGAAGACAAAAGAAAGAAATGTGATGAGAAGAGATGGAGCAGAGGTTGGGAAATATGCATGATTCCTGTATGAGGGGAGCCCTCCCAAGAAAGGGCTGAGGGTAAAGTGTGCACTGCAAGAGAAGTGGTGAAGTGAAAGCACCCATGAGACAATCTGTGGTGATATATGTTCCCCACTAATATTGAGTGAGACCACTGAAGAGAGTAGCTATTTGAGTATATTATGCCATGATGAGAGTTTGATATTGGTGGACATTGAAGGTTGACTTACTCCGGCGGAGTGGCTAAGATCATCCTCTTTCTGCACTGGATCACGGCCTGGGTGCAGTTGCCAGTTGCACTGATCTGCTTCGCGAGGCCTCCCAGGCCGGCGTTGAAGCTGGTGTGCTCTATCAAGCCATCCTTGAGCAAAGGCGAATGTCATATTGGGTGGCACGGTAGCACAGTGTTTAGCACTGTTACTTCACAGCGCCTGGGTCCAGTTTCGATTCCTGGCTTGGATCACTGTCTGTACAGAGTCTACATGTTGTCCCTGTGCCTGCGTGGGTTTCCTTCTGAACAAAGAAAAGCACAAAGAAAAATTACAGCACAGGAACAGGCCCTTCGGCCCTCCAAGCCTGCGCCGATCCAGATCCTCTATCTAAAACTCGCCTATTTTCTAAGGATCTCTATCCCTCTGCTCCCTGCCCATTCATGTATCTGTCTAGATACATCTTAAATGACGCTATCGTGCCTGCCTCTACCACCTCCGCCGGCAATGCGTTCCGGGCACCCACCACCCTCTACGTAAAGAACTTTCCACGTATATCTCCCTGAAACTTTTCCCCTCTCACCTTGAACTCGTGACCCCTAATAATTGAGTCCCCCAATCTGGGAAAAGCTTCTTGCTATCCACCCCGTCTATACACCTCATGATTTTGTCAACCTCAATGAGGTCCCCCCTCAACCTCTGTCTTTCCAATGAAAATAATCCTAATCTACTCAACCTCTCTTAATAGCTAGCGCCCTCCATACCAGGCAACATCCTGGTGAACCTCCTCTGCATCTTCTCCAAAGCATCCACATCCTTTTGGTAATGTGGCGACCAGAACTGTACGCAGTATTCCAAATGTGGCCGAACCAAAGTCTTATACAACTGTAACATGACCTGCCAACTCTTGTACTCAATACCCCTTCCAATGAAGGAAAGCATGCCGTATGCCTTCTTGACCACTCTATCGACCTGCGCAGCCACCTTCAGGGTCCAATGGACCTGAACACCCAGATCTCTCTGTACATCAATTTCCCCAGGGCTTTTTCATTTACCAAATACTTCGCTCTTGAATTGGATCTTCCAAAATGCATGACCTCGCATTTGCCCGGATTGAACTCCATCTGCCATTTCTCCGCCCAACTCTCCAATTATCTATATTCTGCTGTATTCTCTGACATCCCCTTCACTATTTGCTACTCCACCAATCTTAGTGTCATCTGCAAACTTGCTAATCAGACCACCTGTACCTTCCTCCAGATCTTTTATGTATATCACAACAACAGTGATCCCAGCATGGATCCCTGTGGAACACCACTGGTCACAGTTCTCCATTTTGAGAAACTCTCTTCTACTACTACTCTCTGTCTCTTGTTGCCCAGCCGGTTCTTTATCCATCTAGCTAATACACCCTGGACCCCATGAGACTTCACTTTCTCCATCAGCCTACCATGGGGAACCTTATCAAATGCCTTACTGAAGTCCATGTGTATGACATCTACAGCCCTTCCCTCATCAATCAACTTTGTCACTTCCTCAAAGAATTCTATTAAGGTGGTAAGACATTACCTTCCCTGCACAAAACCATGTTGCCTATCACTGAAAAGCCCATTTTCTTCCAAATGGGAATAAATCCTATAGCTCAGTATCTTCTCCAGCAGCTTCCCTACCACTGACGTCAGGCTCACCAGTCTATAATTACCTGGATTATCCCTGCTACCCTTCTTAAACAAGGGGACAACATTAGCAATTCTCCAGTCCTCCAGTACATCACCCGTGTTCAAGGATGCTGCAAAGATAACTGTTAAGGCCCCAGCTATTTCCTCTCTCACTTCCCTCAGCAACCTGGGATAGATCCCATCCGGACCTGGGGACTTGTCGACCTTAATGCCTTTTAGAATACCCAACACATCCTCCCTCCTTATGCCGACTTGACCTGCAGTAATCAAACATCTATCCCTAATCTCAACATCTGTCATGTCCCTCTCCTTGGTGAATACCGATGCAAAGTACTCGTTAGGAATCTCACCCATTTTCTCTGACTCCACGCATAACTTTCCTCCTTTGTCCTTGAGTGGGGTAACCCTTTCTCTAGTTCCCCTCTTGCTCCTTATGAATATATAAGGAAAGGAATAATTTGATTAGACATAGTCAACACGGTTTCGTGAAGGGTAGGTCGTGCCTCACAAACCTTATTGAGTTCTTTGAGAAGGTGGCCAAACAGGTGGATGAGGGTAAAGCAGTTGATGTGGTGTATATGAATTTCAGTAAAGCATTTGATAAGGTTCCCCGCGGTAGGCTACTGCAGAAAATACAGAAGCATGGGATTCAGGGAGATTTAGCTGTTTGGATCAGAAATTGGCCAGCTGGAAGAAGACAAAGGGTGGTGGTTGATGGGAAGTGTTCAGACTGGAGTCCAGTTACTAGTGGTGTACCACAAGGATCTGTTTTGGGGCCACTGCTGTTTGTCATTTTTATAAATGACCTGGAGGAGGGCGTAGAAGGATGGGTGAGTAAATTTGCAGATGACACTAAAGTAGGTGGAGTTGTGGACAGTGCGGAAGGATGTTACAAGTTACAGAGGGACATAGATAAGCTGCAGCGCTGGGCTGAGAGGTGGCAAATGGAGTTCAATGCAGAAAAGTGTGAGGTGATTCATTTTGGAAGGAATAACAGGAAGACAGAATACTGGTAAGATTCTTGGCAGTGTGGCTGAGCAGAGAGATCTCTGTGTCCATGTACATAGATCCCTGAAAGTTGCCATACGGGTTGAGAGGGTTGTTAAGAAGGCGTACGGTGTGTTAGCTTTTATTGGTCGAGGGATTGAGTTTCGGAGCCATGAGGTCATGTTGCAGCTGTACAAAACTCTGGTGCGGCCGCATTTGGAGTATTGCGTGCAATTCTGGTCGCCGCATTATAGGAAGGATGTAGAAGCATTGGAAAGGGTGCAGAGGAGATTTACCAGTTTCCAATTGGAAAATCTTCAAACAAAAGTTCCTCTTGTACATTCAGGCCTCCGACCTCGAAGCAGCATCGGATGCCAGGAAGATCGCGCTATTTCTCTCCACCGCGGGGGGGCACGTCATCCACATCTACAACTCCCTTACGTTCGCTGACGGCGAATACAAAACAAAATTCAAAACAGTCCTGCTGAAGTTTGACAGCCACTGCGACATTGAGGTGAATGAGAGCTTTGAACGGAACAAAGAACAAAGAAATGTACAGCACAGGAACAGGCCCTTCGGCCCTCCAAGCCCGTGCCGACCATACTGCCCGACTAAACTACAATCTTCTACACTTCCTGCGTCCGTATCCATCTATTCCCATCCTATTCATGTATTTGTCAAGATGCCCCTTAAATGTCACTATCGTCCCTGCTTCCACCACCTCCTCCGGTAGCGAGTTCCAGGCACCCACTACCCTCTGCGTAAAAAACTTGCCTCGTACATCTACTCTAAACCTTGCCCCTCTCACCTTAAACCTATGCCCCCTAGTAATTGACCCCTCTACCCCTGGGAAAAGCCTCTGACTATCCCAAAATTTTGAAGTCCGAGCCAGCCAGGTACATTTTCTAGCAGAAGCTTCAGGGTAAGGATGAATCTTTTCAGTCCTTCGTGACCCATCTCCGCATCCTAGCGCGGATATGTAACTATGACTCAATGGCTGATTCCATGATCCGGGATCAGATCGTTTTTGTGGTCCACTCCAACTCCCTTCGGCAACAGCTCCTGAAAGTCAATCAGTTGACCCTCTCTGTCGCTACGAGACGTGCGTTGTCCATGAGCATGCTAAGAATCGTTACTCCCACATCAGGGTGGCTGAAACTGCAAAGCTGGCCTCCCACGAGGTGGAACAGGTGCAGGCCATTGCATAAATGCAGGGCCTGAGCATCGAGGAGAGTGGCCGTTTTGCGCGCTTTTCCCGGGTCCCTGCACATGCGCGCCACGACCGAGTGGACGACGAGCCCGACAACCCGACTGCGCAGGTGCGTACGTCGACCGACCGCACTGCGCATACGCAATGGCGCACGGAATGCACTGACGTCAGCGTCATGACGTGTCTGAATTGTGGCCCCGCCCATTTAAAGTGGCAATGTCCGGCAAAAGGACGCCTGTGTCTACAGTGTGGCAAGCTTGGCCACTACGCAGACCTTTGCAGATCTGCTCCACCACTCAGCAGCCAGCGATCCCAGCTGCAGCGCAGAAGAGTCCGCTCAATACAACAAGGCATGCCAGATTCCGATCCCGACAGCCCAACAGACCCTGATGCTGAGTGCCTCAAGTCCCCATACCGGGTGGGCATCATAACTACACATGCGCTGCCTTCCACCGCAACGGCAAAATGCCCCTCAATCCTCAGTGTGGATCCCGACGACAAGTGGTGTGCTGTCCTCACAGTTAACAAGGCTCGCATCCGATTTAAACTGGACACTGGCGCATCAGCGAACCTCATCTCAAAATCCGACCCCAACACCATCCGCGCCAGACCAAGCATTCTTCCACCGGCCTGCCAGCTCCTTGACTACAATGGCAATGCCATAGTTGCCAGTGGCTCCTGTCAACTAGGGGTATCCAACAAGGCGATCAAGGCAACATTGCGGTTTGAAATTGTTGGGCCTGACAGAGCGTCCCTGCTCGGTGCTCGAGCCTGCAAGCTCCTGAACCTGGGTTCAGCGAGTCCACACCATGTCATCATCACCGGCGACGGCCTCGCCTGATGTAAACTTGCAAGCTGACATAGATGACATTATCACGCAGTACCACAGCGGATTTGATGGAATGGGCACGCTCCCATACCGATATAAAATCCTGTTCAAGCTAAACGCCACCCCTGTAATTCATGCACCACGTCGGGTGCCGGCACCCCTCAAGGATCGTCTGAAGAAGCAATTCCCGGACCTCCCAAGACCAGGGCATCATATCGAAGGTCACAGAGCCAACAGACTGGGTCAGCTCCATGGTGTGCGTAAAGAAGCCGTCAGGGGAGCTTCGCATTTGCATTGACCCTAAGGATCTAAACCGCAACATCATGTGGGAGCATTACCTAATACCAAAACGTGAAGAGTTGACCAGTGAGATGGCTAATGCCAAATTCTTTACTAAGCTGGACTCCTCCAAGAGTTTTTGGCAAATACAGCTGGACGCGTCCAGTCGCAAGCTGTGCACGTTCAACACCTCGTTCGGTCGCTACTGCTACAACCGGATGACTTTTGGGATCATATCTGCCTCCGAAGTATTTCACCGCACCATGGTCAGATGATGGAGAGCATCGAGGGGGTGCGAGTATAAGTTGGCGACGTAATTATCTGGTCCACAACGCCCCAGGAACACATTGCTTGCCTCAAGAAGGTATTCCAGAGAATTCATGAACATGGTCTCCAGCTCAACAGGGCCAAGTGCTCATTTGGTCAATCGGATATTAAGTTTCTGGGTGACCACATCTCGCAGCAGGGCGTGCGGCCAGATGCCGACATGGTCTCGGCGATCAACGCCATGAAGTCCCCGGAGGACAAGAAGGCGGTCCTCCGCTTCCTCGGGATGGTCAACTTCCTCAGGAACTTCATTCCCAATATGGCATCCCACACCACGGCCCTCCGCCATCTCGTCAAGAAGTCGACGGAATTCCAATGGCTGCCCACGCATGAAGAGGAATGGCGTGAGCTGAAAGCAAAGCTCACCACACCCCCGGTTCTGGCATTCTTTGACCCAACCAAGGAAACCAAGATATCGACTGATGCAAGCCAGGACGGCATTGGGGCGGTGCTCCTTCAGTGAGATGACTCCTCATCCTGGGCTCCAGTGGCGTCTGCCTCCAGGACCATGACGCCCACTGAGCAACGGTACGCTCAGATTGAGAAGGAGTGTCTGGGCCTCCTGACAGGGATAGTCGAGTTTCACGATTACGTTTACGGCCTGCCAAAATTCACGGTAGAAATGGACCACAGGCCTCTGGTCCATATAATCCAGAAGGATTTAAATGACATGACACCTCGGTTACAGCGAATTCTTCTTTAGCTACGCCGCTACGACTCGCCAGGCAAAGAGCTGATCGTTGCAGATGCCCTATCCAGGTCCATTACCACACCGTGTGAACAAAGTGACTTCATCTGCCACATAGAAGCCCAAGTGCAGTTGTGCGCCACCAACTTTCCGGTCCCTGACGAACGGGTGGTCCAAATTCGTGAGGAGACGGCCAAGGATCCTTTGCTGCAGCGTGTGATGCAGCACCTTACCAATGGCTGGCAGAAGGGACAATGTCACCAGTTCTGTAACGTAAAGACGACCTGACGGTGGTGGAAACTCGACAGGATCGTAATTCCTCAGAGCATGCGGGCTATGGTGCTGGGCCAACTCCATGATGGTCACCTTGGGGTTGAGAAATGCCGACGCAGAGCTCAGGAGGCGGTCTATTGGCCGGGCATCAGCCAGGACATTGCCGACACAGTCCTCAACTGCCCTACCTGTCAGAAGTTTCAACCAGCTCAACTCAAGGAAACGCTGCCACAGCACAAAATCGTTACCTCTCCGTGGTCCAAAGTAAGTGTGGACATTTTCCACGCCAAGGGGCGTGACTACGTACACTTGGTCGACTACTTCTCCAGTTACCCAGAAGTGGTGAAACTGTCCGACCTCACGTCGAAGGCGGTATTCAAAGCCTGCAAAGAAACGTTCGCCAGGCATGGGATTCCGCTCACTGTAATGAGCGACAACGGTCCTTGCTTTTACAGCCAGGAATGGTCTGGTTTTGCACAGTCCTACAACTTCCGTCACGTAACCTCCAGTCCCCACTACCCGCAGTCAAACGGGAAGGCCGAGAAAGGGGTCCATATTGTAAAGCGGTTGCTGTGCAAAGCTGCAGACTCAGGCTCCGACTTCAACCTGGCGATGCTGGCATACAGGGCAACCCCACTGTCCACTGGGTTGTCTCCAGCGTAGATGCTCATGAATCGCACTCTGAGGACCACAGTTTCAGCCATCCATGTTCCAGACCTTGACCACCTCACGGTCTTACAGAAAATGCAGCAGTCATGGGCCCAACAGAAGGCCACATACGATGCTCATGCCACGGATCTACCCGAGCTGGCCCCAACTGATCATGTTCGTGTCCAGTTGCCCGAGGGCGGCTGGTCAGCCATAACTGTTGTGATCAAACTAGTGGCCCCAAGATCGTTCCTTGTCCGCATGGCTGATGGCTCCCTGCTACGGCGCAACATACGGGCACTGCGAAGAGTTCCACGCCTGCTACCTGACAGAAGTGCCCCGCTGCCCACGATGCTCCCTCCGGATGTACCCTGCCACGAGGCCACCGATCTACCAGCAATCCTGCCGGCCCATGCGATCACCACGATGACAGTGATCCCGCCTATCCACGTGCAGGCGGCTCCTGATCCGCACCTGCGGCGATCGACAAGAATTTGTCGCGCACCACAAAGACTGAATCTGTAGACTGAACATTTTGTGACTCCATCGATTTAACCTCTGTAAATATTGTTTTGTTTGCCATGTATCGGCACTATCGACACCTTCCTATGTATATACATTAATTTAGACACCTTTTGTATATAGGCAGGCATATATATATATATATACGCATGCACACCTTAGTATTTATTTATCTAAAAAAAAAGGGGGAGATGTCATAATATCCACTCATGTATATAATGAGATGCAGACAGGCAGTGATTGACACACAGGATGACCAATAAGCACACAACACAATGCAGCCAATCACCAGACAGGACGCTACCACTATAAAGCCAGAGGGCACTACGTTTCCCGCTCTCTCGGGGCCCAGCCACTGAGACAGTCAGAGTCCACAAGCTAGTAATTGCAAACGGTAGCTAGTAAGTCTGGTCAGGCTACTAAAAGGTCTCCAGTCAATTCCGTATAGTGTCGACCCACAGCTGAATATGTATATCAGTTCTATCGTTGAATAAAACAGTGTTGGATCTTCTCCAGTGTTAAATGCCTGTTTCTAGCTTCCCTGCATCGAGTGCAGTCCACATCGAACCTACCTGCCTAACACATCGTGGACTTTATAGTTTGTAGCTCTGCCAATCTTTGTAAATTCTGAGAAATATTCGAATATTTATTATTGTTCTTTAATCTGATAAAGATTTAAATTAGATTTGGTTAGGAATTGTTGTTCATTTATCTGGAAATGTACTGTTTCACAACACTATATTTGTTATATATTTCATGAAGAATAGGGTCAAAATTTTATTAGCCCCTACACGTTAGGCTGTGAAATTGGAATTCTGGGTAAATAGTGCAGAAGAATGTTGGGGTGTGTCTGACATCTTCCCACTGTCGTGCCAAATGCTAGGAAAGCTAGCAAATTGGTCCCCTGCTGGAAAATCTATTGAATTACAAGTGGACACTTAAGGGCTTCTTCCTGCCCAGTAATTATTTTATTGAGTTAGAGGGGCTCATAGTTCCTGAGGGAGAATGTCTAATGAAACCTGATTGCTTCTCCCTTGGAACTGGGGAGTGTCCTCCAATCTGGGCAGCCTATGAACCACAGGGTGACACTCCTGGTGACAATTGCCACTCCTGGGGTAACCAAAATGTGATCACTAACCCCTCATCCACCCGACTGATTGATGGAGCTTGCCAACCTCTCCCCGGTTTCCCCAAACCCTATTTATCTCTCGTCAAGACTGCCTTGGCCATTCAGGCCTCACAGCTGCAACCTCAGCATTGGTCACTGCTAATGCTGGTGCCGTTGAACTAATGGTCCTGTGATTGGACTGGCAACTCTTGGGGGCAGACAGGAAATAGGCTTCCCTGGGTCTATCCCACTTAAGGCCCGGAATTGAACCGAAGTTGTAAAGTTCCAGACTATTTGCTCAAATTGTTCTTCAATTTGTTTTAGATGCTTTCTTTCCCATAAAAAGTATCCATTTGATTTTTTTTTTGTCTTTCCTTTAAAGTCACCTGAACTATATACGGAATAGGTATTTGCTTAGTGGTGGTGAATACTACATGAATATAGAGACACGTGCAAAGCTGGGTCTATTATTTATGTCAAAGTGGACTTTGGAAGATTTGTGTCAGATTCAATCCAATATGGTGAAACCTCTGCTTCTATATTGGTGAGTACAGATCATAAGAATATAAGAACTAGGAACATTAGGCTCTTTAAGCCATTCAAGAAAGTGGATTTGTGGAAGGTGGATTTGTGGTAGATTATCTGCCAAAGGCTAATAAGATTTTGGTGGAAAATCTACCACAAATCCACCTTCCCTTATCCTATATCCCTATCTATGAGATCAGATGTATTGTGCTATTAATTTCCCTCAACTTCAGCAAAAGGAAGACAGACTCATGAATGCATTATTGGGTCCAGTGAATCTAACTTGCCGCTTAGCCAAAGGAAGAAAATCACCCAGGAGTTTTACCTTTCTCCAGATAGTCTAAATTTCAAGTACATTTTCACTAGATTGTAATTTTTCAGATATCCTAGGGGTCCAAGGTCAGTAAATATTCCCCATCATTAAGAGATTCACTGACTGTTTGAAACAGAAGTTATGGTAAGCCAATTTAGGTTTCAGAATAAAAAGAATAGCTTTATTAATAAGGGCATAGAGTGCAAGAGCAAGGGGGCTATGCTGAACTGTTCTGGGTGCCACACTAAAGGAAGCATGTAAGCTTATTGGAGAGAGTGCAGAAGAGGTTTACAAGAATGGTTCCAAGGATGGGAAACTTCAGTTATGAGGATAGATTGGTACTCCTTGGAGAGGAGAAGGCTGAGAGGAGATTTGAAGGAGATGTTCAAAATCATGAAGGGGCTGTACAGAGTAGATAGGGAGAAACTTTTCCCACTTGGCAAAGGATCAAGAATGAGAATCATAGAATCATAGAATTTACAGTGCAGAAGGAGGCCATTCGGCCCGTCGAATCTGCACCGGCTCTTGGAAAAAGCACCCTACCCAAGCCCTCACCTCCACCCGATCCCCATAACCCAGTAACCCCACCTAACACTAAGGGCAATTTTGGACACTAAGGGCAATTTAGCATGGCGAATCCACCTAACCCGCACAGCTTTGGACTGTGGGAGGAAACCGAAGCACCCGGAGGAAACCCACGCACACACGGGGAGAACGTACAGACTCCGCACAGACAGTGACCCAAGTCGGAATCGAACCTGGGATCGTAGAGTTGTGAAGCAATTGTGCTAACCACTATGCTACCGTGCTGCCCTAGAGAAGGCAAAGGCCGGCGCAGTGGTTAGTACTGCTGCCTCATGGCACCGAGGACCCGGGTTCGAACCCGTCATAGAGTCATAGATGTTTACAGCACTGTCTCTGTGGAGTTCGCACATTCTCCCCATGTCTGTGTGGGTCTAACCCTCACAACCGAAAAAGATATGCAGGGTAGGTGGATTGGCACGCTAGATTGCCCCTTAATTGAAAAAAAAGAATTGGGCACTAAAATAAAAAGATGCTGAGAGTCAGGCCGGTGATTTAGCAAGATCAGAACTGAGAAAGCGAGAGGTGAGTTAGAAAGATCAAGAACTGAGAGAGAGAGAGAGAGAGACAGATGATTTTGAAAGATCAGCAGCGGAGGTCATGCCACGCATGTCATGGGACACCGCAATGCAGCTTGGTTCCCCGATACTAATCTCCGCGGCAACGACTGCCCTCTCTTCGGACCCACTGACCAGGTCCAGTGCTGCCACTTCACTGCATTGAGGAACACCAGTTCTAGTCTTCTCTCTCCTGGCGATTGTGGGCACCTTCTCCCATGGAGGGATGTTTTTGGGCGGGGGGGGGGGCGGGGGCGGGGGGAAGGAGACAAACCGTGTCAGACAATCGGACACGGACAGCACAGGGGATCGGCAGCTGGTGGATGGGCGGGCAGGGATGCTGTTATGTGGTGCAGCATGGGGAGTGCGCACATTGCCAGTGGGTGGGGTTCGGCTGCCCTCCAGGTGGGGGAAGGGGGTTACCGTTGTGTGAGACGGGTTGGTGCCAGGGACGCAATTGTGCAGCTCCTTTCAGCACTGCTGGCCGGTCCTGGCAGTGGGGCCCACGGCGCTCATGGCCTCTGCCACCTGCGCCCACGTTTCGTGTATGTCAGCGGGTGGCAGCCTCCTTTCCCACCCCTGGGGAACAGATCTGCCTCTCCCCCATGGCATCCAGCAGGGTGTCCAGCTTGGCAACCACAAACCTGGGCGCAGATGGCAGAGGCCATGAGCGGCACCAGTAACACGGTCCGGACTGGCCTGCAGTGCAGGAAGAAACTGCACGACCTCTTCAGGGCGGCCAGGTGAGTAGGCAGTACTATTCCCCTGGCACCAACCCCTTTCCCACACACCCGTTACCCCAACCCCTCCCACCCAGAGGGCATCCGAATCTGCACCCTGCATCTTTTGGATTTTCAGAAGGCTTTGACAAAGTCCGCATGAAAGATTGGCGTGTAAAGTTATAGCGCATGGGATTGGGGGCAGTGTATTGAGATGGATAGAAATCTGGTTGGCAGACCATTTCTACAAAGAGTAGGAATTAAAGGGTCTTTTTCAACTTGCAAGGCAGTGACTAGTGGGGTACAGCAGGGATTGGTGCTCGAGCCTCAGCTATTCACAATATATGTATAAGTTGGGTGGGAGGGTAGTTGGATAATCAGAGGCTTTTCCCCGGGGTAGAGGGGTCAATTACTAGGGGGCATAGGTTTAAGGTGAGAGGGGCAAGGTTTAGAGTAGATGTACGAGGCAAGTTTTTTATGCAGAGGGTAGTGGGTGCCTGGAACTCGCTACCGGAAGAGGTGGTGGAAGCAGGGACGATAGTGACATTTAAGGGGCATCTTGACAAATACATGAATAGGATGGGAATAGAGGGATACGGACCCAGGAAGTGTAGAAGATTGTAGTTTAGTCGGGCAGCATGGTCGGCACGGGCTTGGAGGGCCGAAGGGCCTGTTCCTGTGCTGTACATTTCTTTCTTTGTTCTTTGAGGGTGAGCTGTGAGGAGACAGAAATCCTTCACAAAGGGACATCTGGACTCGAAACGGTATTTCTTTTCTCTCCCTACAGATGCTGCCAGACCTGTTGAGATTTTCTAGCATTTTCTCTTTGGGATCCTTCGGTGTGACTTGGACACGTTGAGTGAATGGGCAAATGAATGGCAGATACAGTATAATTTGGAAAAATGTGAGATTATCCACTTTGGTAGCAAAAACAAGAAGGTGGACTATTATCTGAATGGCCATAAATTAGGAGAGGGCAATATGCAATGAGACCTGGGTATCCTTGTCCACCAGTCGCTGTAGGTAAGCATGCAGGTGCAGCAGGCGGTAAAGAAGGCAAATGGTATGCTGGCTTTCATTGTGAGAGGATTCGAGTATATGAGCAGGGATGTCTTGCAGTGATTGTACAGGGCCTTGGTCAGGCCACACCTGGAATATTGTGTGCAGTCTCCTTATCTGAGGAAGGATGTTCTGGAACAGAGGGAGTGCAGCGAAGGCTTACCAGACTGATTCCTGGGATGGCAGTACTGATGTATGAGGAGAGATTGAATTAGTTCGGATAGTATTCGCTGAAGTTCAGAGAATGAGGGGAGGATTTCATAGAAACCTATAAAATTCTAACAGGACTGGACAGGGTTGATGCAGGAAGGATTTTCCCGATGGTGAGTATGTCCATAACCAGGGGTCACAGTCTCAGGATACGAGGTAGACCATTTGGGACAGAGATGAGGAAAACCTTCTTCACCCAGAGAGTGATGAGCCTGAGGAATTTGTTACCACAGTAAGTAGTTGAGTCCAAAACATTGTATTGTGTCAAGAAGTAGTTAGATATAGCACTTGGGGTGATGGGATCAAAGGATATTGGGGAAAATGGGATTAGGCTATTAAGTTCGATGATCATAATGAATGGTGGGCAGAATGGGCTTGAAGGACCGAATGGTCTCGTCCTATTCTTTTCTATGTTTCTATGTCCCCGGGTCACAGCCACAGTCCGAACGCCACCCGTGTGCCGAGCAGCGGTGATGACACTGACAGGGAAAGGAGCCATATGCTGGAAACCCAGAACACCCTGGAGCTCAAGTCTTGGGATGACACTGACTTCGCGTTTCCAACACCCTCCACCATACCAGAGACACTCAACCCGCTTGGCCACTTTAGTGAAGGGGCTCCTGGGACACCCACTGGTGAACACAACACAGCTGCTCAGGTACATCAGGTGGAGGTAGGAACCCCCGGGGCAGAATGGTTGGAAGGCAGGCCTCAGGAGTGAGGGTGTTGGCTATGAATCAGCATGTCCAAGACCTGGGGCACTCTGTGCAACTGCTGGCCAGGGTCCAGGACAGGGCTGCACTCTCACAGGCAGCCATGTGCCAGAAGCACTTGGAAATTGCAGCAGTGTTTCTGAGCCCAGTCACAGCGGGTCACGGCGAGAACGTCGGTGGCATTGCCCAGATGCTGTGCTCCATGGTTGTGAGCATGCAGACCCTGGGCCTCCAGGACCGGCAACGACAGGGGACGTCAGAGCCTCAGGGGTTAGCTTCGCTAGCATCCCTGTCAATTGGAGTAGCTTGGGGGCCATTGAGCACCCCAAGCGAGGGCAACCCGAGGGAGAAGGAAGTGATGGGGCTGGTGCCGGTGGCTTCCGCAGGACAAGTACTGGAACACTGCAGCACCTCGGCCCCGCCACACCCCGGTGCATCTGGTCAGCAACGGGTAGAACAGGTTGGCACCATGCCACTTGAAACACCCGAGCAGCAGCCCCCTAATCCAACCCCAGTTGCCTTAGAGCACACCCGCTAACAGCAGATTGGCATGGGTGCAGGGCACAGTATAGTGATGGGGGCTAGGGCACGACTCTATATATTTGTTCACATGAAACATCTGTTCACACTGCCAAAGCCTGGCTGGTCTGGGCTGGTCAGATTAGGGGGCGAATTGGGCAGATACTGGGAGTGGACTGGGTTCCTACTCCCCCTCCCAACCTCCGCTGCCCCAGGTATTTGATGGGACCATGTGATGGGCCAGCTCACATGCAGGGATCACTCAGGTGGACCGTGGGTATGTCAAACGTTGTCAGATGATGCGGAGCACCAGCTCATCGCAGATCATCCTCCATCCCATGGACCAGACCTACTGTTACTGCCAACCCAGGGTCTGCATCCCGTAGTGAGGCAATTATGTATCGCAGAGGGGGATGCGGTGTCTGTGCCCCTGACCTACCCCCCCCCCCCCCCCCCCCCCCCCCCCCGCCCATCCCACCTCCCGCAGTTGGTGAACCTGGAGGCGATCAGAGTGTCCCATGCATGTTGCCCCTGACGCACATGTGCGCGGGAAAATGGGGGAGGACACCCGCTCCCGGTGGCCGTCGGGGTGACGGTCGACCTAAACTAGGCACCAAGTGGGCATCCGCACCATCATGCAAGCCCAGTTGGCACAATACATCCATTTCAGTGTGAACTGAGCCCGCCAGGATGCCCGGGCAGCGGGGATCGCCATTATCACCAAAATGCCCGGGGCAGGGGGTGATCAGCAGGATGCATCCAAATGACAGGCCGCTCGACACAAGCGAAAGTGCTTCCATTCGATGAGTGTGCATCTGATATGTGACCATCATGCACGTCTGCGCCCGATACCCGGGGAGTATGAACGATGTATTTATCCTGGCACACTCGACGATTTCTGGGCTCTCCGCTGTGGTCATGGCTGATAACGCCTATCCGGAGGCCACAAACCGACGTGCAGACCCGCTACAACAAAGCACATGCAGCGATTAGGAGCATGATCAAACGGTGCTTCAGCATCTTGATGATGCGATTCAGGTGCCTGGACTGCTCTGGAGGGGCCATCCAGTGTGATGCTGGGAGGGTCGCCTGCATCATGATGGCCGACTGCGTCCTCCACAACATCGCGCAGTGGAGGGGAGACATGCTAGACGAGGAGGATGAACATCAGTCCTTGTCCAAAGAGGAGAATGCGGGCGAGGGCGAGGATGGGCTGGATATGGGGCCAAGCAGGCATGGGAGGCCGTACATGTGTGCACCAGGACCAACACGCACGGGATGCTCTGATCGCCTCCAGGTTCACCGACTAGGGAGGAGAAGTCTGGCCAGGTGTACAGACACCGCAAACCACCCCACACACCCGACCTCACTTCTCATGGCCAACCACTTCCCCACTTGCAACCCCCCCCATGATACAATCCTACCATGATACAATCCCCAGTACAGGGTGGTACCCTGGGTTGGCACTAACAGCGGGTCCAGTCCATGGGATTGAGGATGATGACAACCCGCTCTGCGATGAGCCCTGCTGCTCCCCATCGTTTGATAACATCTGACTCTTGCCCACGGTAGCACTTTTCACCGTCCACCTGGGTGATCCCTGCATGAGAGCTGGCCATTCCATCATACGGTCCCATAGAATCCCTGGGGTGGCGGAGGTGGGAACTTCGGTGGGGGGGGGGGTTGGTGGAGCAGTGAGATCTGGCTGAACTGAGCCAAACCGACCCGCGTCCCCTCTGCGACCAGCCCAGAGCAACTCAGCACTTGCGCTTTTCTGACAGAGCACCGAGGCAGGTTGTAATATTGTGCACAGATGGTTAATGCGATAAGATATATATTGATACGTGCCCAAGCCCCTATCACTAAACTGTGCCCTGCACCAGTGCCAATTTAACTTGTGTCTACTTTTCCGGCTTTACACTACGCCTAGGTGGATCCTCAGACGGTACATCAGGAGTGGAGGCGGCCTGCTGTGATTCCCACACTGCGGCCTGGCTCCCCATTCACGGGCGTCTTCTGGAGCGACCATTCTTAGATGGGCCTGGCTGCTGCTCGGGTGTTACAGGTTTATTGGTGGTGCCACCCTGTTCTGCCCACTGCCCACCAGATGCGCCAAGGGTTAGGAGGGGGAGGAATCTTGAGGCGCTGAGTGTTTCCGGCAGATTCTAGAAGGCCGAAACCCGTCTGGATGGCAGCTAGTACCTGGGTTGGCCCCCAAGGGAGTTCCTACCTCCATCTGATATACTGGAGCATTTGTGTAGTGAACACCAGATATTGTCCCAGGCGTCTCTTCACTAAGCTGTGTGATCCCCAGACCCGAGCTCTGGGGTG
Organism: Scyliorhinus torazame; assembly: GCF_047496885.1. NCBI lineage: Eukaryota > Metazoa > Chordata > Chondrichthyes > Carcharhiniformes > Scyliorhinidae > Scyliorhinus > Scyliorhinus torazame. Next base: position 66,820,949 of record NC_092717.1, on the reverse strand, counting down.
TCCTGGTCAGTCACCAGGCGGCATAGGTTTAAGGTCAGTGATGCAAGGTTTAGTGGAGATGTGCGAGGCACCCAGAGGGTGGCGAGTGCCTGGAACACGTTGCTTGGGGAGGTTGTGGAAACAGATATATTAACGGTGTTCAAAAGGGCATCTTGACAAATACATGGATAGGATGGGTACGGAGGGATATGGCACAAGGAAGTGCTGAGGGTTTTGGCCAAGGTTGGTATCGTGACCGGTACAGGCTTGGAGGACCAAAAGGCCTGTTCCTGTGCTGTTCTTTGAGGGCTGCCGTCTGGCTGCTGCCCTTGTTGCTGCTCGGTTCCCGGGGGGGGGCTCTAGCTGTGACACTGGCTGGAGGCAGGGTCACGAGGAGAACCCCACCTGCTGCCTCGCACGCTGAGGACCCGGGTTCGATCCCAGTCCCGGGTCATCGTCCATGTGGGGTTTGCTCATTCTCCCCATACAAGTGGATTGGCTGCGCTAAATTGCCCTTTAAATGAAATAAAATAAATTGAGTACTCCAAATTTGTTTAAAAAAGAATGACCCGCCCTATCACCAGCAGGTCCTGCAAGACACAAAACAAGATGCATGATTAGATCACGGGCCAGGAGAGAGTAGGGGTGGTGTGGGTGTGAGGGTGGTTTAGGGGTGAGGGTGGTGTGAGGATAGCATGGGGGTGAGGGTGGTTTAGGGGTGAGGGTGGTGTGAGGGTTGTGTGGGTGTGAGGTTGATTTAGGGGTGAGGGTGGTTTAGGGGTGGTGTGGGTGTGAGGGTGGTTTAGGGATGAGGGTGTGAGGGTAGTGTGGGTGTGAGGGTGGTTTAGGGGTGAGGGTGGTGTGAGGGTAGTGTGGGGGTGAGGGTGGTTTAGGGGTGAGGGTGGTGTGAGGGCAGTGTGGGGGTGAGGGTGGTGTGAGTGTGGTGTGGGTGGTGTTGGGGTGAGGGTGGTGTTGAGGTGAGGGTGGTGTGGGGGTGAGGGTGGTTTAGTGGTGAGGGTTATGTGGGGGTGAGGGTGGTGTGAGGGTTGTGGGGGTGAGGGTGGTGTGAGGGTAGTGTGGGGGTGAGGGTGGTTTAGGGGTTAGGGTGGTTTAGGGGGGAGGATGGTGTGAGGGTGGTTTGGGGGTGAGGGTGGTGTGAGGGTTGAGTGGGTGTGAGGTTGGTTTAGGGGTGAGGATGATTTATGGGTGGTGTGGGTGTGAGGGTGGTTTAGGGGTGAGGAGGGTGTGAAAGTAGTGTGGGTGTGAGGGTTGTTTAGGGGTGAGGGTGGTGTGAGGGTGGTTTAGGGGTGAGGGTGGTTTAGGGGTGAGGGTGGTGTGAGGGTAGTGTGGGGGTGAGGATGGTTTAGGTGTGAGGGTGGTGTGAGCGTAGTGTGGGGGTAAGGGTGGTGTGAGGGTGGTTTAGGGCTGAGGCTGGTGTGGGGGTGAGGGTGGTTTAGGGGTGAGGGTGGTGTGAGGGCAGTGTGGGGGTGGTGTTGGGGGTGAGGGTGGTGTGAGGGTAGTGTGGGGGTGAGGATGGTTTAGGGGTGAGGGTGGTGTGAGCGTAGTGTAGGGGTGAGGGTGGTTTAGGGGTGAAGGTGGTGTGAGGGTAGTGTGGGGGTGAGGATGGTTTCGGGGTGAGGGTGGTGTGAGTGTAGTGTGGGGTGAGGGTGGTTTAGGGCTGAGGGTGGTGTGGGGGTGAGGGTGATGTGTGGGAGTGTGGGCGTGAGGGTGGGGTGAGGGCAGTGTGGGGGTGAGGGTGGTGTGAGGGTGGTTTAGGGGTGAGGGTGGTTTAGAGGTGAGGATGGTTTAGGGGTGAGTGTGGTGTTAGGGTATGTGGGGGTGAGGGTGGGTGAGGGGTGAGGGTGGTTTACAGGTGATGGTGGTTTAGGGGTGAGGGTGGTGTGAGGGTATGTGGGGGTGAGGGTGGTTTAGGGGTGAGGGTGGTTTAGAGGTGAGGGTGGTTTAGGGGTGAGGGTGGTGTGACGGTATCTGGGGTTGAGGGTGGTTCAGGGGTGAGGGTGGTGTGGGTGTGAGGGTGGTTTAGGGGTGAGGGTTGTGTGGGTGTGAGGGTGGTTTAGGGGTGAGGGTGGTTTAGGGGTGAGGGTGGTTTAGGGGTGAGGGAGGTTTAGGGGTGAGGGTGGTGTGAGGGTATGTGGGGGTGAGGGTGGTTTAGGGGTGAGGGTGGTGTGAGGATATGTGGGGGTGAGGGTGGTTTAGAGGTGAAGGGTGGTTTAGGGGTGAGGGTGGTGTGAGGGTATGTGGGGGTGAGGGTGGTTTAGGGGTGAGGGTGGTGTGGGTGTGAGGGTGGTTTAGGGGTGAGGGTGGTTTAGGGGTGCTGTGAGGGTATGTGGGTGTGAGGGTGGTTTAGGGGTGAGGGTGGTGTGAGCGTAGTGTGGGGGTGAGGGTGGTGTGATGGTGGTTTAGGGGTGAGGGTGGTGTGAGGGTATGTGGGGGTGAGGGTGGTTTAGGGGTGAGGGTGGTTTAGAGGTGAGGGTGGTTTAGGGGTGAGGGTGGTGTGACGGTATCTGGGGTTGAGGGTGGTTCAGGGGTGAGGGTGGTGTGGGTGTGAGGGTGGTTTAGGGGTGAGGGTTGTGTGGGTGTGAGGGTGGTTTAGGGGTGAGGGTGGTGCGAGGGTATGTGGGGGTGAGAGGGTGGTTTAGGGGTGAGGGTGGTTTAGGGGTGAGGGTGGTTTATAGGTGAGGGAGGTTTAGGGGTGAGGGTGGTGTGAGGGTATGTGGGGGTGAGGGTGGTTTAGAGGTGAAGGGTGGTTTAGGGGTGAGGGTGGTGTGAGGGTATGTGGGGGTGAGGGTGGTTTAGGGGTGAGGGTGGTTTAGGGGTGAGGGTGGTGTGGGTGTGAGGGTGGTTTAGGGGTGAGGGTGGTTTAGGGGTGGTGTGAGGGTATGTGGGTGTGAGGGTGGTTTAGGGGTGAGGGTGGTTTAGGGGTGAGGGTGGTGTGAGCGTAGTGTGGGGGTGAGGGTGGTGTGAGGGTGGTTTAGGGCTGAGGGTGGTGTGGGGGTGAGGGTGATGTGTGGGCAGTGTGGGGGTGAGGGCAGTGTGGGGGTGAGGGCAGTGTGGGGGTGATGGTGGTGTGAGGGTGGTTTAGGGGTGAGGGTGGTGTGAGGGTATGATGGGGGTGAGGGTGGTTTAGGGGTGAGGGTGGTGTGAGGGTATGTGGTGGTGAGGGTGGGTGAGTGGTGAGGGTGGTTTACAGGTGTGGGTGGTTTAGGGGTGAGGGTGGTGTGACGGTATCTGGGGGTGAGGGTGGTTCAGGGGTGAGGGTTGTGTGGGTGTGAGGGTGGTTTAGAGGTGAGGGTGGTGTGGGTGTGAGGGTGGTGTGAGGGTATGTGGGGGTGAGGTTGGTTTAGGGGTGAGGGTGGTTTATAGGTGAGGGTGGTTTAGTGGTGAGGGTGGTGTGAGGATATGTGGGGGTGAGGGTGGTTTAGAGGTGAAGGGTGGTTTAGGGGTGAGGGTGGTGTGAGGGTATGTGGGGGTGAGGGTGGTTTAGGGGTGAGGGTGGTGTGAGGATATGTGGGGGTGAGGGTGGTTTAGGGGTGAGGGTGGTGTGAGGGTGGTGTGGGGGTGAGGGTGGTATGAGGGTATGTGGGGGTGAGGGTGGTTTAGGGGTGAGGGTGGTGTGAGGATATGTGGGGGTGAGGGTGGTTTAGGGGTGAGGGTGGTGTGAGGGTATGTGGGGGTGAGGGTGGTTTAGGGGTGAGGGTGGTGTGAGGATATGTGGGGGTGAGGGTGGTGTGAGGGTGAGGGTGGTGTGAGGGTGAGGGTGGTGTGGGGGTGAGGGTGGTATGAGGGTGGTGTGGGGGTAGTGTGGAGGTGAGGGCGGTGTGAGGGTGGTTTAGGGGTGAGGGTAGTGTGAGGGTGGGGTGAGGGAGGTTGAGTGATGAGGGTGGTGTGAGTGTGGTTTAGGGGTGAGGGTGGTGTGAGGATATGTGGGGGTGAGGGTGGTTTAGGGGTGAGGGTGGTGTGAGGGTATGTGGGGGTGAGGGTGGTTTTGGGGTGAGGGTGGTGTGGGTGTGAGGGTGGTTTTGGGGTGAGGGTGGTTTAGGGGTGGTTATGGGGTGAGGGTGGTGTGAGGGTAGTGGGGGTGAGGGTGGTGTGAGGGTAGTGTGGTGTGAGGGTGGTTTAGGGGTGAGGGTGGTGTGAGGGTGAGGGTGGTGTGGGGGTGAGGGTGGTGTGGGGGTAATGTGGAGGTGAGGGCGGTGTGAGGGTGGTTTAGGGGTGGTTTAGGGGTGAGCGTAGTGTGAGGGTGGGGTGAGGGAGGTTCAGTGATGAGGGTGGTGTGAGAGTGGTTTAGGGGTGAGGGTGGTTTAGGGGTGAGGGTGTTGTAAGGGTGGTGTGGGGGTGAGGGTCGTGTGGGGGTGAGGGTAGTGTGGAGGTGAGATCGGTGTGAGGGTGGTGTGGGGGTGAAGGTGGTGTGGGGGTGAGGGTGGTGTGAGGGCAGTGAGGGTGGTTTAGGTGTGAGGGTGGTGTGAGTGTAGTGTGGGGGTGAGGGTGGCGTGAGTGTAGTGGGGGTGAGGGTGGTGTGGGGGTGAGAGTGGTGTGAGGGCAGTGTGGGGTGAGGGTGGTGTGAGGGCAGTGTGGGGTGAGGGCGGTGAGGGTGGTGTGGGGGTGAGGGTGGTGTGAGGGAGGTGTGGCTGTGAGGGCGGTGTGGGGGTGGTGTTGGGGGTGAGGCTGCGGTGGGGGGTGAGGGTGGTGTGAGGGTAGTGTGGATGTGAGGGTGGTGTGAGGGTGGTTTAGGGGTGAGAGTTGTGTGGGTGGTGTGATGGTAGTGTGGGCGTGAGGTTGGTGTGAGTTGGCTTACGGGTGGTGTGGGTGTGAGTGTCGTGTGGGGGTGAGGGTGGTGTGAGGGTGATCTAGGGGTGAGGGTGGTGTGAGGGTAGCGTGGGGGTTGTGTGGGTGTGAGAGTGGTTTAGGAGTGAGGGTGGTGTGAGGATGGTTTAGGCGTGAGGGTGGTGTGAGGGTAGTGTGGGTGTGAGGGTGGTTTAGGGGTGAGGGTGGTTTAGAGGTGAGGCTGGTTTAAGGGTTGTGTGTGTGTGAGGATGGTTTAGGGGTGAGGGTGGTGTGACGGTATCTGGGGTGAGGGTGGTTTAGGGGTGAGGGTGGTGTGAGGGCAGTGTGGGGGTGAGGGTGGTGTGAGTGTGGTGTGGGTGGTGTTGGGGGTGAGGGTGGTGTTGAGGTGAGGGTGGTGTGGGGGTGAGGGTGGTTTAGTGGTGAGGGTTATGTGGGGGTGAGGGTGGTGTGAGGGTTTTGGGGGTGAGGGTGGTGAGAGGGTAGTGTGGGGGTGAGGGTGGTTTAGGGGTTAGGGTGGTTTAGGGGGGAGGATGGTGTGACGGTGGTTTAGGGGTGAGGGTGGTTTGCGGGTGAGGGTGGTGTGAGGGTTGAGTGGGTGTGAGGTTGGTTTAGGGGTGAGGATTGTTTATGGGTGGTGTGGGTGTAAGGGTGGTTTAGGGGTGAGGAGGGTGTGAGAGTAGTGTGGGTGTGAGGGTTGTTTAGGGGTGAGGGTGGTGTGAGGGTGGTTTAGGGGTGAGGGTGGTGTGAGGGTGGTGTGAGGGTGGTTTAGGGGTGAGGGTGGTTTAGGGGTGAGGGTGGTGTGAGGGTAGTGTGGGGGTGAGGATGGTTTAGGGGTGAGGGTGGTGTGAGCGTAGTGTGGGGGTGAGGGTGGTGTGAGGGTGGTTTAGGGCTGAGGGTGGTGTGGGGGTGAGGGTGGTTTAGGGGTGAAGGTGGTGTGAGGGCAGTGTGGGGGTGGTGTTGGTGGTGAGGATGGTTTAGGGGTGAGGGTGGTGTGAGCGTAGTGTGGGGGTGAGGGTGGTTTAGGGCTGAGGGTGGTGTGGGGGTGAGGGTGATGTGTGGGCAGTGTGGCGGTGAGGGTGGGGTGAGGGATGTGTGGGGGTGAGGGTGGTGTGAGGGTGGTTTAGGGGTGAGGGTGGTTTAGAGGTGAGGGTGGTTTAAGGATGAGGGTGGTGTGAGGGTATGATGGGGGTGAGGGTGGTTTAGAGGTGAGGGTGGTTTAGGGGTGAGGGTGGTGTGAGGGTATGTGGGGGTGAGGGTGGGTGAGGGGTGAGGGTGGTTTACAGGTGAGGGTGGTTTAGGGGTGGGGTGGTGTGAGGGTATGTGGGGCTGAGGGTGGTTTAGGGGTGAGGGTGGTTTAGAGGTGAGGGTGGTTTAGCGGTGAGGGTGGTGTGACGGTATCTGGGGTTGAGGGTGGTTCAGGGGTGAGGGTGGTGTGGGTGTGAGGGTGGTTTAGGGGTGAGGGTGGTTTAGGGGTGAGGGTGGTGTGAGGGTATGTGGGGGTGAGGGTCGTTTAGGGGTGAGGGTGGTGTGAGGATATGTGGGGGTGAGGGTGGTTTAGAGGTGAAGGGTGGTTTAGGGGTGAGGGTGGTGTGAGGGTATGAGGGGGTGAGGGTGGTTTAGGGGTGAGGGTGGTGTGGGTGTGAGGGTGGTTTAGGGGTGAGGGTGGTTTAGGGGTGAGGGTGGTTTAGGGGTGAGGGTGGTGTGAGCGTAGTGTGGGGGTGAGTGTGGTGTGAGGGTGGTTTAGGGCTGAGGGTGGTGTGGGGGTGAGGGTGATGTGTGGGCAGTGTGGGGGTGAGGGCAGTGTGGGGGTGAGGGTGGTGTGAGGGTGGTTTAGGGGTGAGGGTGGTTTAGGGGTGAGGGTGGTTTAGGGGTGAGGGTGGTTTAGGGGTGAGGGTGGTGTGAGGGCATGATGGGGGTGAGGGTGGTGAGGGTATGTGGGGGTGAGGGTGGGTGAGGGGTGAGGGTGGTTTACAGGTGTGGGTGGTTTAGGGGTGAGGGTGGTGTGACGGTATCTGGGGGTGAGGGTGGTTCAGGGTGAGGGTGGTATGGGTGTGAGGGTGGTATGGGTGTGAGGGTGGTTTAGGGGTGAGGGTGGTGTGGGTGTGAGGGTGGTTTAAGGGTGAGGGTGGTGTGAGGGTATGTGGGGGTGAGCGTGGTTTAGGGGTGAAGGTGGTTTATAGGTGAGGGTGGTTTAGGGGTGAGGGTGGTGTGAGGACATGTGGGGGTGAGGGTGGTTTAGAGGTGAAGGGTGGTTTAGGGGTGAGGGTGGTGTGAGGGTATGTGGGGGTGAGGGTGGTTTAGGGGTGAGGGTGGTGTGAGGATATGTGGGGGTGAGGGTGGTTTAGAGGTGAAGGGTGGTTTAGGGGTGAGGGTGGTGTGAGGGTATGTGGGGGTGAGGGTGGTTTAGGGGTGAGGGTGGTGTGAGGGTATGTGGGGGTGAGGGTGGTTTAGGGGTGAGGGTGGTGTGAGGATATGTGGGGGTGAGGGTGGTTTAGAGGTGAAGGGTGGTTTAGGGGTGAGGGTGGTGTGAGGGTATGTGGGGGTGAGGGTGGTTTAGGGGTGAGGGTGGTTTAGGGGTGAGGGTGGTTTAGGGGTGAGGGTGGTTTAGTGGTGAGGGTGGTGTGGGTGTGAGAGTGGTTTAGGGGTGAGGGTGGTTTAGGGGTGAGGGTGGTGTGAGGGTAGTGGGGGTGAGGGTGGTGTGAGGGTAGTGTGGGGTGAGGGTGGTTTAGGGGTGAGGGTGGTGTGAGGGTGAAGGTGGTGTGGGGGTGAGGGTGGTATGAGGGTGGTGTGGGTGTGAGGGTGGTTTAGGGGTGTGAGGGTGGTTTAGGGGTGAGGGTGGTTTAGAGGTGAGGCTGGTTTAAGGGTTGTGTGTGTGTGAGGGTGGTTTAGGGGTGAGGGTGGTGTGACGGAATCTGGGGTTGAGGGTGGTTCAGGGGTGAGGGTGGTGTGGGTGTGAGGGTGGTTTAGGGGTGAGGGTGGTGTGGGTGTGAGGGTGGTTTAGGGGTGAGGGTGGTGTGAGGGTATGTGGGGGTGAGGGTGGTTTAGGGGTGAGGGTGGTTTAGGGGTGAGGGTGGTTTATAGGTGAGGGTGGTTTATAGGTGAGGGTGGTTTAGGGGTGAGTGTGGTGTGAGGATATGTGGGGGTGAGGGTGGTTTAGAGGTGAAGGGTGGTTTAGGGGTGAGGGTGGTGTGAGGGTATGTGGGTGTGAGGGTAGTTTAGGGGTGAGGGTGGTGTGAGGATATGTGGGGGTGAGGGTGGTTTCGAGGTGAAGGGGGGTTTAGGGGTGTGGGTGGTGTGAGGGTATGTGGGGGTGAAGGTGGTTTAGGGGTGAGGGTGATGTGGGTGTGAGGGTGGTTTAGGGGTGAGGGTGGTTTAGCGGTGGTTTAGGGGTGAGGGTGGTGTGAGCGTAGTGTGGGGGTGAGGGTGATGTGAGGGTGGTTTAGGGCTGAGGGTGGTGTGGGGGTGGGGGTGAGGGTGATGTGTGGGCAGTGTGGGGGAGAGGGCAGTGGGGGTGAGGGTGGTGTGAGGGTGGTTTAGGGGTGAGGGTGGTTTAGGGGTGAGGGTGGTTTAGGGGTGAGGGTGGTGTGAGGGTAGTGTGGGGGTGAGGATGGTTTAGGTGTGAGGGTGGTGTGAGCGTAGTGTGGGGGTAAGGGTGGTGTGAGGGTGGTTTAGGGCTGAGGGTGGTGTGGGGGTGAGGGTGGTTTAGGGGTGAGGGTGGTGTGAGGGCAGTGTGGGGGTGGTGTTGGGGGTGAGGGTGGTGTGAGGGTAGTGTGGGGGTGAGGATGGTTTAGGGGTGAGGGTGGTGTGAGCGTAGTGTGGGGGTGAGGGTGGTTTAGGGGTGTAGGTGGTGTGAGGGTAGTGTGGGGGTGAGGATGGTTTCGGGGTGAGGGTGGTGTGAGTGTAGTGTGGGGGTGAGGGTGGTTTAGGGCTGAGGGTGGTGTGGGGGTGAGGGTGATGTGTGGGAGTGTGGGCGTGAGGGTGGGGTGAGGGCAGTGTGGGGGTGAGGGTGGTGTGAGGGCAGTGTGGGGGAGAGGGCAGTGGGGGTGAGGGTGGTGTGAGGGTGGTTTAGGGGTGAGGGTGGTTTAGGGGTGAGGGTGGTTTAGGGGTGAGGGTGGTGTGAGGGTAGTGTGGGGGTGAGGATGGTTTAGGTGTGAGGGTGGTGTGAGCGTAGTGTGGGGGTAAGGGTGGTGTGAGGGTGGTTTAGGGCTGAGGGTGGTGTGGGGGTGAGGGTGGTTTAGGGGTGAGGGTGGTGTGAGGGCAGTGTGGGGGTGGTGTTGGGGGTGAGGGTGGTGTGAGGGTAGTGTGGGGGTGAGGATGGTTTAGGGGTGAGGGTGGTGTGAGCGTAGTGTGGGGGTGAGGGTGGTTTAGGGGTGTAGGTGGTGTGAGGGTAGTGTGGGGGTGAGGATGGTTTCGGGGTGAGGGTGGTGTGAGTGTAGTGTGGGGGTGAGGGTGGTTTAGGGCTGAGGGTGGTGTGGGGGTGAGGGTGATGTGTGGGAGTGTGGGCGTGAGGGTGGGGTGAGGGCAGTGTGGGGGTGAGGGTGGTGTGAGGGTGGTTTAGGGGTGAGGGTGGTTTAGAGGTGAGGGTGGTTTAGGGGTGAGTGTGGTGTGAGGATATGTGGGGATGAGGGTGGGTGAGGGGTGAGGGTGGTTTACAGGTGATGGTGGTTTAGGGGTGAGGGTGGTGTGAGGGTATGTGGGGGTGAGGGTGGTTTAGGGGTGAGGGTGGTTTAGAGGTGAGGGTGGTTTAGGGGTGAGGGTGGTGTGACGGTATCTGGGGTTGAGGGTGGTTCAGGGGTGAGGGTGGTGTGGGTGTGAGGGTGGTTTAGGGGTGAGGGTTGTGTGGGTGTGAGGGTGGTTTAGGGGTGAGGGTGGTGCGAGGGTATGTGGGGGTGAGAGGGTGGTTTAGGGGTGAGGGTGGTGTGAGGATATGTGGGGGTGAGGGTGGTTTAGAGGTGAAGGGTGGTTTAGGGGTGAGGGTGGTGTGAGGGTATGTGGGGTGAGGGTGGTTTAGGGGTGAGGGTGGTGTGGGTGTGAGGGTGGTTTAGGGGTGAGGGTGGTTTAGGGGTGGTGTGAGGGTATGTGGGTGTGAGGGTGGTTTAGGGGTGAGGGTGGTTTAGGGGTGAGGGTGGTGTGAGCGTAGTGTGGGGGTGAGGGTGGTGTGAGGGTCGTTTAGGGCTGAGGGTGGTGTGGGGGTGAGGGTGATGTGTGGGCAGTGTGGGGGTGAGGGCAGTGTGGGGGTGATGGTGGTGTGAGGGTGGTTTAGGGGTGAGGGTGGTTTAGGGGTGAGGGTGGTTTAGAGGTGAGGGTGGTTTAGGGGTGAGGGTGGTGTGAGGGTATGATGGGGGTGAGGGTGGTTTAGGGGTGAGGGTGGTGTGAGGGTATGTGGTGGTGAGGGTGGGTGAGTGGTGAGGGTGGTTTACAGATGTGGGTGGTTTAGGGGTGAGGGTGGTGTGACGGTATCTGGGGGTGAGGGTGGTTCAGGGGTGAGGGTTGTGTGGGTGTGAGGGTGGTTTAGAGGTGAGGGTGGTGTGGGTGTGAGGGTGGTGTGAGGGTATGTGGGGGTGAGGTTGGTTTAGGGGTGAGGGTGGTTTATAGGTGAGGGTGGTTTAGGGGTGAGGGTGGTGTGAGGATATGTGGGGGTGAGTGTGGTTTAGAGGTGAAGGGTGGTTTAGGGGTGAGGGTGGTGTGAGGGTATGTGGGGGTGAGGGTGGTTTAGGGGTGAGGGTGGTGTGAGGATATGTGGGGGTGAGGGTGGTTTAGGGGTGAGGGTGGTGTGAGGGTGGTGTGGGGGTGAGGGTGGTATGAGGGTATGTGGGGGTGAGGGTGGTTTAGGGGTGAGGGTGGTGTGAGGATATGTGGGGGTGAGGGTGGTTTAGGGGTGAGGGTGGTGTGAGCGTATGTGGGGGTGAGGGTGGTTTAGGGGTGTGGGTGGTGTGAGGATATGTGGGGGTGAGGGTGGTTTAGGGGTGAGGGTGTTGTAAGGGTGGTGTGGGGGTGAGGGTCGTGTGGGGGTGAGGGTAGTGTGGAGGTGAGATCGGTGTGAGGGTGGTGTGGGGGTGAAGGTGGTGTGGGGGTGAGGGTGGTGTGAGGGCAGTGAGGGTGGTTTAGGTGTGAGGGTGGTGTGAGTGTAGTGTGGGGGTGAGGGTGGCGTGAGTGTAGTGGGGGTGAGGGTGGTGTGGGGGTGAGAGTGGTGTGAGGGCAGTGTGGGGTGAGGGTGGTGTGAGGGCAGTGTGGGGTGAGGGCGGTGAGGGTGGTGTGAGGGCAGTGTGGGGTGAGGGCGGTGAGGGTGGTGTGGGGGTGAGGGTGGTGTGAGGGAGGTGTGGATGTGAGGGCGGTGTGGGGGTGGTGTTGGGGGTGAGGCTGCGGTGGGGGGTGAGGGTGGTGTGAGGGTAGTGTGGATGTGAGGGTGGTGTGAGGGTGGTTTAGGGGTGAGAGTTGTGTGGGTGGTGTGATGGTAGTGTGGGCGTGAAGTTGGTGTGAGTTGGCTTACGGGTGGTGTGGGTGTGAGTGTCGTGTGGGGGTGAGGGTGGTGTGAGGGTGATCTAGGGGTGAGGGTGGTGTGAGGGTAGCGTGGGGGTTGTGTGGGTGTGAGAGTGGTTTAGGAGTGAGGGTGGTGTGAGGATGGTTTAGGCGTGAGGGTGGTGTGAGGGTAGTGTGGGTGTGAGGGTGGTTTAGGGGTGAGGGTGGTTTAGAAGTGAGGCTGGTTTAAGGGTTGTGTGTGTGTGAGGATGGTTTAGGGGTGAGGGTGGTGTGACGGTATCTGGGGTGAGGGTGGTTTAGGGGTGAGGGTGGTGTGAGGGCAGTGTGGGGGTGAGGGTGGTGTGAGTGTGGTGTGGGTGGTGTTGGGGGTGAGGGTGGTGTTGAGGTGAGGGTGGTGTGGGGGTGAGGGTGGTTTAGTGGTGAGGGTTATGTGGGGGTGAGGGTGGTGTGAGGGTTTTGGGGGTGAGGGTGGTGAGAGGGTAGTGTGGGGGTGAGGGTGGTTTAGGGGTTAGGGTGGTTTAGGGGGGAGGATGGTGTGAGGGTGGTTTAGGGGTGAGGGTGGTTTGGGGGTGAGGGTGGTGTGAGGGTTGAGTGGGTGTGAGGTTGGTTTAGGGGTGAGGATTGTTTATGGGTGGTGTGGGTGTAAGGGTGGTTTAGGGGTGAGGAGGGTGTGAGAGTAGTGTGGGTGTGAGGGTTGTTTAGGGGTGAGGGTGGTGTGAGGGTGGTTTAGGGGTGAGGGTGGTGTGAGGGTGGTTTAGGGGTGAGGGTGGTTTAGGGGTGAGGGTGGTGTGAGGGTAGTGTGGGGGTGAGGATGGTTTAGGGGTGAGGGTGGTGTGAGCGTAGTGTGGGGGTGAGGGTGGTGTGAGGGTGGTTTAGGGCTGAGGGTGGTGTGGGGGTGAGGGTGGTTTAGGGGTGAAGGTGGTGTGAGGGCAGTGTGGGGGTGGTGTTGGGGGTGAGGATGGTTTAGGGGTGAGGGTGGTGTGAGCGTAGTGTGGGGGTGAGGGTGGTTTAGGGCTGAGGGTGGTGTGGGGGTGAGGGTGATGTGTGGGCAGTGTGGCGGTGAGGGTGGGGTGAGGAATGTGTGGGGGTGAGGGTGGTGTGAGGGTGGTTTAGGGGTGAGGGTGGTTTAGAGGTGAGGGTGGTTTAAGGATGAGGGTGGTGTGAGGGTATGATGGGGTGAGGGTGGTTTAGAGGTGAGGGTGGTTTAGGGGTGAGGGTGGTGTGAGGGTATGTGGGGGTGAGGGTGGGTGAGGGGTGAGGGTGGTTTACAGGTGAGGGTGGTTTAGGGGTGAGGGTGGTGTGAGGGTATGTGGGGCTGAGGGTGGTTTAGGGGTGAGGGTGGTTTAGAGGTGAGGGTGGTTTAGTGGTGAGGGTGGTGTGACGGTATCTGGGGTTGAGGGTGGTTCAGGGGTGAGGGTGGTGTGGGTGTGAGGGTGGTTTAGGGGTGAGGGTGGTTTAGGGGTGAGGGTGGTGTGAGGGTATGTGGGGGTGAGGGTCGTTTAGGGCTGAGGGTGGTGTGAGGATATGTGGGGGTGAGGGTGGTTTAGAGGTGAAGGGTGGTTTAGGGGTGAGGGGGGTGTGAGGGTGGTTTAGGGGTGAGGGTGGTGTGGGTGTGAGGGTGGTTTAGGGGTGAGGGTGGTTTAGGGGTGAGGGTGGTGTGAGCGTAGTGTGGGGGTGAGTGTGGTGTGAGGGTGGTTTTGGGCTGAGGGTGGTGTGGGGGTGAGGGTGATGTGTGGGCAGTGTGGGGGTGAGGGCAGTGTGGGGGTGAGGGTGGTGTGAGGGTGGTTTAGGGGTGAGGGTGGTTTAGGGGTGAGGGTGGTTTAGGGGTGAGGGTGGTTTAGGGCTGAGGGTGGTTTAGGGGTGAGGGTGGTGTGAGGGTATGATGGGGGTGAGGGTGGTTTAGGGGTGAGGGTGCTTTAGAGGTGAGGGTGGTTTAGGGGTGAGGGTGGTGTGAGGGTATGTGGGGGTGAGGGTGGGTGAGGGGTGAGGGTGGTTTACAGGTGTGGGTGGTTTAGGGGTGAGGGTGGTGTGACGGTATCTGGGGGTGAGGGTGGTTCAGGGTCAGGGTGGTATGGGTGTGAGGGTGGTTTAGGGGTGAGGGTGGTGTGGGTGTGAGGGTGGTTTAAGGGTGAGGGTGGTGTGACGGTATGTGGGGGTGAGCGTGGTTTAGGGGTGAAGGTGGTTTATAGGTGAGGGTGGTTTAGGGGTGAGGGTGGTGTGAGGATATGTGGGGGTGAGGGTGGTTTAGAGGTGAAGGGTGGTTTAGGGGTGAGGGTGGTGTGAGGGTATGTGGGGGTGAGGGTGGTTTAGGGGTGAGGGTGGTGTGAGGATATGTGGGGGTGAGGGTGGTTTAGAGGTGAAGGGTGGTTTAGGGGTGAGGGTGGTGTGAGGGTATGTGGGGGTGAGGGTGGTTTAGGGGTGAGGGTGGTGTGAGGGTATGTGGGGGTGAGGGTGGTTTAGGGGTGAGGGTGGTGTGAGGATATGTGGGGGTGAGGGTGGTTTAGAGGTGAAGGGTGGTTTAGGGGTGAGGGTGGTGTGAGGGTATGTGGGGGTGAGGGTGGTTTAGGGGTGAGGGTGGTGTGGGTGTGAGGGTGGTTTAGGGGTGAGGGTGGTTTAGGGGTGAGGGTGGTGTGAGGGTAGTGGGGGTGAGGGTGGTGTGAGGGTAGTGTGGGGTGAGGGTGGTTTAGGGGTGAGGGTGGTGTGAGGGTGAAGGTGGTGTGGGGGTGAGGGTGGTATGAGGGTGGTGTGGGTGTGAGGGTGGTTTAGGGGTGTGAGGGTGGTTTAGGGGTGAGGGTGGTTTAGAGGTGAGGCTGGTTTAAGGGTTGTGGGTGTGTGAGGGTGGTTTAGGGGTGAGGGTGGTGTGACGGAATCTGGGGTTGAGGGTGGTTCAGGGGTGAGGGTGGTGTGGGTGTGAGGGTGGTTTAGGGGTGAGGGTGGTGTGGGTGTGAGGGTGGTTTAGGGGTGAGGGTGGTGTGAGGGTATGTGGGGGTGAGGGTGGTTTAGGGGTGAGGGTGGTTTATAGGTGAGGGTGGTTTATAGGTGAGGGTGGTTTAGGGGTGAGTGTGGTGTGAGGATATGTGGGGGTGAGGGTGGTTTAGAGGTGAAGGGTGGTTTAGGGGTGAGGGTGGTGTGAGGGTATGTGGGGGTGAGGGTAGTTTAGGGGTGAGGGTGGTGTGAGGATATGTGGGGGTGAGGGTGGTTTCGAGGTGAAGGGGGGTTTAGGGGTGTGGGTGGTGTGAGGGTATGTGGGGGTGAAGGTGGTTTAGGGGTGAGGGTAATGTGGGTGTGAGGGTGGTTTAGGGGTGAGGGTGGTTTAGCGGTGGTTTAGGGGTGAGGGTGGTGTGAGCGTAGTGTGGGGGTGAGGGTGATGTGAGGGTGGTTTAGGGCTGAGGGTGGTGTGGGGGTGGGGGTGAGGGTGATGTGTGGGCAGTGTGGGGGAGAGGGCAGTGGGGGTGAGGGTGGTGTGAGGGTGGTTTAGGGGTGAGGGTGGTTTAGGGGTGAGGGTGGTTTAGGGGTGAGGGTGGTGTGAGGGTATGATGGGGGTGAGAGTGGTTTATGTGTGAGGGTTGTTTAGAGGTGAGGGTGGTGTAGGGGTGAGGGTGGTGTGGGGGTGAGGGTGGGTGAGGGGTGAGGGTGGTTTACAGGTGAGGGTGGTTTAGGGGTGAGGGTGGTGTGAGGGTATGATGGGGGTGAGGGTGGTTTAGGGGTGAGGGTTGTGTGGGTGTGAGGGTGGTTTAGGGGTGAGGGTGGTGCGAGGGTATGTGGGGGTGAGAGGGTGGTTTAGGGGTGAGGGTGGTGTGAGGATATGTGGGGGTGAGGGTGGTTTAGAGGTGAAGGGTGGTTTAGGGGTGAGGGTGGTGTGAGGGTATGTGGGGTGAGGGTGGTTTAGGGGTGAGGGTGGTGTGGGTGTGAGGGTGGTTTAGGGGTGAGGGTGGTTTAGGGGTGGTGTGAGGGTATGTGGGTGTGAGGGTGGTTTAGGGGTGAGGGTGGTTTAGGGGTGAGGGTGGTGTGAGCGTAGTGTGGGGGTGAGGGTGGTGTGAGGGTCGTTTAGGGCTGAGGGTGGTGTGGGGGTGAGGGTGATGTGTGGGCAGTGTGGGGGTGAGGGCAGTGTGGGGGTGATGGTGGTGTGAGGGTGGTTTAGGGGTGAGGGTGGTTTAGGGGTGAGGGTGGTTTAGAGGTGAGGGTGGTTTAGGGGTGAGGGTGGTGTGAGGGTATGATGGGGGTGAGGGTGGTTTAGGGGTGAGGGTGGTGTGAGGGTATGTGGTGGTGAGGGTGGGTGAGTGGTGAGGGTGGTTTACAGATGTGGGTGGTTTAGGGGTGAGGGTGGTGTGACGGTATCTGGGGGTGAGGGTGGTTCAGGGGTGAGGGTTGTGTGGGTGTGAGGGTGGTTTAGAGGTGAGGGTGGTGTGGGTGTGAGGGTGGTGTGAGGGTATGTGGGGGTGAGGTTGGTTTAGGGGTGAGGGTGGTTTATAGGTGAGGGTGGTTTAGGGGTGAGGGTGGTGTGAGGATATGTGGGGGTGAGTGTGGTTTAGAGGTGAAGGGTGGTTTAGGGGTGAGGGTGGTGTGAGGGTATGTGGGGGTGAGGGTGGTTTAGGGGTGAGGGTGGTGTGAGGATATGTGGGGGTGAGGGTGGTTTAGGGGTGAGGGTGGTGTGAGGGTGGTGTGGGGGTGAGGGTGGTATGAGGGTATGTGGGGGTGAGGGTGGTTTAGGGGTGAGGGTGGTGTGAGGATATGTGGGGGTGAGGGTGGTTTAGGGGTGAGGGTGGTGTGAGCGTATGTGGGGGTGAGGGTGGTTTAGGGGTGTGGGTGGTGTGAGGATATGTGGGGGTGAGGGTGGTTTAGGGGTGAGGGTGTTGTAAGGGTGGTGTGGGGGTGAGGGTCGTGTGGGGGTGAGGGTAGTGTGGAGGTGAGATCGGTGTGAGGGTGGTGTGGGGGTGAAGGTGGTGTGGGGGTGAGGGTGGTGTGAGGGCAGTGAGGGTGGTTTAGGTGTGAGGGTGGTGTGAGTGTAGTGTGGGGGTGAGGGTGGCGTGAGTGTAGTGGGGGTGAGGGTGGTGTGGGGGTGAGAGTGGTGTGAGGGCAGTGTGGGGTGAGGGTGGTGTGAGGGCAGTGTGGGGTGAGGGCGGTGAGGGTGGTGTGAGGGCAGTGTGGGGTGAGGGCGGTGAGGGTGGTGTGGGGGTGAGGGTGGTGTGAGGGAGGTGTGGATGTGAGGGCGGTGTGGGGGTGGTGTTGGGGGTGAGGCTGCGGTGGGGGGTGAGGGTGGTGTGAGGGTAGTGTGGATGTGAGGGTGGTGTGAGGGTGGTTTAGGGGTGAGAGTTGTGTGGGTGGTGTGATGGTAGTGTGGGCGTGAAGTTGGTGTGAGTTGGCTTACGGGTGGTGTGGGTGTGAGTGTCGTGTGGGGGTGAGGGTGGTGTGAGGGTGATCTAGGGGTGAGGGTGGTGTGAGGGTAGCGTGGGGGTTGTGTGGGTGTGAGAGTGGTTTAGGAGTGAGGGTGGTGTGAGGATGGTTTAGGCGTGAGGGTGGTGTGAGGGTAGTGTGGGTGTGAGGGTGGTTTAGGGGTGAGGGTGGTTTAGAAGTGAGGCTGGTTTAAGGGTTGTGTGTGTGTGAGGATGGTTTAGGGGTGAGGGTGGTGTGACGGTATCTGGGGTGAGGGTGGTTTAGGGGTGAGGGTGGTGTGAGGGCAGTGTGGGGGTGAGGGTGGTGTGAGTGTGGTGTGGGTGGTGTTGGGGGTGAGGGTGGTGTTGAGGTGAGGGTGGTGTGGGGGTGAGGGTGGTTTAGTGGTGAGGGTTATGTGGGGGTGAGGGTGGTGTGAGGGTTTTGGGGGTGAGGGTGGTGAGAGGGTAGTGTGGGGGTGAGGGTGGTTTAGGGGTTAGGGTGGTTTAGGGGGGAGGATGGTGTGAGGGTGGTTTAGGGGTGAGGGTGGTTTGGGGGTGAGGGTGGTGTGAGGGTTGAGTGGGTGTGAGGTTGGTTTAGGGGTGAGGATTGTTTATGGGTGGTGTGGGTGTAAGGGTGGTTTAGGGGTGAGGAGGGTGTGAGAGTAGTGTGGGTGTGAGGGTTGTTTAGGGGTGAGGGTGGTGTGAGGGTGGTTTAGGGGTGAGGGTGGTGTGAGGGTGGTTTAGGGGTGAGGGTGGTTTAGGGGTGAGGGTGGTGTGAGGGTAGTGTGGGGGTGAGGATGGTTTAGGGGTGAGGGTGGTGTGAGCGTAGTGTGGGGGTGAGGGTGGTGTGAGGGTGGTTTAGGGCTGAGGGTGGTGTGGGGGTGAGGGTGGTTTAGGGGTGAAGGTGGTGTGAGGGCAGTGTGGGGGTGGTGTTGGGGGTGAGGATGGTTTAGGGGTGAGGGTGGTGTGAGCGTAGTGTGGGGGTGAGGGTGGTTTAGGGCTGAGGGTGGTGTGGGGGTGAGGGTGATGTGTGGGCAGTGTGGCGGTGAGGGTGGGGTGAGGAATGTGTGGGGGTGAGGGTGGTGTGAGGGTGGTTTAGGGGTGAGGGTGGTTTAGAGGTGAGGGTGGTTTAAGGATGAGGGTGGTGTGAGGGTATGATGGGGTGAGGGTGGTTTAGAGGTGAGGGTGGTTTAGGGGTGAGGGTGGTGTGAGGGTATGTGGGGGTGAGGGTGGGTGAGGGGTGAGGGTGGTTTACAGGTGAGGGTGGTTTAGGGGTGAGGGTGGTGTGAGGGTATGTGGGGCTGAGGGTGGTTTAGGGGTGAGGGTGGTTTAGAGGTGAGGGTGGTTTAGTGGTGAGGGTGGTGTGACGGTATCTGGGGTTGAGGGTGGTTCAGGGGTGAGGGTGGTGTGGGTGTGAGGGTGGTTTAGGGGTGAGGGTGGTTTAGGGGTGAGGGTGGTGTGAGGGTATGTGGGGGTGAGGGTCGTTTAGGGCTGAGGGTGGTGTGAGGATATGTGGGGGTGAGGGTGGTTTAGAGGTGAAGGGTGGTTTAGGGGTGAGGGGGGTGTGAGGGTGGTTTAGGGGTGAGGGTGGTGTGGGTGTGAGGGTGGTTTAGGGGTGAGGGTGGTTTAGGGGTGAGGGTGGTGTGAGCGTAGTGTGGGGGTGAGTGTGGTGTGAGGGTGGTTTTGGGCTGAGGGTGGTGTGGGGGTGAGGGTGATGTGTGGGCAGTGTGGGGGTGAGGGCAGTGTGGGGGTGAGGGTGGTGTGAGGGTGGTTTAGGGGTGAGGGTGGTTTAGGGGTGAGGGTGGTTTAGGGGTGAGGGTGGTTTAGGGGTGAGGGTGGTTTAGGGCTGAGGGTGGTTTAGGGGTGAGGGTGGTGTGAGGGTATGATGGGGGTGAGGGTGGTTTAGGGGTGAGGGTGCTTTAGAGGTGAGGGTGGTTTAGGGGTGAGGGTGGTGTGAGGGTATGTGGGGGTGAGGGTGGGTGAGGGGTGAGGGTGGTTTACAGGTGTGGGTGGTTTAGGGGTGAGGGTGGTGTGACGGTATCTGGGGGTGAGGGTGGTTCAGGGTCAGGGTGGTATGGGTGTGAGGGTGGTTTAGGGGTGAGGGTGGTGTGGGTGTGAGGGTGGTTTAAGGGTGAGGGTGGTGTGACGGTATGTGGGGGTGAGCGTGGTTTAGGGGTGAAGGTGGTT